>NC_056750.1:609515115-609872009 GCF_019279795.1 Protopterus annectens | reverse complement strand
ACAAGCAGGTTTAGGTAAGAAAGAGCCATCACTGGTCTCCAAGCATTTTCTTTCTTTGGTACTAGGAACATCCTTGACTAAAATCCCTTCCCCACCTGGAAAGGGGAAGCTGGTTCTATCTCTCCTTATGACAGCATGTGATGAAGAATGGATGGAAACAAAAGAGTCTGATCTGGAGGATGAGGAATGACCTCCTGGAAAGGAGAAATTTCCTACCATTGCCATCTGTAACCTTGATTAAAGATTTTCAGAACCCATTTGTCTGAAACAATCTTGCCAAAGAGAAGAATTCAGATTCAGACTTTCTAGAAGAAAAAAGGGGGCCACGGTAAGAGGAGGTCACTATGTCTCTTGTATAGTCATTTGGACTTGTTAGACTGTGTTTGGTTTTGGTAAGTTTGAGACTTCTTTTTGGAACTCCCTTGCCATTTTTTCATAAACATCTGTTTACCTGAATTTTGTTGTGACTTTTTATTCTGTTTTTTTGTTAAAATTGGATGAGGAGACAGAAAATCCCT
Organism: Protopterus annectens; assembly: GCF_019279795.1. Classification (NCBI taxonomy): domain Eukaryota; kingdom Metazoa; phylum Chordata; order Ceratodontiformes; family Protopteridae; genus Protopterus; species Protopterus annectens. The sequence continues at coordinate 609,871,491 of NC_056750.1, read as the reverse complement.
TAGGCAAGCAACTTGTCCCTTTTTATCACACTTTTTGATCACTTCTGCAGCAGAGGGGCCAAACACTAAATCTCTATCCAAGGAAGAATTTAAAATCTCATTTTTAACATCATCTGGGGAGGTTTTGAGAATGCAGTCATGCATACCTCCTTAAAACAGTTGGGTTTTCTCAGCAGATCTGTTCTGGCTTTGGTATCTGTTGTGGTCATACATTTGTATAGGCTTAAACATTTCTCCCTCTTCTTTGTTCATGTGTGCCTATTGAGGTTGATGAAACTGCTGTCGATCTCCATATCAACATCAGCCCTGGTTCATGGTTGAATTTTGAATTGCTGATTAGTAGAGGTCAACCCTTTGTGGGTTCCAGCTTGATGTCAACCTCAGTCATTCCTTACAGCAATACATTTTTGAGGTCTTTCTTGACATCAGCATAATTTCTCCATGTTGAGAGTCAAGAATGTTTATGCTGAGACTGCTTTGCCCTAAGTCAGAGATGAACTCAAGTTGCTCAAAGTAGTTTTATCAGAGGTCAGGCTAAACTATGTCAACATCTCAACTTCAAATGAATATACTCTTCCTTTTTTTCCCCACAGCTTCTTTTTTTGTGGGTTCCCCATTACTTTCCTTGCATTTTGAGGGGATGTTATAAAATGTGTTCTGCTTGTACCTCAACCGTAATTCTTATGCACATGGGTTGGGTTCATGATATTCCTTTTTGCAATCTCCAAAGGTAAATCCATTTTTACTTTAGTAACTAGAATCTAGATTAAAATTAGTTGCATGTCCTTTATGTATGTCAGCACAGGTAATAGAATTTTTAAATTGGAGTGATAATATTCAGACTTACTACGTAATTATCATATTGGTATGGTAGTAGCCTACTGGGGACTCCTGCCCTCCTCCCAGATATTCATATAAATGCAAAAATGAATGTTAAAATTGTGCTTGCTTGGCACATTTTGTTGCTTACACTAGCTTTGCATGTATCTGTTTAGGGGAGACATTCCGCTGTCCTCCACAGATGGGACAGAAGTTTGGCTTGCGTTCATTTTAAACTGAAACTATCACCTTGTCTTTGTGTCTCCTTTTTTATGTTTTGACTAGCAAAACACCCCAGGTATTCACCAAATTCCATCATTTTTATTTTTCTCTGCTTTCCTCCTTAAAAGAACTAGGACTTCTTCAGAATAAAATAGCACAGCCAATGAGACATGTAAACACTTAATTAACAGTGAGTGTAGCTAATTAAGATTACACCCTAACAGCTTTCATTTTTAATTGAGTTAATAGGCACCATATCATTTAAGCTTGGTAAGGTGTTGTCATTTAATTTGATTTGCCACACCAACTTTATACAAAAATAAGTTATATTTGCACCACAAAAACTTTTTCCAATGTAAAAAATTCAAACTGTTTGAAATCATTGCATACAAGTGAATGTTTGTATAAAGCATTGGTAGTGTCACCTTTTCTCATTTGCTTTACATGTTCGGAGTATACGTTGTTTTAACCTTGTCTCAGTTTTACACACACACAAACAGCTGCATTTTTAGTACATATACAACCTCCACCATAGTGCAGGTAACTCATTAATACCTATGCATTGTGGAATGTCGCACCTGTAGCAGCCTACATACATCCTTGCATTCTAGAATGTTTTCTGAAAAATCAACTAAAAAGCATAAGATAAGCAAATGTAAATACTGTGTGAACGATAACGGTTATTAAAATGATACAAATAGCAATGTTATCATTAAGAAATATTCATTACAGTGGTAACGGTCAGTGCATTCATAGTCATTCCATGAATACTATAATATAATGGAAACAGAGCCAAGAATTGCATTTTTTTGCTAAACTTTCACAAGCATTGTCATAGTTTGGAAACTGTCCAACCTAATTGTGTACTGTTCAAATAATTTTATTAGCCAGAAGTAAGCTTTCGCATGGCAGCAAAAAGTTCCTCTCTGAGAGCTTGTTTGTTTAGATATTTACAGATTTATGAATACATGTGCTTAATTGTATAATTAGCAATATAAATATCACTGAATGTCTCGCAAGATGTATAACTTGCAAAACAGTGTGTGTAACTTACAGAGCAAATGTTTTTCCAACAGCATCTAAGGTTTCACTTGATGCCCTTCAGTAGTTTATAAGTCACTTGTTTTTTTTTTTTTTTTTGAAGTATTAAGTACATGTAGAAGTATTGCTTATTTTTTATAATTATTTACAACTAGCAATATAATTAATATTAATTTAATATAATAATAAATGGACATTGACAGTGATTGTTCTTGTCTGCCACAATGGTATATGAAAACGTACTTCTTAATAGCATGTAGGGCTCTGAGTTATGAAAAATATAAAATGTGAAAATATGAATAATAGTAGCAAACCATGTTAAATTTCTGTACTGCAGGACATTGTCGATCAACAGTCTTTTGTTAATAACTCCTCGTCATTCTAATACTGCATATTATTAGCTGGTAAGTCATTTAGTTAAAGAAATATAAAATCCCTTGTTACACCTGAAGAAGCAACTGTGAAAGCGCTTGTGTCCTCTGTTAATAAACTGGTACCTGAACATTTATTCGTGGATTTCTTGCTGTTATTTTGGAATACATTCTCAGCCTGGATTTTTTGCTCCTTGTTCACAAGGGATTTTATATTTGTTTCTGCTATATTGCTGCTTTTTGGGCTCTATTTTTGCTGATTTAGTTAAAGAAGCCAGAACAAAGGAGGGTCTAGATACTGTAAGAAGCTGTGGGTATTAACTAGATATATACAAAAAAGGAACTATAGGCTTTGGTAAGTTAAAACAGACAGGGCAAGGCAGGGTGTCACACTAGGCTAATTCCAGATACAGATGTATGGATTTTCAGAAACACTAGTGCACGCCTTACACTTGACCATTCCACCATGAGTGTCTATTGCCTTTTACTTACAAGAACACCTCAGGTGTTTTGTTAATTAAGTATGATTATTTGATTCACCTGTCTGACATATTTTGTGTGTGTAGGGGTTCTTGTGGATTTTTATTCTTGGGGACCGTTAAATCATCAGAGGAGTTTCTTACAGATTGATGACAGCTGGGTTACTTAACTCATTACAGTCAAGTGCTCCTCCAGGCATTTCTGCAGTTACCTCCTACTGCTCCTCTCAAAACCATGCTACATAAAAAGTATCATTATTGTATCTTGAAGCATACATGATGACAAACACCGCTGTATTGATATTTGATCTCTGTCATTAAGTTTTTGTTTGAATTGTAAGGTGATAACTTCATTTTTTAAAGGCTCAAGCCACATCCACTAGAAGTAAAAGGTACGCACACAAAAGAGTTGTACTGAAGGGAATGAGGAAAGATGCTTCTGTGTTGAGTTTACCTGAAGCTTTCATTTATTCAATTCACACAGCTTTCTAAGGACCTGATAACCAATAGTTATATTGACAATAAAATGGATACTTGTCATACCAACTTTGGAGTCACTACTATCAGTAGCAGCAATATATTGATGTAATACCTTCTACTGGACCAACAGAGGTTTTGTAATTACTCAAGCTTTCTAGCTGGCATGAGCCCGTTGTCAGGAATTAAATTACTGATGTTAGATAACCGTGCTTAAATCTACTTTTACGTAGAAAGGGAACATCACTTGCTTCATATTGGCTAAAAAAGTGGAAGTTGAAAAATGCTAGTATGGGGAAAAATGTGCACCTCAGGGGTTTCATATGACTATGCCTCAGAGGCAGACACTGAATGGACTTATGTGTGTGAGACTGAAACTCTTATAGTTCATGCCCTGCTGTAAAGTCAAATAGTCAGCATTCATTTAGCAGAGAAAATAATAACTTTGATGTTTAATTAGGCAATAAATCACAATAAAGGAGATGTGTAGAGAGAGAGAAGTTAAATCCAGAGAAAGAAAATTTAAAGTTATGTACTTAAATTAATGATAGATTCATGTCATCTGATTTCTTCCTTCTTAAACAAGATGGAGTGCCGGAACCATCCCGGATCTGACTTCGGCCACAGTTAGACTTTAGATCCAAGGCTCAGGCTCCTCCCTTTATCCATAATATCACTCCGTGTGTTAAGTTACCTCCGATCGAGCTTGCCCATTCCTTACAGCAAAAAAAATTACATTTTCTCCAACAAGGAAAAATGTTACAAAGAAATATGTAAACTCTTGAAATACAGTACTTGAACAGTACATGATCAGGCTGTCAGTCTATCGGTGCAGTCCCTCCAGAAACAACCATGTGGGGTCTGAATGGAGAGAGGAAAAGTCAGCAAGCAAGCAGAGTAGTAGTGCTGAAATTGAATTCATCCTCAAGTCTTGGTGAGCACTTTCATGAGGTGGACCCTGTTTTTCACAAACTCTCACCAAGGCGACACTGATATATTCTTCAGTTGGTTCACGTGTTGTTTAACACTGATATATAGACTGTATATATAGCATATATCATGGACAAAAGTAGATCAAAAACTAAAAAAGATAGCTGGATGCGCAAGACCCAGTATAAAAAAGTGCCCGATCCTGGTAGGTGCACTGGTGCCAGGACTAGAAAAAATGACAGTGTAGAATCCTCAAAATACGGAAACATTCCTACAATGGGGCCAGGCCCAGGGGGAGGATGGCCCTCCTGTTGTAGAAGGAAGTAGCAGCCAGCAGAAATCACAAAAATTGATAGGCCAAAGAAGAGCCATAAAGACGATAGTGTGGACTATTCAGGATAAGAAAGAAATTATGTATTGTAACTATTATGCACAAAGCCCAGAATTTCCAGACACAAGATATACAAGAAGATTAAGAGATAAGTTAGAGGAAAGAAAAATACTTCTGCAAGAAAAACTGTCAGAACCTTCAAGTAAAAAATTTGGGGTCATTATACAACATATTTTTGAGAAATGGTATATAGATCAAGAAACTTTGATCTGTTTGGAAAAAGAAGCTTTGTAAACAACAAAACCAAGATATTTTTGAAAAGCATGAAAAAGAAATATGGACATGGGAAAGAAAGAGAGGTTTGATATGTTGCAATATTTATGCAAAGGCGAAAGCCAAATTAATCAACATAAAGAAGGCAGCCCCAAAGATATTCAAAGAGAAATACAGGCAGAGGCCATTCAGATATGGAAAATTTCACATTAAAAAATATCACAAAGAGGGACTGTAGAAAAGATTAGTAAAATAGAAGTTGAAGTTATGGAATGCCTGCAAATTGAAGGATTTGATGTAGAAGGTCCAACACAGGTTACATCACAGCATGATGGAATGTGTCCCCAAAGTAAGGAGAAACAGGAAGATCAGGAGACATCTGAAGAAGTAATATGGGCATGGGAAAGAAAAAGATATTTAATATGGTGTAATATCTATGCAAAGGAGAAAGCAAAACTAATCAGTACAAAAAGAGTAGCACCAAAGATATTTGAAGAGAAATACAGGCAAAGGAATCCAGAGATGGAGAACTTTACAGTACAAAAAATAAGAAGACAAAGAGGAAACGTAGAAAAGGAAGTCAGTGATGGAGAAATTAAAGAACTAGAAACTGAGGTCATGAAGTACCTCCCAAGTGAAGGATTCAGTGTAGAAAATCGAATTCAGAAAGCACCACAACAGGACAGAGCAATGGAACTCCAAATTAAGGGGAAACCAGTGGAATGGGAAGCAATTGGTCAGGTGCCATATGAAGATATTTTGGAGCCTTCCACAGAAGACCAGTATAAACATCCACTTGAAGCTGGACAGCAAGGGTAGGAACAGGAAACTGTGGAAACTCTGATACAGTTAATGTTGAGGAGTGATAGGCCAGTGAGTTCTCATATGACAGACCAACAGATGGCACAGGATGAAATTGAAGAGAATGTGCCACAGGAAGATGTAATAGAACTTTCTATAGAAAGCCACAGAAAATGGAAAACAAAAAATGTGTGATCAGTCTAGAAGAAACCGAGCTAAGAGAAGAATTGGTTGACTTTAATAGAGATAGACATATTAAGATCAATGTAAGAAACAGACTGTAGGTCATCAGTAAAACCCAAAAAGTCATAAGTTTGATAAAACAAATGAAAACAGTAATTAGGACTGTCCATAGAGATTATTACGATATAACAGAAGTAAACAGGATATATTACTGATGAGCTAAATTAATAACTGATAAAAGTTCTTCCACAAGAATGCAGGGTAGTGAGGGAGAGAAAGGAGAGAAATTGAATACCATCATGGAAGTATCGAATAGAGAAAACTATAAAGCAACTAAGACAAAGAAGTGTCACTACTAGAAGAGTGTAGAAGAGGGAACAGATCAACAAAAATACTCAGAAAGATAGACATGATAAAAGCAATGCAGAGTATTAGAACAGATCAGGATCTATCATGTACTATCGCAAATAAACTAAAAATCTCAGCACACATGGAAAAACTTAGAAGATACATAGACATATATAAAGGAAAAGTACAGAATAAACAATTTATTGATGACCCAGAAAATTGTTGTAGAGAATTGGGAAATAAGGTAAAAGGAATTGAAAGACCACTAAAAAAGAACAAAAGTAGGTAAATTTTGGAGAAGTATCCATGAAGATCCAGTGGAATATAACAAAGATGCTAAATGGATAGAAGTAGTAAAAGAAAGAATAAGAAATTTAAAGGATATGAAATGGGATGAAGTAACCCAGAAAGATTGAAACAAAATTAAGAAAAGCCTCTAATTGGAAAACCCCAGGCCCAGATGCAGTAGCTAACTTCAAGTTAAAAGTATTAACATCTTTGCACGAAGATTTAGCCATGAGTAAGAATTATTTATATGCGCACCTCAAACAGACACCAGCCAGGCCAACAACAGGAAAAACAGTGTTCCTACTTAAGAGTGAAACCTGCAACCTATCCTAAAAATTATAGACCAATAACTTGCCTTCTAACGACATGTAAACTATACACTGGAATGATGCCAACAGAGTTTATAGCCATTTAGAAGACGCAATTATGACGGTAGAACAAAAGGGTAATAAAAGTCATACAGAACAAAGGATCATTTGTTGTTATATAAAGTCATAGTGGAGAACTATAAAAAGGGGAAGAATTTAAGTATGACCTGGATTGACTACAAAAAAGCATTTGATAGTATCCCACATTCATGGATAAAAGAGGGCTTAAAAATGTGTAAGATACACCCTACACTGATCAATTACATTACAGTGACCATAAAACAGTGGCAGACCACTTTGCATTTAAGCCGTGATGAAGGAGAACTTATTATTCGAGGGATAAAAAATCCAAAGGGGAATATTCCAGGGTGACTTTCTGTCACCACCGCTATTCTGCCTTCCCCTTAATCCATTAAGATGTCTACTTAACAGCTTAGGTCATGGCTATAATTTGGCTCCTACAAAACAACAAAAGTGTTAAGAGTTCTCATCTTCTCTTTGTCAGCGATTTGTAACTGTATAGCTCATCAGATGAGGAACTGAAAGCACAATTGCAAGTTGTCAGAACTTTTTCAGAGGATATAAGAATGTCATTTGATGTTGATAAATGTCCAAAAGCAACCTTTAAAGCAGAAAAACTGCAGCACCAAGAAAACATCAGTTTGGGACAAGAATGTGATATAAAAGAACTTGAGCAAGAGGGAGTGCATAAATATTTATGAATTTGATGAAGGATCTACAAAACAAACATGAACACGTGAGTAAAACTTAGTAAGGAGTACTTCAGAAGACTTAAATTAGTCCTGAAAACAGCTTTGACATCTAGGAATAAAATCCAAGCTATAAGCCAATTTGCTCTTCCTGTTCTAACTTATAGTTTTGGAGTGATTGACTGGCCCCAAAATGTGCTGGATAGATTAGATAGGAAAACAAGAAGGATGCTTCATGCTCACCAAATAATTTATAAAAATCAGTGCATACCAAGATTATATATTCATCCTTCAGAAGGAGGGATGGGCCTCCTTGGAATTGATTATATGTATAGATCTGCAATCGTGGGACTCCATACATATCTGCTGACCTCACAAGACCCAAATGTAGTGATAGTTTTGAAACATGAGAATAAGTCTAAGATGACTTCCCTGCTTAGGCTAGCAGAAGCATATCAGCGTCAAGCAGGAATGGAAATCAAACCACGGGTAGATAAAAATCAGGCAACTGAATGTGCCAAAAAACAAAATAAAGAATATAAGGTGAAGGACCAGATGAGAAGGCAAGAAAAGTGGAAAAAGTATAAATTTAGTTGCAAGTATAGAAAACTTCTGGAAGAACCCCATGTTGATCAGGAACAAATGCAGGAATGGTTAAGGAGAGGTGAATTTAAACCAAGAGATGAAAGGTTAATATTGGCTGCCCAAGAGAGTGGGCTTACATACACATTGCTTTACAAAGTCCATTGAACATTTGGGAGAAACAGACAAATGTAGGTTTTGTAAAACAGAATTGGAAACCGTTGCAAACCTCATTGCTGGTTGTGACATGCTAATGGCAGGAGGACTGTATACTGAAAGGCATAATAATGTGACAAGAAGGTTGCACTGGGGATTGTGCAAACATTATGTTAATGGAGTGGCTGAAAAGCACTGGAAATATGAGCCAAAAAGTATCATAGAAGATGATGAAGTCTACATCAAAAGGGGTCATTCATTACCAACAGTTCAAAAGATAGATGATGGAAAACCAGATATCGTGGTCCAGGAAAAAAAGGCAAAAGTAGCATTGATCATTGAAATCGCCACACCCAGTCACTACAGTGTCCTGCTTACAGAGAGAGACAAAGTCATAAAATATCAGGATTTGCAAGCAGAAGTGAGAGCAATGTGGAAGAAAGCTACCCAGATAGTTCTAGTAGTAGTAGGAGCAATGGGTCTTATAAAAAAAAAAAAAAAAGAGTCTACAAACCTATTTAAGTATGCTACCAATACATCTAACTCCATATGAATTGCAGAAAGTCAGTACTGGGCACGCTGCGGGTGCTGCGAAGAGCACTTTTGGCTGACATCAGAGTGAAACCATACTAATTTCATGAACTTTAGTCATACTGTGACTTAGGAATGGGGTCCATTCCCATCATGGTATTTAGAAACCCAAAAGATTTGGAGAAATTAAAAAAGGCAGAAACAATATAATATGACTACTGGAAGGGGAATGGAGGGAGGGGAGTTGACTAAGGATAGAAGCAGACAACATGATCTATCATTATGTTAAGTACATAACTTTTATAGTCAATGTTGTTTCATCTGTGTCTCCTCAACGAATGAGACAGAGTCCTCAGCTACCCAAAATCTTGGAAGGACTATGGAAGGATGTCTTAGAAATAGCTTACTCAAAGGAAGCTGTGGACATAGCAAATAAAACCTGTAATGGGATATAAAGGTATGGACATTTGACCAAGCGGCTCCAGCACAAGTGTTATCATTTGGTACTGAGCCTTAGGATTTCCAGGCAAAGATGATATTTTTTTCCTTGTAGACATAGGAAATACATTCAGATAGCCAGCATGAAAGAGTTACTTTAGACACCTCTTAACCCAGTTTTGCTGAGGAGAAGGAAGCAAACCACTGGTCATCTTTCTGATCTTAGTGTGATGCAAATTGAACCTGAGTTGACAAGTGTTCACCTAGAAGAGGTAGCTTGTATTCTCCCATAGTAATTGCCACTAGAAACAAAGGTCTTCATGAAGGATATTTCAAATCATTTGAGGTTGCTGGTTTAAAAGCATGCCTAGTCAGAGTATGAAGAATAGTAATATCCCTAGGAAGAGACTGTAGAAGGAAGATGACCCTTAAGAAGACTTTAGACAATTTCAGAGAGGCAGTGAGCAGTTAGCTTTCCCAATATGAAAATTGGTGATTGCTGCTGATTTGACTTTGATAGCAGAGTAACCTGAACTATTTTGAAAAAGGCCGGTCAAAAGTCTAAGATAGCCAGAAGGGTAGTTGAAAAGGGGTCTTCCCTCTACTCATCACTCATTAGACCCATTATAGAGTTCAACACCCTTTTTGGTATGTACCTCACAAGACCTCTACAACAACTGGAAAGGCCACAGAAATACCTTATAAAGAGGATTACTAGCCTCAAACAGATACCCTATGCAGACTGTCTCAAAAAATTCCAACTTTACTCCGTCACATATCGCCTACTCCGAGGCGATCTCTGCCTAACATACAAAACTTTGTCAAACCCAGAGTTGTTGGACATGTTCCACTTAAAGAAATCCCAATCCCTCCGAGCTACACGCTCTAGGGACCTAAACCTTATCACCACAATAAACAGAACATGCTGGAGGGATAGAGTCCTGTTTCAGAGACTTCCCATACTCTGGAACAGACTACTTATCTATGTCAACTAGAGCTCCTCATAAGCATTCTTCAAGAAAAATCTTGATGATTGGATGAGAAATAGGAAATTCACCCCAGGGATCACTTCTGTGGCTGTGCTCGACAGGGGCACAGAAAAATAATTTTCTTGGGTGGTGAAAGCCAGGGTACCTTTTTGGCAAGGCTTATTATAGGCCCTAGGACTAATAGCCTAGTACCTACCTATGTATTGGAAGCACTAATTGAGAATCTTTCCATTTATTTTTGTAAATGTTCCTGGTTGAGGGGTTTTAGTGAAGAAGTCAAACTGCGTATTACTTGAGATAAAAGTCTGAACTGTCAAACATAATTGGAACTGGAGAGACCATGAGGTCAACTTAAGGGGTTCGATGTCCAAGTGAGGAATCCCAGCAGGGTAAGAAAGAAGATCCGGAATGAGGTCCAGCACTGATGGATGGTGAATCAGATGAGATCAGAGGGAAGGAAACCTCACCTGTCAAGGCCTAAAGGGGGACAGTGAGGATCAGGGTAGTCTTGCACCACATTGCTTTGGGATGACAGAAGTGGGAGTATAAGCATAAAGAGATGACAGAAGTGGGAGTATAAGCATAAACGGACCGGGTTTGGACTAGAGCATCCCTCTGAGACTGTCCCTCTTGGTGGATTAGAGCAAAGTACTTTCTGCATTTGGTGTTGGAGGGAGAAGCAAGTAGATCACAGCACAGTCAGCTCAAGCAGCTAAAGGTCTATTCTGTCACTACCGGGTTGAGGGACCACCCCTGAGGTAGGAGAGTAGATCTGCTCAACTTGTCCATTGAAACTTTGCCAGAAAGCAGTGAGAATACATCACCCACTGCAAAACCCTAATGGCCTCTGCACAGTGGGTAAGAATGTGTTCCCTCATTTGTTGATGTACTAAACCAGCAATGTGTTGTTGTCCTAGATGGAGATCACACCCCTGGAGAGGGAATCCTGGAAGTCCTGTAATACTTGGATGACTGCCCCCATCTCCAGGATGTTGATGTGAAGACGGTCTCTGAGGACCGCATGCCTGGCTTGAATAAGAAGATTCCTAGAGAGAATGGCTACGAGCCAGTTCAAATATCGAAGAACTCAGAAGTCCTGCAGCCTGAGATGAGTTTCAAATACTGCAGTGCTCTTGGTGAACACCTGGAACCTCCTGTGCTGAGCTTGAAAATCTGCATCTGAGCATTTGAGAGAGATCTGAGGTAGCTTACCACAAGGAGGGGAGTTATTGGTAAGGGGAGGAGTGCAAGCCTTGAATCCAAAGTCTGAGAGTTGGGGAAGTCTGATCTTTGATGGGACCCGATAACAGATTCATTGAGGATGGACAGAATGGAAAACATCAGATCAAGAAGTCATAATTTGTGCGTCTATCTAAACAAGCAGTCTTTGTGAGATAGATGATGTTTGGTTTTTGGTTAATAGAAAATATGAACTGGCAATAAGGTCCAGCTTGTAGTGATGATAAAGGCAGGAACTACCAAGAGAATAAGACCTAGGGTTAGAATGTGTGGATGTTGTGTGTTGTCAGTACACTACACAGTCCTGTTTGGCTCCGTTGTTTCTGGGATTCGACCTTAAGCCCAAGCTACTACTGCAGGGAACAGCATGTCTTGGCTCCAGAATTGCATTCCCCGGTACCGGTAGATTCTGGGTCATCATTTGAACTCATTGAGAAGATAATAGTCTCCTTCGAGATATGTTAGTTTCCTTCAGCACCAGCTTTAGTCTTAGATGCCCATGACTTTTTTAAACGTTAAATTAATAGAGAAAATCCCCAAAGGAGTACCTGTCTGACTGGAAGGAGGAGACACACTGGAAAAATAAACAGACCGATGGAATTATGAGCATTTTGAACACATGAAGTGCATCAGACTGGACGTCTAGAAAGAACTGAAGGTGGTGCTGAAAGATGCCCTTCTTATTCCCTGACATCTAGACGCTGGTCTCCAGACGTTCGTTGGCTAGGGATGATGCAAGAGACTGGCAGTTGTGCTAACCACGGTCTTCTGCATGGCAGGAAGACCCTTAAATCAATATTGCAGTATTAACTATAAAGAACACCCCCTCTTGATCCCCCAAGTCCTTGTCTAAGGTTAGGAGACTCTGTTGGGAGTCTGTGTGCCTCCTTTTGCTTGTTCTTTTCCTGGGAATCTCAAATTGTGACTCATCTGAGTCCCTTGAAGAGTATGATTGCACTATGGCCATTTTTGTGATCGTCTTGTCTTGTCTGCCCTGCTTTTTGCTTAACAGCTGCAGAACTTTTGCCAGTTAGTGTTTTTCTTCACCTTTTGGAACTGATTTTCTTTCAGGTCTTCTGTATTTCTTTTCACCTGGTATCCAGGCAGTGCGCTTGCTAGCCAGTTACTGAAATTTACCCAGCAGCGCAAAAGTCTACTGGCCTTCTCTGCTACAGTTTTATTTTCACACTGGGAGAGCTAAAATTAAGCTGTTAACTCAATGTGCAGCCATCTTGGAAGTTCTGCCGATAGTTCTTTTATCTCCAGCATCCCTTCTCTGTCTCGTATAATTTTCCTCCTCCTCTTCATTCATATTCAGACAGGTGGAAAGGTCATGCTATTCTCAGGTATCTGACTGCTTGTTCACTGCTTAGAAAGACCTAAACATGGCTTTTTTTTGTACCCTGTTATACAGACATCAGTTTTTAGGTGGACGTCCACTAGGGATGATGGAAAGACTGAAAATCAGGCCAGTTGCAGTCTTCTGCATGACAGGAAGACCCAAGAATCAGTACTGCAACACTGATTTACTTGAACATCTACAGTTATGATTACTGGGACGTAACTTTACTTTCCTCACAATACCCTCCTGAAGACAGCTGATTTGGTGAGATTCTTCAGCTGATTAGACAGAGGGGATTCTGGCATACTGAACTACCCTCTCAGGGCAAAGAAGTTATCTTTGAAGCATACAGTTCTGCTCTTTATCTCTTTGGTGGTCCCTGTTGCAGACAGCCTTATGGATTTGATCACTAGAAGGACATGTAAGGAAACTGACACTACAGAAGCCATACCCCTAAAGCCTGACAAAATATTACACCCTGTTAAATATGGGCATTTTTGGTCAAAGGGTTCTCAGGTGAACTCCATGATCATTGCAGCAGCCATCAAGGAGGAGTTGCCTTACTGTCTTCCACACTTCATCCTAACGGAGAATCTGGGATGATAGAATGGGGAAGTGAGCTTATACCTCCAGTACATCTGTCTTGAAGGAGTTAAACTACTTAACACACATGAATCACTTACAGTGGGACTTGGCTCATGCTACCCCAACAGAATTCTCACAGTTACAAGCTACCTAGGGAACGTTTGCTACCATGAACCTTTTCATGCATCTGCTCCATAACACTGTTGACTAATCGATTAGAGTGACAGTCGCCAGTCTCACAGTGCACTGCCACGGCTGACTGTACTTGTGTAATTTTACAGACAATTTCAAAGGTATCCATCTCCAACACTGCCTTTAGAGGTACCTTGTTATTTGGTCCTGTAGTGAAAGGTTGTCCAGGTGTGAAGAAAGCAAGACATCTGCCATATGGTTTAGATTTCAGAGCACTTACTAACTTTTTAACAGGATCAGAAGGGTTTCGAGTCCCTTTGGTTTAGGAAACCCCAACTTCAAACTTTAGATTCTTTCTTGGATAGAACAGTTGAGGCAGATGTGGTTCCTTTAATGGATGCAAGTCAAAAGGCCAAGGCTATCAGCAAAATGAAGGATTCCATGTTTCCTTCTCCAGAAGGCAGAACCACTGACCCTGAAAGCTTGCAAACTTTATGCCTGTGGAGGCAGTTGGGAGGCATCTTTCTCTCCACTCGTGCATGGCTGGCCATCATGCAAGACAGTAGGTTAGCAATTTAATATCCAGAGGCTGTACCATTCAAGTCTTCCTTTCCATCACCTCTCCAAAAGACATTCCCACCCACTGATATGAAGTGGCTAAAAAGAAAATTACTCATCAGTAGTGAGCCATCCAAAAGGTCCACCAGACCAGAGGGGGTCAAGACATTATTCCAGATTCTTTTTAGTACCCTAGAAAAACAAGGACCTCAAACCAATCCTGGACCTGTGTGTCCTAAACGATTCTGTCAAAAAAATCCTATTCAGAATGGTCATGGTGCAAGTGATCCTACCATTATCTAACAAAGGACAACTGGATGTACTACATAAATGTCCAGAATGTTTGCATCCACACAGAAATTGCAAGAATCCCAGAGGTATCTTCAGTTCCAGCTCGGAGGCAGGCTGTATCATCAGAGCCCTGTCATTCAGTCTCACCACAACCCCTGGTGTTCAGCAAGTGCATGGCAGTAATTGCAGCTCACCTGTGGCTCAAAGGGATACAAGTGTTTTCCAGTCTGGACAGTTAGCTACTCATTGCAATGAGCTGTCACCCAAAGGCTACTATTTGTAGTTGTGGCTATCTTTAGGTATGTCAGTCAGTGTCAAAAAGTCATGCCTTCACCCTACCCAGAATATAAAGTTCATTGGTTGCTGCATAAATTCAAAAAGTTGCATTGTCAGTCTTCCAGCAGAAAGTGTGCAAACTGTCAGATCAGTGGTATTTCTCCTCATGCAGCAGCAGATGTTCTTCGTGTTTCACTGTTGCAGTCATCACTTTTGGGTTATCTGCTTGCAATAGCCCTCAGTCGGCCTGATTAACAAAGTCTTGGGTCCTCCGTCGGTTGCTGTCCCTTCTTCCATGACGTCAGGTCGTCAGGGGTATAAAACATGCAGCCGACGCCATTACATCAGTCTTTCTTGCCTTGTGGTGCCCGAAGCAGAAGCAGTTCGCAAGTGCCAGTTGGCCGACTTCTGAAATTTTCGTTTTCGAGTTTCAGAACTGAAGTCTTCCACTAAAGCTAAGTACCCCGTTGGGGAAAGTTTTTCTTGCTCCTTACCGATGTCAGTAAAAGTTAATAATTGCATTACTTGTGGAAAGCAAATACCTCATAAAGATTTTCATTTGTACTGTATTCCTTGCCTAGGCCCTGACCACGATGTTCCGTGTTGTCGGTTTTGTGCTTTATTTAGTCAGCGCACTATCCATTGTTGGTATATTTTCTCCTTTAAATATTTAAATTCTGTTTAATTATCCAGAAATGTTGTCGGTTAGCCATCCGACTACCGGGATTCCGAAAAAAACACAAGGATAAAGACAGAGACAGGACGCCAAGGTCCAGAACTGCCGACGACACTTCTCCTAAGCCTGTCGCCAGTTCGCCAGTACGCAGAGAGGCGTTTTCACAGCCCCGGATACCCGCTACTTCTGATTCGCAGGCCTCTACTGAGACCCATTCGGAGTCCGGTATGCCGCGAGATGCTTCAGCTATGGAACCTGTGGATGTCTCTACCTTGGATGGGTCTGGAGCCACTGTGCAGGCACTGGCTTCTGAGGGTGTATTCATGCTTACGGACTTGTATATTAAACCGATGCCTCCTTCTTCTTTTAGGCCTAAATCTCGAACCATGCCTAAAAAAAACGATGCCCAGGCCGCATGCTCAGGCCTCTATGCCTAAAAAACAAATGATAAGAATGGCTGAAGATCTTATAACTCTAATCAGGGGAAGCCAGACTCCCCCTTCTAAGAGACCTAGGACAGAAGTTGTTTAAGAATCTTCTGACCAGGATTCTGATTTTTCTGATGATCTGGATTTGCTCTTATCTACTTATGAGGATTCTGATGCAGTGGACTCTATTCCCTCTGCTTGCCCTCCAGAGGATTTTTCTTTTGGTGAAATTTTACATACTCTAAGGGAGCATTTCCACTGGGAAAGCCAGGATTTTCCTGATTCAAAAAAGAGGCTTAGGGATTTCTTACTCCTGCCTCAGCATAGGCCTTTAGCTATTCCTCCTCTACTAGACATTGTTGATGATGCTTTTTCGGAATCTAGTTTGGCCCCTGATTCCTTGCCTTCTGCTCCCAGAAAACCTGACAGATATTACAGGGTTCCTGATTCACACAAGTTCCTTTTTAAAAATCCTATTGCTGATCCATAGACTATTTCACAGGGACCCAAGGGCATTAAGGCTTCTACTGCTAAAAATCCTAACCCTTCTGATAGAGACTCCAGGGAGCTGGATAGATGGGGTAAGAAGGTTTATACTTCTGCAACCTTGGCCATTAGGGATTTTAAACTGCCAGTTTCATATGTTAAAGTATCAACAACATGTTATTGGATTGCTTAAACAGAAAATTAGGTTGATTTATGACTGTGCGGAAAATAAAGAATTACAGGATTTAATGCATTCTGCTGAACAGGTTGGAAAACATACTTTGCAATGTGGATTTGATTCTTTAGAGGCCTCTTGCAGGGCTGCTGTTACTGGTTCTGTGCTCAGAAGGCATGCTTGGCTTAAGGAGGACTCTTTACCTGATCACGTTAAAGCTAAATTGTTGGATGCTCCCTTAAGCCAGGACAGCCTGTTTGGCAACAAGGCTGAGGAAGTTCTTAAAAAGATGCAAGATAAAGCTAAATCTATGCAAACTGTTAAAGATTTCTTACAAGTTCAGCCTCCTAAATTTAGTAGGCACTGGCCCTCTAGGAATTAGTCCTTTCCAGCCTCTTCAAGGTCTTCTCAAGCCAAACCCAGACATAGCAGAAACCCCAGGTTTCAGTCCCAGGGGACACACAAGACTAAGCAGTGGGGGGTTTCTGCAACCAAATCAGGGAGTAGTAAGACTCCCCCCTATGGAAAACAGTCTCAGTGACTTGCTTCTAAAACTTCCAAGCACTTCCCAACTGAATGCTCCTTTAGGCAGAAAGATTGGTCTGCAGGCCAAAAACTGGGAACTCATTACCCCAGACAAGTGGGTTTTAAATATAGTGTCCCAAGGATACAGATTTCACTTCCACACCTTACCAACACCAAGCAAGTGGCCAGATCTACCCCCAAATCAGTGGGCAGAGGCCCAAAATCAAGTACTCTCTCTCAAGCATGGGGACTATTCAGTTGGTAGCAGAAGAGAAAAAGGGACAAGGGTTCTATTCGAGACTTTTCCTGGTACCCAGAAAAGGCAATACATGGCATCCTATCCTGGACCTTTCTACTCTAAATACCTTTCTGGTGATTCCAAAATTCAAGATGCTGACTCTTCACCAGCTGCTTCCTATGCTAGGCAAAGATGCATGGTTGGCAACACTAGACTTAAAAGAAGCATACGTGCACATCCCTATCAGGGAGTCTTGCAGAAAATACCTACGCTTCAAAGCAGGCTATATGCACTATCATTTCTCTGCACTGCCCTTTGGCTTATCTACTGCGCCCAGGGTATTCACAAAGTGCCTAGCTCCAGTCATTGCATTCTGCAGGCAAAATAATATTCAAATATACCCATATCTGGACGATTGTCTAATTCAGGCAGGAAGCCAGGACATACTTTTGAATCATCTGGCCTTTGTTCATAGGGTACTGACTTGTCTGGGGTACACCATAAACGAAAAGAAATCACAACTGGTACCCTGTCAACAAATTATATTCCTGGGAGCAAGCTTGAATACAACTTCCCAGATGGCTTTCTCACGCCAGAGAAACGGATTCATTTGACAACCTACTTCAAACAAGTGACCACAAAAACCCAGTTATCTGCAAGGCAAATACTGCAATCTTTGGGGTTCATGGCCTCCTGCATTCTTCTAATTCCATATGCAAGACTGCATATGAGGAAACTGCAATGGTATCTCAAAAGCCTATGGTGTCAACATTCACAGGATCTAGAAGCAATGATTCCTATCATACCTTGCCTATGTCTAGAGTTCCTTTGGTGGGCAGAGGCCTGCCACCAAAACAGGGGACTACCATTCACATTACCCCCTGCCACCCAAACCCTAACAACAGATGCATCAGACCATGCATGGGGGGGCCCACCTGGCAGGGAAGTACATTCAGGGCAAATGGAACCCAGGTCAAATGCACCTGCATATCAATCAAAAAGAAATGTTAGCTGTACAGAATGCTCTGACAGCCTTCAAGGACCACATTCTTCCAGGACAATTAATGATAAAGACGGACACCACTGTTATGTGGTACATAAACAAGCAGGGGGATACACATTCTTACCCCTCTGCAGACTAGCCATGGCATTGTGGAACACAGCCCTGAGCTACCAAGTACATTTACAAGCTCAATTCCTGCCAGGAAAACTAGGTACACTGGCAGACGAATTGAGCAGAAACCTCCTGGACCCACACGAGTGGAAACTGGAACCAAGGATTTTCAACATGTTGACAAGCAAATGGGGGGGCCCAGATATCGACTTGTTTGCCCCCCCCCCCAAAAAAAAAACTATCAGTTGGACAACTTCTGCACAAGGACTCCCTACAAGTAAGCTTGGAAAGTGGATGCTCTGTCCTTCAGCTGGAAAAACCTATCAGTTTATGCCTTTCCTCCGCTGCCTCTGCTTTCCAAAGTACTACTAAAGATCAAACGACAAACCAAGGACGATTTTGATTGCACCAGACTGGCCACACCAACACTGGTGTACCCCCTGTTGCGCAGTGTGTCACTGTGGGCCCCATGGCATCTGCCTCAGACTCCTACTCTATTGTCTCAGCAGGAGAACCAAATTCTGCATCCTCAACTTCAAACACTGAATCTAGCAGCTTGGCTAATTACATAATTTCTCCTTTACCATCCCTCAGTAAACCAGTGATGGATATCATTTTAGAGGCAAGGAGGCCTAGCACCAGAAAGTCTTATGCTGAAAAATGGAAAAGATTCTGTGCCTGGAACCAATCTCAAGGGATGAGCAAACAGTGCCCAATTTACCTCAGATTTTACAATACTTAACTGAGATGCTTCATAAAGGCCTGTCTTTCTCCTCCATCAAAATTCACACCTCAGCCCTCTCAGCTCATTATAACACAGAACCACCCCTCTTGTCTCATCCACTGCTTAAGCAGTTCCTCAGAGGGGCCAAAAATCTTCGACCACCCAGGAGAGCTCCAACTCCAGCCTGGGACCTCAACTTTGTATTGGAAAAGTTCACCCTTCCTCCTTTTGAGCCAGCTGCCACTGCAGACGTAAAATTCCTTTCTTGGAAAACAGCTTTCCTTTTAGCAATCACTTCAGCAAGAAGGGTATCTGAATTACAGGCCCTCATGATATTGGAGCCTTTCATCATCTTTCATGCGGACAGGGTGTCCCTCAGCACCACAATCCCTCCTTCATGCCCAAGGTGGTATCCAGTGTGGCCCTTAATCAGTCCATACATTTGCCAACCTTCTTTCCTAATCCACAGAACAAAGGGGAACGGATTCTGCACTCTTTAGACATGCACAGACAACTTAGGTTCTACTTGGACAGAACTAAACCTCAAAGGAAATATGATCAACTGCTGATGGCATTTGCTGCAGGGGCAGAGGGGGAAGGCTATTTCAAAGCAAACCATTTCCAAATGGATAGACCATTGCATTAATTTCTGCTACAAACAGCATGGAAAACCTATCCCACAGGGGATCAGACCCCACTCTTCCAGAGCTGCATCTACCTGTACAGCCTTTCTGAGAGGCATCCCTACCAGGGACATCCTAGAAGCTGCTACCTGGAGTTCTGTACATACTTTCACCAAGCATTGCCATCTGCCAATTTTCTCTTAATCCAGAGCTGGCTTTGCCACTGCAGTCTTGCAGGGCCTTTTAGCTGGTCCTAATTCTATTTAAATTCCTCCTTAGCTTTGGGAATCTACCCAAAAGTGATGACTGCAACAGTAAACACGAAGAACATGGTACAGTTGTGTACACTTACCATAAATGTAGATGTTCAAGTGCATTCACTGTTGCAGTCCTGGTTACCCTCCCTCCAGTCCCCCTTTTTTGGATATATCTCTACTTTCTTTTGCTATCTTCAAAAGCTTTTTGGCATATTTGCTTTTTTGTTGGAGGTATAACCTTGTGTATATATAGATTTAATTGCTTCCCATTAAGGGGACATCTGGGGCAAGAAAAACTGATGTAATGGTGTCGGTTGCATGTTTTATACCCCTGACGTCATGGAAGAAGGGACAGCAACCGACGCAGGACCCAAGACTTTGTTAATCAGGCCGACTGAGGGCTACTGCAAGCAGATAACCCAAAAGTGATGACTGCAACAGTGAATACACTCGAACATCTACATTTATGGTAAGTGTACACAACTGTACTATTGGGTGGCCATGGTGGCGCAGCGGTTAGCGTTTTCACCTCACAGCAAGAGGTTCTCTGGTTCGATCCTCGGCTGGGGTGCCTTCTGTGCGGAGTCTGCATCACGTTATTACGTTGGATTCCTCCGGGTGCTCCGGTTTCCTCCCACATCTTAAAGACATCCTGTAGGTGGATTGGACACACTACATTGGCCCTAGGTGTGAGTGTGTGCATGTGTGTGCCTTCTGTGGAAGGTTGGGTGCCGGGCTGGCAACTCGACACCATAAAACTCCACTGCCAATCATGAGTGGACAGGTGATCTGCTGTGGTGACCCCTAACTGGGAAAAGCCAAAAGAAGAAGTGGTACACAACTGTACTATGTTCTTCGTGTTTACTGTTGCAGTCATCACTTTTGGGTAGATTCCCAAAGCTAAGGATGGGAGGAGGAAGTGTACACAACTGTACTTTTCCACTAGCTTGCATTATATATGAAAGTTCTAGGACTCATGGCATTTTCCCTTGGAAATAGTCTTTTGTTCCTGCCTTCACATGAGAATTCTTCTTTGGTTACTCTACTCCCAGTGGTCAAAGCTGTCGGACCGCCGTCCTTCCCTTTTACCTCTCCCAGCAACAGTAGATGTTCTTCGTGTTTCACTGTTGCAGTCATCACATTTGGGTTATCCCTGCCAGGGTAGCCCTTAGTTGGCCCGAATACCATAGGCTTAGTATTTCTGCATCAGTTGCTCTTGCTTCAGGACTGACATCAGGTCATCAGTAGTATAAAGTAAGGCATCCGACACCATTACATCAGTCTTTCTTGCCGAGGAGTCCAAAGCAGAAGCAGTTCGCATGAGTGCCAGTTGGCCTCTACCTGTGTTTCATTTTCCAAATTGGAGTTGAAGTCTTCTAAAGCTAAGTACCCCGTTGGGGATCCTTTTTTCTTGTTGTAACCAATGTCAGAAAAAGTTAACAGTTGTCTCGCCTGTGGAAAGCAAATACCACACCAAGATTTTCATTCTTACTGTGTCACTTACTTAGGCCCAGACCACGACGTCCTCCGCTGTCGTTTCTGTGCTTTGTTCAACGCCAGAACCATACGTTGTCGGGCCCTTATTGTAGCTAGATATTTTTGCTCTCAGTCCTCAATTTCCGATATGGCTTCGGTAAGACATCCAACATCACATCTTCTGAAAAAACGTAAGGCTAAAGACAGAGACAGACTGCACAGGTCCAAACCTACCGACAATGCTTCCGTTAAGCTAATCGTCAGTTCTCTGGTCCTCAGTGAGGTGCTTTCACAGCCCCTGATGCCCGCTTCTGTGGATTCGCAGGTTACTACTGAGACACTTTTGGAGTCCGGTATGCCACAAAACTCTTCAACCATTAAGGATCCTGCAGTTGTCTCTATCTTGGATGGGTCCAAAGCCGCTGAGCAGGCACCGGCTTCCAAGGAAGTACTTCGCACTACCAATTCTCTGCACAAACTAACCTTTTTTTTCGCGTCTTCTGTTCTTTCTAAAACTACTGAGTTTCTAAGGGCCAGGGTACGAACCACACCCAAGAAACCAACGACCCCATCTTAGGCACCTGCTTCTTTGCCTCAGTCTCAAATGCTTAAAATGGTGGAAGACATTATAATGTTGATCAGGAGAAGCCAAGCTACCCCTTCCAAAAGATAAAGATTTGTCTCCAGTAATCTTATCTGAGCAGTAGTCCTGTGACTCCGATGCCTCTGAATATGAAGACATGCAACCCCTCTCTGCTTATGAGGATTCTGATGCAGAGGAATCCATTCCTTCAGCCTCTCCACCCAAAGATTTTTCCTTTGGGGAAACCTTCTTACTTTAAGGGGGCATTTCTAATGGGAATGTCAGGACTACCATTCCACCTGTCCTGGAGTTTGTGGATGATGTTTTCATGGAATCAGGTTTAACTCCTGACACCCTTTCTCCTGCTCCTAGGAAACTTGACAGGTATTACAGAGTCCCTGACTTTCACAAATTTCTTTTCAAAAATCCTACTGCTGACCCTGAGGTTATCTCCTAAGGGCCTAAAGGAATTAAAGCAACTTCTGCTAAGAATCCTGTCCCCTCAGATAGGGATTCCGGAGCATTAGACAGATGGGGTAAAAATACATACACCTCTGCTACTCTTGCTATTAGAGCACTAAATTGTCAGTTCCATATGCTAAAATTCCAGCAGCATACCATGGAACTCCTCAAACAAAAAATATCAACTTTTCCTGCTTGTGCAGAAAATAAAGAGTTGCAAGACTTGATGCATTCTGCAAGCCAAGTAACTAAGCACACCTTACACTGTGGTTTTGATGCCATAGAAGCATCTTGCAGGGCAGCAATCACCGGTTCTGTCCTTAGAAGGTATGCTTGGCT
The DNA here is from genome assembly GCF_019279795.1 of Protopterus annectens. Classification (NCBI taxonomy): domain Eukaryota; kingdom Metazoa; phylum Chordata; order Ceratodontiformes; family Protopteridae; genus Protopterus; species Protopterus annectens. The sequence goes on along the minus strand of NC_056750.1, from coordinate 609,848,625 downwards.
TAAGGAACAGCCCTTGCCAGACCATGTCAAATCTAAACTATTAGATTTACCCTTGCACAAAGACAACTTATTTGGCACCAAGGCAGAGGAGGTCTTAAAAAAGATGGAAGAAAAAGAAGCTAAATCTATGCAGACAGTTAAGGATTTCCTGCAGGTCCAGCCATCCAGGTTCAGTAGGCATTGCCCCTTCAAACACTGGTCCTTTCCTGCCCCCTCCAGGTCAGTTCAGCCCAGACCCCGAGGAAGCAGACCCCCCTCCCCCAGACAACAGCCACAGGGAATGCAGAGATCAAAGCAATGGAGTACCTCCACTACTAAACCAGGGAGTGCAAACCCACTCCCTCATGATAGGAACTCACAATGACTCTCCACTTCCACCCCCTCCCTCTGCCCAACTGCACTTGCCCCTGGGAGGAAAACTCTCCTTCCATGCAAGCACCTGGGTCAGCATTACCATTGACCGCTGGGTCCTCAATATAGTGTCCCAGGGTTACAAATTTTCTTTCCACGCTCAACCAACCCCAAAAGGGTTCACAGATCTACCTCCAAATCAGTGGGCAGAGGCCAGAAAGCAAGTCCTTTCTCTGCTCTCCATGAGGGCAATAGAGCACATTCCTGCAGAACAGATAGGCCAAGGTTTCTACTCCAGGCTCTTCCTGGTACCCAGAAAAAAGGGCAGTTGTCTCCCCATCCTTGATTTATCCACTCTAAACACCTTCCTGGTGTTACCAAAATTCAAATCACTCACCCTTCAGCAGCTGCTACCAATGCTCTCCAAGGATGCCTGGCTAGCCACCGTAGATCTAAAAGAGGCCTACCTACACATCTCAATTAGGGCATCATGCAGGAAGTATGTATGTTTTAGGGCAGGATCTCTGCACTTTCAGTTCTCTGGGCTTCCCTTTGGCTTAAATACTGCTCCCAGAGTTTTCACAAAATGCCTGGCTTCCGACATTGCTTTTTGCAGGCAAAGAAATATTCAAATTTACCCATACTTAAGACGACTGCCTAATTCAGGCAGACAGGAAAAGCTGCTCAGCACCTGGCCTTTGTAAAGGACCTGCTGACCTCCCTAGGATACACGGTCAATGAAAAGAAATCCAAACTAGTACCCATCCAAAAAATTATATTCCTGGGAGCAAGCCTGGACACAGCATCTCAGATGGCATGCCTTACATCAGAAAAGCAAACTTACCTGTCAGCCTATTTATCTCAACTAGCCACCAGACCCCAGTTATCCACAAGGGAAATCCTGCAAGCTCTGGGGTTCATGGCATCTTGCATTCCACTCATTGCATATGCCAGACTGTATATGAGGAAACTTCAGTGGTACCTAAAAAGCCTTTTGTGTCAACACTCTCAAGACCTAGAAACTCTTATACCAATGATACCTTGTCTAAGGAAAGAGTTCCTTTGGTGGGCAGCAGCATGCTACCTCAACAAGGGAGGGACTACCCTTCTCACCACCCCATGCAGCCCAGACCCTCACCACAGATGCATCAGACTATGCCTGGGGTGCACACCTGAACAGCAGGTGCATACAGTGCCAATGGAGCCCATGTCAAATACATCTGCAGATCAACCAAAAAGAGATGTTAGCTGTCCAGAATACATTGACAGCTTTCAGACCCCTTCTCTCCCCCAGGGGCTCTATTGATCAGAACAGACAACACCACAGTGACGTGGTATATTAATAAGTAGGGAGGGCCTCACTCCTACCCTCTATGCAGGCTCGCCATGACCATTTGGCACACAGCCTCAGCCGTGCAACTACATCTGTTAACACAATTTCTGCCAAGCTATCTAAATTCTCTGGCAGACAACTTAAGCAGAAATCTTCTGGACCCACACGAGTGGCAGCTAAACCAATGAACCTTCACCCTCATAACTCAGAAATGGGGCATCCCGAAGGTAGACCTCTTTGCTTCCCACTCCAACCATCAGCTCAGCAAGTTTTGCACCAGGGAGCCTCATTGCAGGGCCTGGAAAGTGGATGCTCTGTCTTTCCAGTGGGTCATTGTCTCGGTCTATGCATTTCCCTCACTACCCCTCATTACCAGGGTACTGCTCAAAATAAAGAAGGAAAAAGCAATGACAATCCTGATTGCCCCAGACTGGCCATGCCAGCACTGGTACTCACTGCTGCGCAGCCTGTCCCCTCTGCCACCATAGTATTTCCCTCAGATCCCAACACTCCTGACCCCAAGGGAAGGAGAATTCATGCATCCCCAATTGTAGACCCTCAATTTGGCAGTCTGGTTTCTTCCCTGATCACTGTATAAGCTGCCAATCTCAGTAAACCGGTTCTAGATGTTATATGTGAGGCCAGATGCCCTAGCATTAGAAAGTCTTATGCTGACAAATGGAAAAGGTTCTGCACCTGGATCCAGGCTAAGGGAGCCAATACGGCACAGCCCTTCCTACCTCTAATCCTGGATTACCTAGCTGACCTACTACACAGTGGTCTATCCTTTTCCTCTATTAAAATTCACGCCTCTGCTATCTGTTCTCATTTCAGCACTGAGCAACCTCTTTTCTCACACCCCCTCATCAAACAGTTCCTCAGCGGGACCAGCAACTTGAAGCCACCCAGAAGAGCACCTACCCCAGCTTGGGACCTAAACTTTGTGTTAGAGAAACTCACCCTGCCCCCCCCCCCCCTTTCAACCAGCAGCTTCAGTAGAATTAAAGTTTCTCTCATGGAAGATGGCCTTGCTTCTGGCCGTCCCTTCAGCAAGAAGAGTATCCAAGCTACAAGCACTAATGGCTGTAGAGCCCTTTATCATTTTCCATTCTAACAGGGTCTCCCTCAGGACTAACCCATCCTTCATGCCAAAAGTGATGTCCACTGTGGCTCTCAACCAATCCATTCATTTGCCCACCTTTTTCCCTAACCTACAAAACAAGGGGGAAAGGATACTGCACTCTCTAGATGTGCACAGACAGGTCATATTTTATCTAGACAGGACTAAATCATTCAGAAAGACTGATCAGTTGTTAGTCATATTTGTTGCAGGAGCAGAGGACAAAGCCATATCCAAACAAACCATTTCTAAATGGATAGCACACTGCATCCATTTCTGCTACAAGCAACACAGGACCCCACCCCCCCAAGGGGGTCAGAACTCACTCTACCAGAGCAACCTCCACCTCTACAGCTTTCCTCAGAGGAGTCCCCATCAGGGACATCCCGGAGGCTGCAACATGGACATCTGTTCATACCTTCACCAAGCATTACCACCTGCCTATCATCTCCAAATCCATGGCAGGCTTTGCCACTGCAGTCTTGCAGTGCATCCTAGCCAGCCCCAAGTCTTCTTGACTGCCTCCACCCTTTCGCTCAGCTTTGGGACTCAACCCAAATGTGATGACTGCAACAGTGAAACACAAAGAACATAATACAGTTGTGTACACTTACCATAAATGTAGATGTTCGAGTGTATTCACTGTTGCAGTCCTGGTTTCCCTCCCTCCATCCCCCTTTCTCTCTCTTATTACAAGGAACTTTTTGGTATTTACTTTCTACTGGTGGAGTTCTTCCACCATATCCTGGCTGCCACTTGGGGGCTCCTGACAGGGCAAGAAAAACTGATGTAATGGCATCGGCTGCCTTACTTTATACTACTGACAACCTGACGTTAGTCCTGAAGTGACAGCAACCGACGCAGATATACTAAGCCTCTGGTATTCGGGCCGACTGAGGGCTACCCTGGCAGAGATAACCCAAATGTGATGACTGCAGCAGTGAATACACTCGAATATCTACATTTATGGTAAGTGTACACAACTGTACTTTACCATGGATGCCTCCTGTTTGGAGGGGCTGGCATTTCAAGGAGTATGGACAGAGAGACCAGAGTGGTCCTCCTAGAGTGGTAAGCATTCCATGACCTCCTTCCCTGGAGATCATCTTAGTATAAGCAGACATCTTGTCAATAGTTTGGTTCATGAACAGAGAGAAACCAAGTCCTTTTCTCTTTGCTGAAAGGTAGTGAGGCTATGGCAGTGGACATTGGATTTGCATCACTTTCCATTAATGCACATTTTGAGGAAATCCAGCTAAGTGGACAAACTCAGCAAGTCGAAATCTGATGCCGCACAAATGGTCCTTATAGCTATTCATTAACCGTGCCACACCCTGCTGGGATTGTCTTGCAATCTCAGCCAGTACAAAATGCAGCAGTTACTTCATATTCCCCCCATAGGAATAATCAACAAGGGGCATTCAGTCTGTCAGTTCCCTTACCCACGCCACCCCCAACCTTCTGTTTACTTTATGCCTTTCCAGCACTCCCAGGTTTCTACGAATAAACATTGCATTGCAAATTTAGTGTAATTTTTTTTATTATTTAATTTCCACTTCTACTAAACTGTTTTATTTTAATGATATTTTTCTTGCGACTCCAGAGTGTCTGGTAAACTGGATTTAAAAAAATGTGTGGCCTGCAGGCATAAGATGCCAAACTTGGATGCATACTGTGTGTTTGCTGTCTTGGAGCTTCCTACTTTGATGAACAGTCTGATGTTTGCACTACTTTTTGGTATCCATGCAGTTGTAGAAAGAAAAAAAATAAGTTGATCTTTAAGGAACATTTCCCTGCCCCTGTGGGAGAAATGTCCATGACTCAGCAAACTGGTACTGAAGCTTCTCCTTTATTAAAAAAGGCTACCAACAAATCCAAGAGAGAGGAAACCTCCAAGGATAAGTCTAAGGAATCTAGGAAAATTTCTTCGGACCATTCATCTTCCTCTTTGTAATCTCTGGCTCTGGCTCCAGAATTGTCTAAAACTTCAGATCTGAGACACTTCTCAGAGCCGGTCCTGATCAGTGCCAAAACCCCTCCCTATTAGAGCCATGTTTTTTCTCCAGAGCCAGTATCTCATTGGCTTCCATCAACTTTTCTACAAGAAAGGACTAGCCATTGCCAGACCAGACATCCCTCCATGGCTTCATCCAGATGGTCAGTTCATTCAACCAGGAGCTTTTCTGAAGTTGATGTGGACCATATGATTTGGAAACTTCTCAGGATGCAGATTCAGTTGTGGCCCCTCCCGGTTCCAGGCCCTGCTCCTCACTTAGTAGTTGCTCCAACCTTGATCTGTTTCTTGGAGTCAGGAGTTATGAATCCATGCAGCACTCAGACTTTGTCTGCCATGGATCTGAAGATATGCCTATCTTCTACTCGGGTGGAATTTTTGACCTGTATGGCTCCAGTGTTGTCTGAACCAGAAGGGTCTCTGAGCCAGAGCTTCAGAACCTGATCCATGTGGACGGGTTCATCTTAGTGCTGGACAGACTCATACTGGCATCAGCTTCAAATCTGAGCTGGGTAAAGCTCAGGGGCTTTGTTAGTGCGCTAGCTTCGGCTCTCACTGTTGAGATCTCTGGATCTCCCTCAGCATCTGTTTTCGAGGCTGTCAAAAGATTAGTGTCCAGATTGGAGGAACAGACATCTCTCCCCAGTTTGGCTCCACCTGTCCCCCAGAGAACACCACTAGGTCTTGACCCTTATTTGGTGGACATGAGACAGCAGGGCCTGAAGAGCATCAAATCTGTTCCTGTAGGGAGTTTAAAGTCTCTTCCAAATTTTCTCTGGAACATCCCACTATGAAAGCTCATCAGAAGCATTTGTTTACAATTAGGCACACGCACCTAGACTTGCACAGGAGTCTCTTACAGAGGACACAGACCTTGATGAAGGGGAGGAGTCCCCCAGATACCCCACTGAGGATGCCTCATTCAGAGAAGGTCTCAAAATTCTCAGACACAAGGGTGACTGATTTTCTGAAGCCCCTTTCCAGGAGGAGTCTGCGTTTCTCAAAGCCTTTGGCTCTGGCTTGGCTACATCTCTGCTGCTTCCACCTGCATATGAGATGGTGGATCTCATCTTTAAGTGGGCTTGGAAGGAACCAGATGTGACTGAGCAAATTCCCCACAAGCCAGGTAAGTACTTGGTTTCCCCAAAAGCTCACCAGATTTGGTGCAAGGGGCCTGCCATGGATTCCATAATAGTGGTGGCAGCCACCAAAAAAGAGCTTGCAGAGGAAAGCTTCTCTACACATTCTCCTAATAGGAAATCTAGGGCACTGGACAGGTTTGGAAAGCGGACATGCACTTCAGCTACCTTTGCTTTGAGGGCCCTGAACTACTTGGCATATGTTACTAGATTTCAGAGGGATTTGACCATGAAGATCTCCAAGGCCCTTTCTGTGTCTACATCTGTAGAAGATGAGAAAACCTTGGACTCTGTTAGCCACCCTTCAATCTTTCTCAGATTTCTCAATGTCTTTTATATGTAACCCTACAGAAGGTGCTTTGAGAGCAGCAGGCACATGCATTACCATTAGGAGACATTCCTGGATGCTGTTGTATGACTTTTGTGCAGCAGTTTTAGACATTCTTTATTAATGTTCCATTTGGCAGCTCAACACTCTTTGGGCCCAAATTTAGAGACAGTAACCAGAAGTGATCAAGATGGAAAATCCCTTTCTACAGTTGGAATACATTTCTCTACCCCCAGAGGTCATGCGCTAGCAGTCAGAAAAGGAAAAAAGAAACCGTGGTTCTGGAAATCCAAAGGGTTCTCTTCTGACGCTCCTGGGGACAGACCCATGAGCCATGGGGGGGGGGGGGTTTCTACCAATTGACATCACTCATGCGACAAAGGTGGTCCACAGAACCCAAGGCTTCAGAGGTCCATTCTCAGAGAGGCCTTATCAGTACTCCAGAAGAGTTACCTGACTTACTTTCTTTGAAGATAGTCTAGGGGTGTCCATCCCTGCATCCAGAAGCCTGGATATCCATCACAAATAACAGATGGGTGCAGAGGATAATAACATGAGACTATTGCATTCCCTTTCTGTCATTTCCCCCAAGCTCAAAAAAAAGTGATCAAATGTTCCACCTTCTGTAAGACAAGCTGCACATGAAGTGCAAAACCTGCTAGAGTCATCTAAGAGGTCCCAGTAGACCAACGAGGATCCAAAACTTACTCAGTATTCTTTTCAGTGCCAAAAAAGACCAGGGACCTCAGGCCAATCTTGCACATCACCTATCATAATATGGCAAGCAGTCAAAGTTCCCGATGGTCAGAGTTTATTCTAGTCTACCATTGCTGAGAGTGAACAATTGAACAAGTTCAGTAGACATTCAAGAAGCCTACTACCATGTCAGGATGAACAGGTGATCCAGAAAGTATTTCTGCTTCCAGCTGGGAGCCAGTCATTTCCTATTTAGAGCCCTGCCATTTGGCTCCCCCCCCAGCCCCCCAGGTATTCACCAGATGCATGGTAGTGATAGCAGGGAATCTGAGGCTGCAAGGGTTCAGAGTGTTTTTGCATGTGGACGACTGGCTCATTTCTCCCCCTACATGGAATCTATTTATCCATGTGAGAGTCTCCTTGTTCCAAACTTGTTTGAAGCTGGGTCACAATCAGTACATACAAATCAAAGTTTTGTCCAGTGTAAGTGATGGAGTTCATTGGAACATACTTGGACAATCCCTCAGAGAGCAGAGCTTCCACAAAGCAGGTTAACAACACTTCACAGTCGTGCTGAAGTGGTCCTTTCATCACATCAACTAATGGCAAGAATGGTCCTCCGCTTACTGAGTTCAGTAGCAGCCTCCATCACCTTAGTCCCTCTTGTCAGATATCACATGAGTACTAAAGTGGCCCCTAGCAGTGCAGTGGTCTATTTAGTGCCAAACAGTGTCTTTTCCTGTATGTCTTAGTAACATTTGCAGGACTCTTATCTGCTGGTGGTTCGTATCCCCTATTACAAGATCATCCATTTGTCTTTCTGCAACCCAAAGCCAGTATGACCAGAGACACTTTACTACTGGCGGGGGGGGGGGGGCACTACAAGGTTAAGACTGTCCAAGGCACATGGTCCCCTTCCGAGGCCAATCTCCATATCAGCATTCTAGAGATAAGGACAGCCTTCTAGTGTTGCAGGCCTTTCAGGACTCCCTCCCTCAATGACTGGTATCTCTCCAAACGAACAACATGTCAGTAGTCTTTTATATTATCAAGCAAGGGGAAACTGATTTTACCCATTATGCTGAGAAGCCATGAGGGTTTGGCAATGGCAATATCTTCCAGTTTCTTACTTATAGCAATACATATTCCGGGGAAGTCCAGTGTTCTATTGGATAGCTTGAGCAGATCACTCTTCCCGCCTCATGAGTGGTCCTGTAGTCTAAAGGTAGCAGAGCAAATTATTCACCACTGGGACCAACCATACTGTGATCTTTTGGCTTCTCCCCAAAACACCAAATGCAGTAGTTTCTTTGCCCTGATCCCCCCACTGGGGAGTCGTCCAGGTATGTTATGTTCCACACTGCCCTCTCCCCCATTCTCCTTTCCTTGCCTTTCCTCCAACACCTTATCCCAAAATTTCTTCAGCAAGCACTGAAGAGGAAGGTCACAGTAATCCTCATTCACCCCCCCCCCGACCTCAACAACTTTGGTTCTCCTACCTATGGCCTCATCTGTAACACCCTCCTTGGGTGCTGATTCCCAATCCAGATCTCATTTCTCACCCCTTTAGTCTGCCTCTTCCAAACATTTAAATCCTCAAGTTAACCACTTAGTTTTTCCACTTCCAGTGATAGCTAGTCAGTCCAGGCTATCTTCCCAAGTTATCCATATTCTTACTTCCTCCAAGAAACAATGTACTATGAAGATTTATGAAAACAAATGGAAACTGTTCTCTGTTTGGGCTATGGAAATAAATTTAGACCCTTTTTTGGCACCACTTCTTGCAGTCTTAAACTTTCTAGCCTGTCTCTTTCAGAATGGTGCCAGCTATTTACTGTCAAAATCCAGTTAGTAGCTGTTAACAGTTTCCTCATTGAAGAAAGTCAAATCCACAGATTTCTTCTCTGAAATTATCTAAGGCCTTTCTGACACTTGCCCTTCTTTTCAGGCCTCCCCTTAGAGATATTACTACTCCTTGGGACATTACTGGTCTACTTCAAGCACTGACGTAACCACCATTCAACCCTGCAGTCAGGATGGAACTTCAGTTGTTAATGTGGACAACTTTGGTGTTGGTGGTACTCTCACAAAAAGGGTATCAGAACTCCAAGCCCTTTCATGTAAACCTCTGTACATTATTTTTCATAAGGACAGAGTTTCTCTTCAAACCAGTCCTTCCTTTTTACCAAAGGTAGCTACCAAAACAAATTTAAATCAAAATAAAAATCATTTTTTTCCCTGAAATGTTCTAACAAGAAAGAATACATGTTACATTTATTGGATGTTCACAAGCAGCTTCGATTTTATAATCACCCTACTAAATCATTCAGAAAGTCTAATCATCTTTGTGTCTTTTTCAACAATCAAGTAGGGTCAAGGTGTTTCCAAAATCACCTTAACCAGCTGGTTTTCTGCTTGCATAACTCACATATACAGAAAGATCTCACTTCAACAAAGCCTGTCAAGCTCCCCCTGTGGTAACCTCTACAGCCATCTTTTCCAGGGCATCTATTGATGACATTTCTGCTGCAGCCACTTGGTCTAAGAATATCCTTCCATGAATCCACCCAAGGTTTATATTAGATGGGGGCTCTGTCTCCATTGAGGAATGGACAGAAAAGTCAACATCAGATACAAAAGTTATGTACTTAACATAATGATAAATCTGTGTTGTCTGCTTCTGTCATCCTTCAAATTCTCCACTTCCTCAAATTCTCCATTTATCCCCTGCTTGTTTTTGGAACTTGTTTATACTGGTTGATCAAACTGACCTATTTCCAGGACATTAAAGTATTCCTTTTAGCACCAGGTCAGTTTCTGAGCATGCATGATCTATATGATAATCTTTTATAGCATTGTTGTTGTTACTGTTTATTCTAAGATGCTACATTTTATTTTCTGTCAAAAAACTTTGTATGAGGAAATGCTGGACTTTGTAGTGGATTTTGGGTAAGGGGAGGAGTCTGAGCTTGGGCTACAAAGTCTTGAGTGGCTGAAGTCAGATCCGTGGTAGGATTTGAAGACATATCCATTGAGGAAGGACGGCAGCAGACAGTACAGATCTATATGGTGAGTTCATGACTATAATTTTCTAAATAAATCTTATCAAAATGGTTATCAAACAGCATATCAGTTATTTATACAAGAAAGAAAAAAAACTGCCATCTATGCCAAAAGTTCATGCTATCAGATTGATAGCTACATTTGCTGCCTTTTTCAGAAGCTCTACAGTAGAGGAAGTTTGTGCAGAGCTACCTGGATTGTCTTGCATACCTTTGTCAAACTTAACAAACTGGACTGGATGTAATGTCAAGGTCTGTGGCTTCTGTCCTGAAAGCTATCCTTTCATGATGCCACCCAAGAAGTAAGATAACATGGGATTTTGTCACATCTATTGGATTGGTTGAATGGTTGAAACAGGATATGGAAGATATGTTTTTATCATAACATTTGACTCTTTTCATCCTTGTCTGTCTGATATGACATCTCACCGTCTATCCCATGTCCTTTTATCATATTTTCAACTCTTTTTCTAAATAGTCATGCTTGAGTTATAGTACTATGGCTGTGGGCAAACTTGATCTGAGGCTAGATTGTGGGAACTGCATTTTGGGAGGAGAGAAGTTCAGGAACTGAAGGCAGAGAGTGGCCGGATCAAGTCTGACATTGCATTTCCAGTCAGTTGTATCAGACTATGATAAAAAGAATCCATCATTGTGGTAGTTACGTAACTATCTTGCCATTCATTCTTACTGATGGGTTCAGAGCCAATCCTCAGCTCCAACTCCGCCAACTGCAAAAGCTCAAGGTCTTCAACCAGTTCGAGGCCAACTGCCTGCCCCATGATGCACCCTTATCTTCCCTCAGATCTCGTTTGCCTCTGCAACTTTATCGGACGTTCACCAGTGAATAACTTTTCTTCTTTACAAAAAATAGCTGTTATATTAGCTAAAATAGTTATTTAGCCATTTGCATAGATAGGGTAATTTGTATTTTGTATTTAGATCTTTTCAATAGTTAGATTAAATTGTTAGTCTTTAGGGCTGTTTTTTTTTAGGCCTTCTCTTCTCCCTATCTCTGTTTGAGCTAGCTTAGTAGCAGAGAAATTAGTGGCCGTGTTTTTAGGCCCTTTTTTCTCTTTGTCTTCTTTATATAAGTGTGTGTTTAACGGATTATAGCCCTTTTTTTCCACAGGGCACGGAGTTTTTTCTCCTTATATTACATTAGAGTGTGTTGTATTAGGTTTTTAGCCCTCCTTTTTTATAGGGCACATAGTTATTCTTTAATACTAATATTATAGTAGAAGTTAGTGGCTGTGTTTTAAGGCCTTTTTTCTTGAATATCAGTGGTGTTATACTGTGTGTGTGTGTTAGTGTGAAATTGCAGCCCTTCTTTTTATACAGGGCAGATAAATATTTTCATTGTAAGCTTAATTCTTAAATCCCTTTTTTCACAAGGCTTTACTAGCTCTTTTGTGTGACTCTTTATTGTTGCTGGGTTTGCTATTGTTGGTTTGTTGAAAATGTCTCAGCAGGAGAAAGAATAAGCCAAGTCTGGCTTCAAAAAATGCCCTAGATGTGGGCAAAAGATGTAAGATGTCCATATTGAATGTGTTTATTGCTTGGGGCGAGGTACACCTGCAAGAAAGCTGTTCTATATGCCACTCCTTCCGCTCAAGAGTGTTGCATGAAAGAAAGCGAAAATTAATGGATAAAGGTCTGCTTAAATCCTCTTTTCAAAAGTCGTTGGATAAGTCAGACAAGCACTCCAAAAAGACGGAATCAACAAAAACTCCACCTACATCAAAATCAGCTTCTAGTAAAGCTTCGGCATCGGTTCCACAGCCTTCGGAACAGACTGTCATTACAGTTAGGAGCCAGTCCCAGACCTTGGAGCCAGTATCTCCTACCTTAAAGTCCCCTGTATTGCAGTTGGTGGCTTTGTCACATTCTTCACGGGCCTCAGGTAGACTGTCTGATTTGGATGTGGACCGCATGGTGAAGAAGCTTCTACAGATACCAGTGCTGGCAAGAATTTTATCGGCACCGACCCAGGGGGCTTCGGAGCCAACCTTAGTTCCTCCTACACCTTCTGTTCCTCCTCCGATCTGCATGGAAGTTTCAGAGCCAGAGAGCGTGGAACTGATGATTGTGGACCCCTTGGGTCTGACACCTTCTATAGATTTTTCGGCTCCGACTGCCCTGATACCTTCAGCACCGACCGAGGCATCTCTGGGCCAACATTCACCGGTTGTGTCCGGGGAGGTTAGTAGGACCGGCTTGGCGGTATCGACTTTACCTCTCGGGATATTGACTTGTGTGAGTTCAGCCCTGACCTCTGGCTCGGAGCCCTACATACCGATGCAGATGATTTCCATCTGATCTTTGGATCCGAGAGATTCCTCTCTGGACCGAGAGGCCTTTGAGGCTATGAAGAGAGCTTTGTCCGCCCCGATGACCACTCCATCAGTTTGAGCAGCTCCCTCCCTGAAAGCACCGGTGTCTGCCTCTTCATCACACGCTCCATTGAAGCGTAGAGATCCTAAGCCCCAGGAAGCTCCATTGGGTGAGCCATGTTCTTCCGAGACCTCTACAGAAGCCCCCGCTGAGAAGTGCCTAGGAAGTGACTCTGCAAGAGGAAACATCTGGACTCCCCTCAGGAGTCAGTCACTTCACATACTGACTTGGATGAGTCAGAAGAGTCCCCACGGTCCCCCTCAGAAGATATCTCCTTTGCAGATGTTTTGGAGATTCTTAAACAAAGGGGTGGTTGGAAATCCCTTAATCCTTCTGATGATGAGTCAGTTCTCCTGAAGGCTTTCGGGTCTGAACCCTCCACCTCTTGGATGTCTCCGCCCTTTGATGTGTTGCTTAAATTATTCACTAGAAGGATGTGGAAGTCCCCAGACATCATGGAGCCTGGTCCTAGGAGGCCTAACAAATTTATAAGTAGTCCCCAAGACAGACTTTACCTTACTAAAGGAGTACCTGTTGATGCTATGGTGGTGGCAGCTGCCACCAAGAAGGAATTATAGGAGACTTCTTCATCTGTTCATACTCCTAATAGAGAATCTAGGATTATGGACAGATACGGGAAGCGTATGTTTAGTTCAGCTGCCTCCTTCGATTGCTGAACTACATCACATTTTACTAGGTTACAAAGGGATCTCCTGAATGAGCTAGGAGGCAACTCTACAGGGTTCAGTAGCTGCAGGAGTTCAGGACAAGGTAACTTCCCAGCTCTCCACTCTTAATTCGATAGTGAACTCTTCCATGTGGCTGTTGTCATATGCAGCTGATGGTACAAGCAGGGCAGCGGGTACAGGAATCGCTCTCAGGAGACATTCCTGGATGCGCTTATGTTCCTTTGCGGAACCCTTTAAGTCTTCCTTCGTTAACACCCCCTTTGACGGTTCGTCCCTTTTCAGACCAAAGTTAAAGGAAATTCTTACCAGGAGTGAAAAAGATGGAAAGACCTTGTCTGCCTTCGGAATACGTTTTTCTACCCTGAATAGACCTTACCCCAAAGGGAGGCGAGGTGGAAAGATATGGTTCCGTACATCTCAAGGATCTTTCCAGAACAATCGTGGTGACACCCCCCCCTCTACTGGCAGAGGAGGGGGTAATAATGGAAGATGTCGCCCTCGCGGCAGAGTGGGTCCGCAGAACCAGGGCGACTGAGACCAGTTCTTTGACAAGCCCTATCAGCACTCCTGATAAGAGGCCCGACTGTTCATCTCTGTAGGCAGTCGGAGGATGCCTATCTTTATACCTAGATGCCTGGCTAAAAATAAAAGACAGCTGGGTACAAAGCATAATATCCAGAGGATACTCAATTCCCTTTGCCACTCCACCCCCTCTAGTAAAGAAAATCCCAGACATTCCACCCAGTCACAGGGACCAAGCAGCCTTAGAGGTCCAAAGGTTGCTGGAAAAAAGAGACATCCAGCCAGTCCCAGCAGATCTGAGAGGATCCGGAACTGACTCAAGGTTCTTTTTAGTTCCAAAGAAAACAGGGGACTGGAGACCTATTCTGGACATAAGCAGACTTAACAAGTCAGTAAAAAAGATGAAGTTCCGAATGGTCACGCTTCAGTCAATACTTCCCTTACTGGGAAAAGATAATTGGATGTGCTGTATAGGTCTTCAGGATGCGTACTACCCCATAAAGATGGACCGACCATCCAGGGATCATCTACACTTCCAGCTAGGCGTCAGCCGTTATCAATTTCGCACTCTGCCCTTTGGTCTCACTATAGCCCCCAGAGTGTTCGACAAATATATGGCAGTAGTCATAGCTCACCTGAGACTGTTGGGATTACAGGTGTTTCCATATCTAGATGACTGGCTCCTCACTGCCACCACCAAGCATCAACTTTTTCATGCAAGGGACACAGATCTTTGCAATCAATTGGGGATTACCATCAACTCAGACAAATCTGCCTTTTCGCCACCGCAACAGGCTGTCTTCATAGGAGCAGAACTAAACACAGTTTCAGTGACATTGTCTGCCTCCAGAAAGAATTTCTCTCTGACAAAAACAAGTAATAGACCTGCTTCCAAGAAAAAAGCCCCAGTCTCAAAGGTACTCAGATTGCTAGGAGCGATGGTGGCAGCAGTCATTCCCATTCCCCTCGCTCGAATGCACATGCGAATTCTACAATGGCTCCTGTTCTCTCAATGGTCCTTTCAGGATCTTCCACTGTCACACCAAATTATCATAATGAATACGTGCAAGAAGGACCTTCAATGGTGGCTGACGCCTCAACATGTATCTCAAGGATGTCCATTCATTCTACCCAATCCCATAGCCATGGTGACCACGGATGCTTCCTTGATTGGGTGGGAGGGGGCATTATCAAAGAAGAACAGCCCAAGGCATGTGGAAGAAACACTAGGCTCATCTGCATATAAATGTCCTGGAGATGAGAGTGGTACTTCTAGCGTTGCAGTCCTTTCAAGACTCTCTACCTCTGGGAACAATTACAATTCAGGCAGACAACATGTCAGTGGTCTGGTGCATCAACAAACAAGGAGGAACCAAATCTTACCCTTTGTGTCGAGAGGCCATGAGAGTATGGCAGTGGGCAGTCTTCTCCCAGTGCTTTTTGATAGTGCACATCCCAGGGAAATCCAGTGTGATAGCAGACAGGCTGAGCTGGGCAATCTTACTGCCTCACGAGTGGTCTCTAAAGCAACAAGTAGCGGAACAGATATTTCACAGGTGGGGCCAGCCTTGCTGCGATCTTCTTGCAACCCCAACAAACACAAAATGCAGCAGCTTCTTTGCCCTAATTCCCCTACCGGGGGAAGCCCCAAGGGATGCACTGGTGCACAATTGGCCCCTGGGTCTCCTTTATGCATTTCCGCCCTTCCCTCTGATTCCCAAGGTATTACAGAAAACAAAACTTCTAGGAAGGACCATAATCCTAATAGCCCCTTATTGGCCTCTGCAAATTTAGTTTCCCCTTCCCCTTCCTCCAGCCTCATCTCTTGGAAGAACCTGGATCCTGGACCCAGTTCCAGACCTGTTGACCCATTCATTGAGGGCTGTTCATCCTTCTCTTCATTCCCTCAAATTGACAGCTTGGCTGCTCCAATTCCCACTATAGCCAGGATTTACAACCTCTCAGCTGAGGCCCAACATATTATAACATCCTCTCATAAGTCATTCACCAGAAAGTTATATCTTAGCAAATGGAAGATATTTTCTTTGTGGGCCTCTCAGAATGATGTTGATCCTTATCTAGCTTTGATCCCAAGTATATTGGAATTTCTAACTAAGCTTTTCAATGAAGGAGCTGCTGCAGCTACCATTAGAGTTCAATTAGCAGCAATCTCAAACTTTCATCTTGGCTTCCAAGGCTCCAATGTGATGTCGCATCAACTTGCTAAAGCCTTTCTTAAAGGTGCCATTCATTTGAGGCCACCAATCAGAGGTCCAGTCATGCCATGGAATCTAAATTTTGTTCTCTCCAGAATCGTATTACCTCCTTTCGAACCAGTGTCGTCCTGTCTTTTGAAATTCTTTTCATAGAAGACTATTTTTTCTGATAGCCATTACTTCTGCTCGGAGGATTTCTGCGCTACAAGCCTTGACAATCAAACCTCCTTATCTGATTTTCCATATTGACAGAGTTTTGCTCAGAACTGATCCATACTTTTTACCAAAGTTTGTTCAGAGACAAATCTTAACCAGTCTATTGAGTTGCCAGTCTTCTTTCCTCAATACACAAATAGGATGGAACACATGCTGCACAAACTTGATGTTCATAGACAACTACAATTTTACCGAGATAGAACGAAACAATTCAGATCAACGGATCAGCTCTTTTTTTTCCTTTTCAGAGTTAAAGAAGGGTGCCCCAGTGACTAAAGTAACCTTGTCAAGATGCCTATCAGATTGCATTTCCTTTATTTATAATTCACAAAGTGCTCCCTTGCAACATAAAATAAAGGCCCACTCTACTAGAGCTGTTTCAACCTCATTAGCTTTTTCCTGAAGGTTACCATTAAATTCTATTTATGCAGCAGCTATCTGGTCAAGACTTTGTACCTTTATCACTCATTACAAAGTAGACAAGGCCTCCAGGGACAGGACCTCCTTTCGTTCCATAGTTCTGAGGAATATTCTCCCGTGAGTCACCAAGAAGGATGGTGCTTGGGATGCTACCCATCAGTAAGAATGAATGGCGAGATAGAACAACTTCACATAAAGAAGCTATGTACTCACCATAACGTTCCATGTGAGTTGTTCATTTTGCCTTCATTCTTACGTCCCACCCTCCAACCCCCATCGAGTCTGCTTGAGGTCCTTCTCCTTTCTTATAGGGTGCATTGTCCCTTATCCAACTCGCTGAGTGGCATATTTATACTACTAAGTAGTCAGGCAGCAAACAAAATCTGAGGGAAGATCAGGGTGCATCATGGGATACGGAGTTGGCCTTGAGCTGGTTGAAGACCTTGAGCTTTTGCAGTTGGCCGAGTCAGAGCTGAGGATCGGCTCCGGACTCATCAGTTAGAATGAAGGTGAGATGAACAACTCACATGGAACATTATGGTGAGTACATAACTTCTTTTTTATTTTTCTTGCTGTGCATTAACGTGTGATAGGGGAATAGGGAGGGGCCAGGTAGCCTGGGAAAACTTTAGATGGCAGACTGTTAGTAGTCCTTCTGACCTTAGTCTTAGTGGTAATGAAGCAGGAAGTGACGGTACAAATGTATTACTAATGCAAATACATAACTTTTAATTTCTTTTTCTGTGCCTGCCTCCATATCCCCAGCTTTATTGTAGTAGTCTGTCACCACTGCAGCTGACATTTTGCATTTGACTAACTTTTTTTTTCTTTCAGCCATCGGCGCCAACAGGAAACTCAAGATTAGGAAGATTTGGACAGAGAAAGTACCCTTCAATGAAGTAGCAAGGACTTTGCCTTTATTTTGGAGATATTTGCATTTCAAGTAGTTGCACAACAAATTATTTATAATTATTCCTATAACCGTGTTGATTTTCATAAATGAGACTTTCTTCAGTAGTCCTCATGACTTTGATAATTACTATGAAACCCTTTTAATGTGGCTTTTCTTGAGGAGCATTGCTGAATATGAAGTGACATTTGAGAAATTTACTTCAAAATAACCAAAGGTAATTTTTCAATGTTTTGTCAGTACTTGAATATTACAATGTACCATACCTTTGGCTGCCTGCATTTATTTTGTATGCATTTTTGACATTTTGTCAAACATTACTGTCTTCATCAAAAAGCTCATACAGTGGTTCTAGCCCATATTTACTGATGCAACAGCCACATGCAGGATTTTAAACTAAAACTGTGAGTAAAACAAGGGTTTGGCTGAATGCGATTTTTCAGATGTATGTAGTTTTATATCACACATTTGTTGTAAAAGGATGTCAAAAAGAAGCTTGGCTGTAAAATAGTTTGCTTTACTGACTGAATAGTGGACTCCTTGTCTTAAAAATGTGCAATAAATCTATTCGCTTTCCAGTATAAAAGAAAAAAGATCCCTGATATAAACAGCTCAAGAGTTACAAGAACCTAAAAATTTTGCCTGAAAAGGGTAGATGCTGGAGTAGTGTTTTATTACTTCATGTATTAAAGAAACTCTCATGTTATGGTAAACATCCACTCAATTTTTTTTTATAAGAATGGACCACGGGAACAGGTTTGCCGCTCTAGAAAGGTTTCAGAGAAAAATATTTTGGGCTGTTGCTGAAGTCATAATACAAATATTTTAGAAGTGCTGTTAAGGCAGATTCCATAGCTCTAGTTAATGAACTGTACAAGTTTAAAATGTGAGATATGCAAACACCTTGAGCCTTCTTAGTAAAACAGAATCTAACTCTGGTTTGCTTCACTAACCCCAGAGCATCTGTAATATTTTTGTGTTATTCATTCTTTTGGAAAGTAGCTAAGACTTTGGCTTCTAGATCAGCAAAGCTGCTATCTCCATGTAGACTGCAGAACACATTTTATTTCAGAAAATCTCCTCCATTCTGGGAGCTGCTATTTTTCCTATTGTGTCTAAATATTGATAATGTAAATTCATAAATGAATAAACTATTTTGAGCTCTGGAGCACTTTCAAATCACGCGTTTCTTTAATGTCTTGCATTACACATTTAAGCACATATTACTTCATTTACGTTGATTGTGAAAATCTGACAAAGGTATATTAGCTTTGTGAACATCATATTGTTTAATTTATTGCTTTCAGGCATGCTTCAGTAGTAGCCCTTCGTTTTAAAGCTGTGTCTAAACATGTGTTAGAATATAGTCTGGACTCTGCATCAGAACTCTAAAATGAAAGTATGAAAACTCATGCATTACGTTTCACTTGAAAAATTACTGGAATGCATGGTAAAAATTATGTTTAGTGTTCACAGCTGTAAGGTTTCAGTACTTTACAGTGCTGTAATATATGTTGTGGAGGTTCACTACAGCTACAAGTCTTAGCATTTGTGATTACTTACCAGCTGGGCTTCAGTGGTCTGACCATAGTGTAGAGCAGTTTTCTTTGCAAAGTTTAACACTGATCTCACCCCAGCAGAAGTACCGATATAGGTGGCTTTGAGTTTCCCATGTATTCAGCATTGACTTATGCTCTTTCTCAATGGCAAGAATGACTGACAAAGTGTTTGACTGCTCCAGCAGTTACTGCAGAGGATTAATGCTGTGAATTGTTAATCTGCTGCTTGTAGTCCAGGGTTTGCTTCCTTCTGCCTCCATTTGCCTACTGTATGACTCTGAGCAGGTCACTTAACCAGACAGAGCTCTGGGGAAATGGTGAATTTGTGCCAACTCCTCTGTGGTTTCCTTGATCACAAGCCTAGTAAATACCTACAAAATATGACAGCTATTGTGTGTTTTAGTTGGGAATGTGCATGTTTTTGTCTAACTTTCTATTAATACTGAACACATCATCAGTCTTCACAGTTTACTATTAATAGCATGTCTTCCTTCTATTTGTGGTGTACACACATCTCATAAATTTACCACATAGTGTTTTTTTCTCATTAGGCTTTGATCATTTCATTAAAAGTTGTGAAAAAGCAGTTTAACAATGTGATTAAACACAGGAGACACACAACGTCATTGCCCTGCGTTATTGAAAAAAAGATCAGAAAGATTCAAAAAATAGTCAGAAAAAATAATTTCACAAGCCAAAGGAATTGCCTGAATTCATGGTGGCAGAGAAAGGAAAAAGCGAGTAAGAAGCTGCTTCAAATAAACCTATAAAAGTTTTCATTGTGCTTCCTTTAGCTAACTCCCTTTACTTTCCCAGCTTCTGTTCTGTGACATCAGAGATGGTCAGAAAACCATTCAAATGTGACGCCTTGAAGTTGGTACTTTCACCACTGAAAATAGTCAGCATAATTTCCCAATTTTGAATTAGCTAGAATTATTGTGCAAGCACAGGATTTTCACCAGCAAGATTTGGAATGTTTTGTTATGGATACTTTGAAATATTCCCCTGTGAAATGCTTGTAATGAATAAATGGCTAGATGATAGGTTGAAAGACCCAACTGGCAACTATTCGATAACATCCTTTCCTTTGAATTATCCTGGGTATAAACAATTTTTCAAAGTCCATTATAAGACCATCTCATCACAACAGCAGTTGATAACTTGTGCCAAAAGACAGAAGCCTTTATAATTACGGAGGTAAATCGGAGTTTAAAGAGGTCATCTTCACCTTAGATGGAAGAAGATTTTTGTGCCTCACCAATAGACTTTTTTCCAGAACTGTCATCTCAGCCTTCAGGCAGTCCTTTAGAAGACAGATAACATTTGTAGACATGGTTAATTATGTGAAGCAGCATTTTAGCTGGCGTTCTGGGGAATCCTTCCTCCCCAGAAGAAAATACTTTGAGATAATGCATCTGAAGCAAACTGGCCTACCCATCCATTAATTGAACATATTCAGGTAAATTACTAGTATCTAAACACTTAATCCACTGGCGAAAAATCGCCATTGGAATGATGTGCAGCTAGTGACAGAACTAGTTTGTACAGTAGTCAGAGCCAATCTGGTAAACTTGTTTGAGGAGGTCAGCAAAGCAGTGGATGAGGGCAAAATCGTTCACACTATTTACCTTGACCTGGCCAAGGCGTTTGACACAGTACTCCACTTGAGCATTGTTGACAAACTGAAGAGGTTTGGTATAAACCCCTCTGTCATCAGATGGATAGCCAGCTGGCTCACTGACAGGATCTGGTAATTTAGAATTGAGTCCATCAATACAGAGGCCAGTTACAAGCGGAGTCCCTCAGGAATTGGTTTGGGACCGCTCCTTTTTGGCACGCACTTCTCTGAAGTCAAGGCCAATGTCAGTGGCCTCTGGCTGACTAAATTTGCAGATGATTGCAAATTGAGAGCAGTCATATAATCCCCTGACACAAATGTTCCCCAGGAAGGGCTGGCACAGATAAATAACTGGTGTTAGAGCCACAGACTATAAATGCCAAGAAATGCTTAATAGTATCATTCAGGAAGTCATCCACCTTTGTAACTATCATACTGACAACACACCCCTAAGACTTGACCCGGTAGTCAGGGACTTGGTGACACAGATAGTAATCTAGCCTTTGACCATCCTGTGTCTAAAGTAGTGAGGAAATCATTATATACTGTCCAAAGTGTAAGCAAAGGTACGGCATCTAAGCCAAGGAGGTCATTATTCCACTGTGTTTGGCATTCATCAGACCTATCATTGAGTACACTGCCCCCTTTATTGTCCACCTAACCAGGCACATCCAATAATGGGAACATCCACAGAAGTTCCCCAATAAAAGAATACATGGCATAAGTAACATCCTATGCTGACTGCTTCAAGGCCCTATCCCTGTATTCTGTCTCTTACAGGATGTTGTGGGGAGATCAGAGCTT
This sequence comes from Protopterus annectens, assembly GCF_019279795.1. Taxonomy (NCBI): domain Eukaryota; kingdom Metazoa; phylum Chordata; order Ceratodontiformes; family Protopteridae; genus Protopterus; species Protopterus annectens. The sequence goes on along the minus strand of NC_056750.1, from coordinate 609,827,234 downwards.
GGCATACAGGGCATTGTCAGACCCTACACTGATGAACCTCCTGCATATCTGCAAACAAACAGCACCAGAATTACCCGTTCTAAAGACTTAAACCTTGCCCATGATATAAGAAGGACCTGCTGGAAAGACAGGTATGTATCTGAGAAACTACCCCTTCTTTGGAAAAGGCACCCCATCCATATGAACCAGAGTTCCTCTCTAACCCAGTTCAAGTGTAGCTTGGACAATTGGATGGAAAAGAGGAACTTCGTGCCTGGTTTGGCACCAGGGTCACTAATGGACACAGGCAGCCTGTAAATGGTTTATTTCCCAGGCCACTACTTGTAAATGTTTCATCTCCCAAGCACCTGCTTACACTCATCAAGGGTATCAGAACATGTCAGAGATTTTGGATGCATGGCTAGGCCTAGTACACATCTTTGAAAATATGAACCAAATAAGTCTCTTTTCTCCTGCAATTAATACAGTGTGTCTTAATTCATTTTCTTTCAACAGAGAATCAAGTTGAATTGATAGGAAAGGCAAGAACAGGTAATTTTTTTAATCTAGCCATAACGCCCTTGAATTATTTAGCATGTGTAGTTAATTCAGTATTGAAGCAAATGCAGGAATGCCTACAGTAGTATGTGACACCAGAGGTAATATAGGCAGGTTTGATTGTTGCAGTAATTAGATTTTCCATATTTCTACTGATTATACTTCATAGAAGGTATGTTATTTTGAGAGACATAGAAAAGGAACACATACAAGTTAAATAGTGAAGCAATTGTTTAATACCCTAAGCAGTCCCCCCCCCATATGCACAAGAAACTTTCCAACTAGCAAATACCTTTTCATATAGAAAAAGAGATCTCTTCTCAGGAGCAACTCAAAGGCAGTCAGCCACCATGAACTTCCACTTAGTGAGGGAAAGGGCACTTTTACTAGAGGAGGTCTTTGTCACGTCTGCATCAGCATCTAACCCTACCCCTTCCCTAATACATATGGGAGGCAGCCTTCAGTACCATACATCGTTCTGGTAAATTTGCAACAGATATGACTTCTGCATACAGTTTTATGTGGTTGTTCAGTTCCATCAATTTTTACATGCATCTTCTGCCCCCCTCTTCATGTTGTCTTAGTTTTGATGAAGCAGTAAACTGGACAGCAGTGCACCAAATTACCTGACCATCGAAAAGGTTCATGCGCGTGGAGTCATACTAGATTTAAGTAAACTTTTATAAGTTTGTCCAGACAAAAAAAAAAATCAGAATGGTGACACAGAAGAGTTACCCTTCACACAAAAGATTCTCTTTATTGCAGCCCTGTACACTGATGTATGCCTCCACATTCCTTTAAGTCTGATTCATAAGGACAAATTTGAGCTTCCAAGTAAATTATTCTCTTTTTCATTTCCTTTGCTGTAGTCCTGGATTCAAGAATATTTACCAAATATTTGTCATTAGTGTTAGTATACCAGAAGAAACTCCACCTCAAAGTGCATGCCAGGGTGACACATAATTCGAGGAGGTATTATCACCACTTCAAAGTGTATCTCTTGGTTGCACACAAGGGGCTGGATATTATCACCTGAAAGTGCACATCAGGGTGACACACGCAATGGAGGGTATTGCCACCACCTGAAAATGTACATAAGGGTGACACAGTGTGGGGAGGTATTATCTCAGGGTGTCATGTAATGGGTAGTCTCATCACTACCTGAAAGTACATGTCAGGGTGTCACATAATGGGGGGGGTATTACCACCTGAAAGTGCATGCCATGGTGATGTATAATGGGTGATGCTTAATGGGTGGGTTTTATCACATAAGGTCCAATGGGGTGACACATAATGTGGGGTATTATCCTCACCACGTGAAAGTGCATGTCAGGCCATCTAATAATGGGAGTATTATCACAACCTGAAAATGCATGTCATGGTGAAATAATGGGGTTACTATCACCACATGACGTCCTATGGGGTGATGCATAATAGGGATATTACCACATGAGGTCCGATGGGGTAACAATGGGGGTTATTACCACATGTGGTCTGATGGGGTGACGCATAATGGGGGGGTATTATCATCACCACCTGAATGTGTATGTCAGGGTGACACAATGTGGGGGTATTATCATTACCACATTATGAGGTCCGATGGGGTGACAATGGGTGGGTATTATCACCACATGATGAGGTACAATGAGGTGATGCATACTCAGGGTGTATTATCACTACATGATGTGGTCTAATGGTGTGACACAGTGGGGGTATTACCACCACCTGAATTTCAATGTCAGTGTGAAACATAATGTGGTGGGTATTACCAAATTATGAGGTCCTATGGTGTGACGCATCATGGGTGAGTATTATCACTACATGAGTTCTGATGGGGTGACACAATAGGGTGTATTATCACCACATGATGAGGTCCGATGAGGTGACAGTGGGGGGTTATCATTACATGATGAGGTTCAATGGAGTGATGTAATGGGGGTATTATCCCCACGTAATGAGGTCCAATAGGATGACACATAATCCAGAGGTATTATCACCACCTGACAGTGCATGTCTGGGTGACACATATTTGGGGGATATCATCACCGCATTAGGTCTGATGGGGTGACATAAAGTAGGGGTATTATCACATGATGAGGTCCATTGGGGTGACATAATGGGGTGTATTACCACCTGAAAGTGCATGTCAGGGTGACACGTAATGGGTGTTATCAACACCTGAAAGCTCTTACCATAGTGGCACATAATGGGGGTATTATATGAAAGTGCATGTCAGGGTAACACATAATGGGGAGTATTCTCATCCCCACCTGAAAGTGCATGTCAGTGTAGCACTTAATGTGGGGTAGTGTCTTATCCTGAAAATGCATGATAGGGTGACATAATAGGGGGTATTATCACCAGCTGATGAGGTCCAATGGGGTGATACATAATGGGTATTATTGCCAGCTGATGGGATCCAGTGGGGTGAAACAATGGGGGGGCATTATCACATGATGAGGTCCAATGGGGTGCCACATAATGGAGAGTATTACCACATGAGGTCCGATGAGGTGACATAGTAGGAGCTATTATCATCACCACATGATGAGATCTGATGGGATGATGCATAATGGGAGGGTATTATCACCACCTGAAAGTGCATGTCAGGGTGACACAGTGGTGGTGGTGCCACCACATGATGTCTGATGGGTGACACAGAATGGGGGGTATTATCGCCATGTGAAAGTACATGTCAGGGTGACACAGTAGGGGGTATTACCACCTGAAAGTGCATGTCAGGGTGACACAATGGGAGTTATTAACATCACCACCTGAAAGTGCATGCCATAATGACACATAATGGAGGTATTATCATCCCAACCTGATAGTGCATGTCAGGGTGACACATAATGGCAAGTATTATCATTACCACTTGAAAGTGTATGTGAGGGTGACACAATGCAATGGTATCACCACATGCGGTCCGATTGGGGGACACAATGGGGTGAAATAATGGGGGTATTATCACCAAATCATGAGGTCTGATGTGACATAGTAGGGCATATCATCACCAGATGATTAGGTCCAGTGGAGTGACAAGGATATTATCATCACCACCTGAAAGTGCATGGCAGGGTAAAGCATGCTGAGGTCCAATGGGATGACAGTTAATGGGTGGGTATTTTCATCACCACATGTTGAGGTCTGATGGGGTGACGCATAATGCAGGGGTATTGTCACCACCTGAAAGTCCATGTGAGGGTGACACGTAATTGAGGGTATTATTGTCACCACATGAAGTCTGATGGGGTAATGCATAATGGGGGCTATTATCACCACCTGAAAGTGCATGTCACGGTGACACATAATAGGGGGTATAACCATCACCACAGGATGAGGTTTGATGGGTGACATGTAATGGGGGTATTATCACCACATGATGTCTGATAAGATGACACATAATAGGAGGTATTATCATCACATGATGTCTGATGGGGTGACACATAATAGGGGGTATTACCACCACCTTGAATGTGCATGTGAAGGTGTCACATAATGGGGATTATCAGTACATGAAGTCTGATGTGGTGACTCATAATGGGGGGATTATCATCCCCTGAAAGTGCTTGTCTGCCTGGCAGATAATGGGGGGATATTTTCATCACCACCTGAAAGTGCATGTTAGTGTAACACGTAATGTGGGGTATTATCACAACCTGAAAATGCATGATAGGGAGACACATAAAATGGGTATTATCACCAGATGGTAAGGTCCAATGGGGTGATACATAATGGGTATTATCACCAGCTGATGGGGTCCAATGGGGTGATACATAATGGGTATTATCACCAGCTGATGGGGTCCAATGGGGTGAGACATAATGGGAGGCATCTCACCACATGATGAGGGCCAATGGGGTGCCACATAATGGAGAGTGTTATCATCACCACATGAGGTTCAATAGGGTGATGCATAATGGGTGTGTATTATCACCACCTGAAAGTGCATGTCAGGGTGGCGCATAATATGGGGATATTGTCACCAAATGATGTCCGATGAGGTGATGCATAATAGGGGGTACGTTCATCACCACATGATGAGGTCTGTTGGGGTGATGCATAATGGGGGTATTAACACCTGAAAGTGCATGTAAGGGTGACACATAAGGGGGGTATTATCGTTATCGTCAGCACATGAAGTCTAATGGGGTGATGCATAAGGGGGGGGGTTATCACCTGAAAGTGCATCTCATGGTGACAAATGGGCAATATCATCACCACCCAAAAGTGCAAGTCAGGGTGACGCACAATGGTATAGTTATCACCACAAGATTGAACTCCAGTTGACACAATGACGTATAAACTATACACAGGGATTGACGCCAACAGGGGTTTATAGTCATTTAGAAGAAAACTCAATTATGGCAGTAGAACAAAAGGGCAATAAAAGAAGGTCATATGGAATTAAGGATCATTTGTTATTAAAGTTATAGTGGAGAACTGTAAGAAAGGGAAGAATCTTAGTATGGCATGGATTGACTATAAAAAAGCATTTGATAGTATCCCACATTTGTGGATAAAAGAGTGCTTAAAAATGTATAAGGTACACCCTACACTGATTGATTACATTACAGTAACCATGAAACAGTGGCAGTCCACTTTGCAATTAAGCCATGATAAAGGACAGATTATTATCCCAGGGATAAAAATCCAAAGGGGGATATTCCAGGGTGACTCCCTGTCACTGTTGCTATTTTGCCTTGCCATTAATCCATTAAGCTGTTTACTTAACAGCTTAGGTCATGGCTATAATTTGGCTTCTAGAAAACAACAAAGTCTAGTGACATCTCTTTCTCTTTGTTGATTTAAAACTGTATAGCTCATCAGATGAGGAACTGAAAGCACAACTGCAGGTTGTTAAAACTTTTTCAGATGCTATTGGAATGTCATTCAGTCTTGATAAATGTGCAAAAGCAAACTTTAAGAAAGGAAAATTGCAGCACCAGGAAAATAGTTTGGGACAAGAATGTGATATAAAAGAACTTGAGCAAGAGGGAGTGTATAAATACTTGGGAATTCATGAATGATCAGCAAGAAAACATGAACAAATGCAAGTAAAGCTTAGTAAGGAATACTTTAGAAGACCTAAATTGGTCCTGAAAACAGCTTTGACATCTAGGAACAAGATCCAAGCTATAAATCAATTTGCTCTTCCTGTGCTTATAGTTTTGGAGTGATTGACTGGCCCCAAAAAGTGTTGGATAGATTGGATATTAAAACAAGAAGGATGCTTCATGCTCAACAAATGATTTAGAAAAATCAGTGTATACCAAGATTATATATTCCTCGTTCTGAAGGAAGTATTGGCCTCCTTGAAATTTATTACATGTATAGATCTGCAATCGTGGGACTCCACACATTTATTTACCTCACAAGATCCAAATGTGGTGAAAGTTTTGAAACATGAAGAGAATAAATTTAAGATGACATCTCTGCTTAATTTAGCAGAAGCATATCGACATCAAGCAGAAATGGAAATCAAACCAGAAGTGGATAAAAACCAGGCGGCAACTGAATGTGCCAAAAAAAAAAGAAAGAATATAAGGTGAAGGACTTGGTGAGAAGGCAAGAAATGTGGAAAAAACATAAATATAGTTGCAAGTATAGAAAACTTCTGGAAGTGCCTCATGTTGATCAAGAATGAATGCAGGAATGGTTAAGGAGAAGTGAATTTACATCAAGAAATGAAAGGTAAATATTGGCAGCCCAAGATAGTGGGCTACGTAAACACTGGTTTACTAAGTCCATTGAACATGTGGGAGAAATGGACATATGTAGGTTTTGTGGAACTGCATTGGAAATGGTCACATACCTTATTGCTGGTTGCGACTCTCTAATGGCAGAGGGACTGTATACTGAAAGGCATAATAATGTGGCAAGATTGTTACACTGGAGATTGTGCAAACATTATGGTATCGAAATGGCTGAAAAACACTAGAAACATGAGCCACAGAGAATCATAGAGAATGATGAAGTTTACATCACATGGGATCACCCAATACCAACAGTCCAAAAGATAGATACTAGAAAACCGGATATATTGGTCCAAGAAAAGAAGACAAAAGTAGCATTGATCATTGAAATTGCCACACCTAGTGACTACAGTGTCTTGCGTACAGAGAGACACAAAGTCATAAAATACCTCGATCTGCAGGCAGAAATGAGAGCCATGTGGAAGAAAGATGCCCAGACAGTTCCAGTAGTAGTAGGAGCAACTGGTCTTATAAGAAAAGAATTTTCAGTCGTGTTTAGATATGTTAGCTATTCATATAACACTGTAAAAATTGCAGAAGGAATCATTACTGGGCACATTGCGGGTGCTGCAAAGAGCACTTTTGGCTAACATCAAAGAGTGAAACAATACTAATTTCATGAACTTTAATTGTACTTGGACTTAGGAATGGGGTCCATTCCCGTCATGTTATTAGAAACCCAAAAGACTTAGAGAAATTAAAAAGGGTTATCACCACCTGAAAGTGCATGTCACAGTGACACATAATGAGGGGGGTAGTATTGCATGATGAGGTCTGATGTGACATAAAGGGGTATTATCACTACATGATGAGGTCCAATGGGGTGACATAATGGGTGATATCACCACATGAGGTCCGATGGGGTGACACATAAAGGAGGTATTACCACATGAGGTCCAATAGGGTGATATATAATGGGGATATTATCACTAAATGACATCCGATGGGGTGACAATGGGGGTATTATCCCCACATGAGGTCTGATAGGGTGACATAATGGGGGATGCTGTCACCACGTGATGAGGTCCAATGATGTGATACAATGCGTGGTATCCCCACATGATGAGGTCTGATGGGGTGACACAATGGGTGGTATCACCACATGAGGTCCGATGGGGTGACAGTAGGGGTATTACCACATAATGAGGTCTGATGGGAAATAGGAAATACACCCCTGGGATCACTTCTGTGTCTCTGCTCAACAGTGGCACAGGAAAATAACTTTCTTGGGTGGCGTAAGCCGGGGAACCTTGTTGGCTAGGCTTACATAGGCCCTTGGGCCGATAGTCTAGTACCTATCTATGAACATGTAATGGGGGTATTATCACCACATGACGTCCGATGGGGTGACATTGGGGGGTATTATCTCCACATGATGTCTGGAGTGACAGTGGGAGTATTACCACATTTTGAGATCCAATGGAGTAACACATAATAGGGGTATTATCACCACATGATGAGGTCCAATGGGGTGACATATAATGGGAGCTATTATCCACCACATTAAGTCCGTTGGGGGACCATGGTTGGCATTACACCAAATGAGGACTAATAGGGTAACACAGTGGTGGCATTATCGCCACATGAAAGTGCATGTCAGGGTAACACAATGTGGGTGTATTATCACTACCTGATAGTGCATGTCAGTGTGACACATAATGGGGGGTTATTATCATTACCAGCTTAAACTGCATGTGAGGGTGACACATAATGCAGGGGTACTATCACATGATGAGGTCTGATGGGATGACAATAGGGGTATTAACACCACATGATGTCCGATGGGGTGACTAATAATGGGGTATTATCACATGATGACATCTGATGGGGTAACAAATAATAGGGGGTATTACCACCTGAAAGTGCATGTGAAGGTGACAACAGGGGAATATTATTACCTGAAAGTGCATGTCAGGGTGACATAATGGGTAATATCCTCACCACATGATGAGGTCCATTCGGGTGACACAATGCAGGGCTATTATATCCTGAAACTGCATGTCATGGTGGCACATAATGTGGGGAAATTATCATCACATGAGGAGGTCCAATGAGGTGACCCATAATAGGGGTATTATCACCACATGATAAGGTCTATCTAAGGGTGAAGCATAATGGGAGGGTATTGTCATCACCACCTGAAAGTCCATGTGAGGGTGACACATAATGGATTTTATCATGACCCGAAAGTGCATCTAAGGGTGAAAGATAATGGGGGAATATTATGAACACCTGAAAGTGCATGTCAGGGTGACTTATGATGGGGGGTATTACCATTGCCACATGATGAGGTCCGATGGGATAACACATAACAGGGTGTACTATCATCACCACCTGAAAGTGCTTGTCAGGGTGACACATAATTGGGTGAATTACCATCACATGATGAGGTCTGAAGGGTGGCACATAATGGTGGTGGTATCATCACCATATGATGCAGTCTGATGGGGTGACACAATGGGGGGTATTACCAGCTGATGAGGTCCAATGGGGTGACATAATGGAGAGGGTATTATCACATGAGTTGCGATGGGGTGACACATAGGTGGGTATTATCAACACCCATGATGAGGTCCAGTGGGTTGACATAATGGGGGTATTATCATCACCTCCTCAAAGTACATGTCAGACTGACAAATAATGGGGGGTATTATCACCACCTGAAAGTGCATGTCAGGGAGACGCAATGGGGGTATTATAACATGATGAGGTCCAATGGGGTGACACTTATTCGGGGGGTATTTTCATCACCACATGATGTGGTCCAATGTGGTGACATAATAGGGGGTATTATCACGTGTGGTCCAATAGAATGACACACAATGCGGGGGTAATATCTCCACCTGGATGTGCTTGCAGGGTGACTCACAATGTGGGGGGGTGTTATCATTACCACATGATGAGGTCTGATGGGAGTGACATAACGGGGGTATTATCACATCATGTGGTCTGATGGGGTGACATATAATGGGGGTATTATCACCACCTGAATGTGCATGTCAGGGTGACACAATGGGGGGTTATTAATACCACATGATGTGGTTCGATGGGGTGACAGTGAGTGAATATTAGCACCACATGAACTCCAATGTGGCACATAATCTGGGTGTATTATCACCACATGATGAGGTCCAATGGGGCAACACATATTGGGTGGTATCACCACATGATGAGGTCTGATGGGGTGACACAATGGGTAGTATCACCACACGATTAGGTCCAATGGAGTGATGCACAAAGGGGCTATTTCCACATGATGAGATCTGATGGGGTGATATATAATGGGGGAGTATTATCACCACATCATGATCCTATATGAGTTATGTTTTCCAAGAGTTAACTGATTGTACTAACTTTTATTAACTTGTATTATTTTTTTGGAAAAGCATGCGAGGGATGATGTCATGTTTTAGTAATGGTCATGTGATATTTGAGTATTTAAAAAGGTGGCTAGTAATTTGAACCTCAGTCTGAAGAAGTCTCTCTCTTCTTTTGATTGAGATGGAAGTGCTAACTGGAGGTTATTTTGGTGTTCTTGTGGAATAAAGTGTTTGGTATCCTGAAGATTATGCATTTTTTTCATCTGTTGTTTGGATTGTAGTGCCACTGGCTGCTGTTGAGTTTTCTTGTGGAGTTTAGTTGCAGCTCTATCTTGATGGATTGTGCACTAACACAGGGACCAATTTTACTGCATTACCAGCAGGGTGTACTTTGAATGATACGCCCTTAGTTTCATTTATCATGTCAGGATGGAAACGTGTAGTAATAATGGGAGAAAAAACAGTGAAATGCTTAGTGGTTTGTCAAGTAAAGAAGTTTTAAGAGGATGTTTAGCACCACCTGAAAACCCTTTTAATTGTGTGAAAGAGCAGTCAACCACTATGGTGGTGAGAGTAAGTCATGTAGAAATGTTTTGTAATCTTGAAAAAGACTTGGTTAAGATGAAACATTTACAGTGGAACAATCTGTTTTTTGAGAATTGTTTACAAGCGCAGAGAGTCCCAAAAGGATTAAGAAATAAGTTGCCTGCTGGTAAGGATCTACTTAAGGAATTGGTAGACAAGTGGCTTGACATCAATCAGAAAGCAGGCTTGCAGTATCTAGAAGTGTTAACCAACTATAATAATATTAAAGTTGCTGGATTGTCCGAAAACATCCGTAAAAGTTTTGCTGTTCTGAAAGAAATTACTTCAGTTGAGAATTTTAACAGCAAAATGTACAGCATCCAAGAAAATCTAATCAAATTGAATGAAATGTTCAGTAAAAGAAAGATGAAAAGGTTTGAACTTAATAGGAAGGACTATGAAGGGGGTGTGGCCTACACTTATGGGCTGAAACTTTGCAACAAATGACGTGATGATGTAGTGGAAATGTAAGTTATGTCTTCAGCAGCAGATGATACTAGTACCATGAAGGAGGTATGAGTGTCTTAATGGGAAAGAGGCGTTGAGCGAAAATATGGCTAAAAAGTGTGTTAAACTCGGTCAAGAACCTAGAGTAAATGTAGAACAAGTTATGAGTGGAATTCCAACAACATCGAGTGGTTTAGCGACTGGGAGTGCAGTAACTGGTACTCAATCGTGTACTAAGCCGTGAAATGAGCACCACCAAGTTGTTGAGGTTTATCAAAGAGTTAACAGCAAAAATAGAACTTGGGCCCAAGTTAACAGCTAAGGAAAGAGCAAATTATTCTTTTAACAACAAACATCACTCAAAACAGTTTTCCAAAAAAAGGGGCAACAGAAAAAGAAGTGGAAGACGACGAATCAAGCTTGGAAGACATAGGTATGGTTAATTTCAAAATTGTCAGCTTGAGGAAATAGACTGTGTAGTGTTAAGTTAGGGATGGAACTTTGCACTGTCCCAAAGGGCATGTAAATTAGATACGATAAATGAACTAAGAGACTGTTAGATTGCTGAATTTTAAATTATTTGAATCTAAAGATGAAAAAAAAGTGTGAATTTTATAAACCGAGTTGTTTTAATCCACCTTTGTTGAAAGAAATGGAAATGTTTTTGAACATTTGTGAAGTTCAAATAATTGAAATTCTAGAAAACAGACCTCAGTTTAGATATTTTAATATGTCTAGGAATGAAAAAGAATGTTTTGACAAGTTGATTAAAGAAGATGACATTTTGTTCTCAAAAGCTGATGGGGGGGGGGGCTTTAGTAATACTTGATAGGGGAGTCTATGAAAGAAAGATGGGTGAATTGTTATTAGATAGGAATTATTATAAGAAAATAACCATGAAAGAAGAAAGGTTATGTAATGATAGAGTCTTGCATAGATTGGTATTTAGCTGGTAGAATTGATGATAAAACCAGAAAAAATTAGTAAATAGCAACCCTAAAATAAGCAGGATCTTTGGAATACCAAAGATCCATAAAAATTTAGATGACCCCCCACAAGACCTATAGTGGCCAGTGCTAACAGTAAAACAAAAGGTCTTTCTGTGTTTGTAGATAAACGCAAAAAGTTATAGTGAATAATTCTACTTAGATTAAAGATAGATGTTATGCAGTCCTATCTCACCTACATTCTTACCCGTGGGTTCGGAGCCGAACATCGGCTCCGACTCGGCCGATTTTACTAGCTCAAAGTCTCTCATTGGCTGGGCTAAGAGGGTATCCCATGGTGCACTGCTCCATATCCCCAGATCTCGTTTGCTGCTTGTGTAGCTCAGATGTGGTCTCGCTTGGCTGTGGCCAAGTACCTTCTTTTTGCTATTTCTCTTAACGAAATTTATTAGTTCATACCCAAAAGCTATTTTAATAGCTATTTTTTGTTGCTGTCACTGTGTTTGTGTGAGATAGTTGTATTTTTGGTATCCCTAACTGTTCCAGCGGGCTAGGCCAATTTTAGTTAGAGGACCTAGTCCTCCCCTCTGTTGTTATAAACTTTTTGTGTGATTGTGTTGTTCTGTGTGTTTACTAGAAGAACCGTTTCAGTTAGAGGTTCTTAGAGTGTGTTTAGTACTGTTTTTTTCTGGTATTTCTAAATTGTGTGTTATTCCCGTCCTTTTTGTAAGTTGCGTCTAGGTGGTTTTGCTAGCATTAGTTTTAAAATGTCTAAGGATCAGAAGGAGCGTAAGCCTTCTGGCTTTAAAAAATGTTCCAAATGTGGATATAAGATGTCCATCACGGATGGACACTCTGTGTGTGTTTACTGCCTTGGAGCCATCCATTTACAGGAGTTGTGTAGCTTTTGCCACGCGTTCAGCCCTAGAGTGCTCCAGGAAAGGAAAAATAAATTGATATTAAAGGGACTTCTAAAACCATAATTTGAGGAAGCTATAGACTTGGCTTCTAGTGCCCAGTCAAAATCTAAAGCTTCTAAGGCTAAGAAAAGGTCTCCGGCTCCATCTGCCACTTTGGAGCCTCCGGGGAAGATTACTGATGTCCTTTTTTTCCCCAAAAGAAAATTCTTCAGGAGGAGAAGCAGAAGGAATGGAGTCTTCTGCATCAGAATCCTCATAAGGAGAATATGGGCCTTCCTGAGGGTCTGAAATGTCTGAGTCATCCGAGGAATAATCTGTAGAGACAGGTTCTGGGGGTTCAGTCCTAGGCCTCTTATCTGAGGGGGGCTGAGAGGCCCTGTCTGGGTGAGGTTGGGATCCCCTGATCAAAGAAATGAGATCCTCAGCCAGGCTGAGTATTTGTGAACTAGAGGTAGGCCTATGTGAGGGAGTTTTAGCAGGTAAGGCCTTAGAAGATTTAGCTGCTTTAGCCCTGGCAAAAGCCTTGATGGACATAGAAGCAGGGGGTCTAGCAGCCCCACGTGCATGGGTAGATATGTTTAAAGGAATAGTGTCTGACAAGTCCTGGGTGCCTGCTTCTGTAGCAGTAAATTCAGTAGCAGATTCAACCATGCTCTGTGAGGCCTCGGCTATAGGAGGCATGCTTTCGGCCGAAGGAAGAACTGAGGACTCGGTTTCAGCCGAAATTGAGACACTCGCGGTTGGCCTAACCGTGGTTTCAGCCGAAACCGCGGGCCGCGAGTGTCGGTCCTTTTCCTTGCGCTTTTTAGCTAATTGTGTAGTCGGAGTCTCCGACGGCATTTTGTAAGCAAAAGCGGGACCAAAAAACTCCTCTGCAAACTCCGACCGACGTCTAAGTGTCCGTCGGTTGAAGGAAGCACAGGCTAGACAAGCTGATACGTCGTGGTCTGGGCCTAAGCAAGGAAGGCAGTAAGAGTGGAAATCCTTATGAGGTATTTGTTTCCCACAAGTTAAACAATTATTTACTTTTTAGAAGTCTTCGGTAGTAGAAATCTCTGGATCTGACCGACCGGCACTTGCGAACAGCTTCGGGCACCACGCGGCAAGAAAGACCGAGGAAAATGGCGTCGGCTGATGCCTTTATACCCAATAAACAGCAGCTATGACGTCGGGTGAAGTGCGACATCAGCCGAGGCCAGACCCAGACTTTGGAATCTGGCCGACCGAAGGGCTGCCTGAGGCAGGACAACCCATATGTTAGGACTGCAGATGCATACCTATCGGACATCTACATTTATGGTAGGTACAAAACTGTACTTTTTGGACTCTACCTCCTCAGCTCCACTGTCCTTGTGGCCACAGGAGGTATCAGTGTTAACTGAATCGGTGTCTGCTCCTGTTATTCTTGAACCCAATCTGAGCCGGTCGCCCAGTGTGAGGCATGATTCACCTGACAAGAGATCCCAATCTCCACCGCTCTCCTCCAAATCCTCCAGGCTTTCTGATTTGGATGTTGATAGGGTGGTGCAGAGGCTCCTGCAGTCACCGGTGTTGGCCAAATTGTTCTCGGATCCGACCCTCTCGGCTCCGGAGCCAGTTCCTATGACCGTTTCAATGATTCCTCCTCTGAACACATCCTTGTCGTCGGAGCCAGTATGCTCTGCTCCGAGTGATGTTCTTGCGCCGACTTGATACCCCCTCTGGGTCTATCGGTGCCGACCTTGGCTCCGACCATGTCGGTTCTGTCCACAGGGTTTGAGACTCGGGTCTCTTCTGTCGGGCCCGAAGGGGATACTTCGGGACATCTTTCGGTTCCGAGTCTCCCACTCGGTGCATCGGCTCATGGGACCCCGGTCCCAGTCGTGGCCTCAGAGGCCAGTCAGTCCTCGGACTCGGGGGGGACCTGCCTTCGAGGCCATGCGCAGAGAGCTGGCCAGATTGTCAGCTACATCACCTGGGTCGGTCATTCCGTCCCTCACCACCCCGGCAATAGCTTCTGACACTCACCTATCCATGGACAGTAGAGCACCAGGCCCTAAGGATACCCCCACGAGCGGTAGCCAACTTTCTGAGGGTCTCCCAGAGTCCATGCCTGAGGAGCCTCGTAGAAAGAAGTTGTGCAAGAGGAAGCACATAGACTCCCAGGATGAGTCTCTCACCTCTGATACTGACCTCGGGGAATCAGAAGGGTCCCCCAAGTCTTCCTCTGATGATGTTTCCTTCTCCAATATCCTGGAGATACTGAAACAGAGGAGACTGACCTTCCAAAGCTCCTTCTGAGGAGGAGTCAGTATTCCTTAAGGCTTTTGGTGCTCAACCCTCCACCTCCTGGGTGTCACCACCCATCGAACTTCTTGACCTCATTTGTCGAAGAGTGTGGGAAAACCCTGATTCTGTGGAGCCCATGCCCAGGCATCCCAACAAATTCCTGTCTGCACCCCAGGGCAAAGAGTTTCTGTCAAAAGGAGTCCCTGTTGATGCCATGGTGGTGGCGGCAGCCACCCAGAAGGAAGTTGCAGAATCTTCTTCATTGGTCCATCCTCCTAACAAGGAGTCTAGGACCACGGACCGGTACGGGAAGCGTACCCTATCTTCAGCAACCTTCATGTTACGGTCGCTGAATTGTGTCTCACTCCACTCGGCTCCAGAGAGATCTCCTCAAAGAGTTGGAAGATACTCTTGCGGGTAACATACCTGAGGCGGTGGCTCATACGGTTAACACACAGGTTTCTACCCTCAACTCCATAGCTAACTCGTCCATGCGGCTCATTTCATATGCAGCCGAGGGAGCGAGTAGGGCAGCAAGCTCAGGGGTTGCCCTTAGAAGGCAAGCCTGACTGCGCCTGTGTCACTTTGCAGAGGCCTTCAAGTCTTCCTTCACTGATGCCCCATTTGACAGTTCCTCCTTGTTTGAGACCAAAGTGAAAGACACCCTCACCAGGTGCGAGCAAGAGGGAAAGACCCTGTCTGCCGTAGGGGTCCATTTTTCCCTTCCTTCTAGGCCTTATCCCAAGGCCCAGTGGGGGGGGAAGATGTGGTTCAAGAAATCAGAAGTTTTTTCCTGCCGCACAAGGTGAACCCCCCTCCAGAGGCAGGGGAGGGGGGTTACTCAGGGAGACGTCGCCCCAGAGGCAGAGGGGGCCCCCTTATCCGGAGCCAGTCAGGGTCGAATTTCCTTATATCCGGAAGCCTGGGAGAGCATTACCCAGGACCGATGGGTATTACAGATACTTTCCGGAGGTTACCTCATCCCATTCTCTTCAATACCCCCACCAATCAGAAAAATCCCAGACGTTCCACCCAGTCAAAGGGATCAAGCAGCCTCAGAGGTCTCTCAGCTGCTAGAAAAAGGAGCCATCCAATGAGTCCCCTCAGACAAAATCGGATTAGGGACTTACTCAAGATTCTTTTTGGTGCCAAAAAGAACAGGGGACCTGAGACCCATACTAGATCTCAGTCAACTAAACAATTACGTACAGAAGTCCAAGTTCCATATGGTCACACTACAATCGATTCTCCCATTGTTGGGAGAGGAGGTATGGATGTGCTCCATCGATCTCAAGGATGCTTACTTCCATGTCAAAATGGACAGAGCATCCAGGAGTCACCTACGCTTCTGGCTGGGAGCCAGTCACTTCCAGTTTCAAGCCCTGCCCTTTGGTCTCACCACAGCTTCCAGGGTGTTCACCAAATGTATGGCAGTGGTGATGGCTCACTTGAGACGTCAGGGATTCCAGGTGTTTCCGTACCTGGACGACTGGCTCCTTACCTCCCCCACCAGGCATCAACTAGTTCAGACCAGGGATGCTACCATCAGTCTATGTCACCAGTTGGGCATAACAATAAGCTGGGAAAAATCTGCCTTATTGCCCTCACAGTGTGTCACCTTTATAGGAGCAGAGTTAGACACCATTCGAATGCGAGCATTCTTGCCACAAGAAAGGATCACAGTATTACAACAACAAATACACATGCTGATACCCCTGAGACAAGTGAAGGCAAGACTGGTTCTACAACTCCTAGGGACCATGGCAGCAACTATCATGTTAGTCCCTCTGGCGAGATTACACATGAGACTTCTTCAATGGCTCCTCTTTGTCCAATTGTCTCTCCAAAAACTCCCACTATCTCATCCCATCTTACTCACAGACAGGTGCAAGCAGGACCTCCGTTGGTGGCTGTGCACCAACAGTTTGAATGGGGGAAAGCCCTTCGTTCCACCCTTCCCTGTTGCCATGGTGACCATGGACGCCTCCCAGATGGGGGGGGGCATTATCTCGGCAGGACAGTCCAAGGCATGTGGCAAGAACATGAGATACATTTACATATAAACATCCTGGAGATGAGAGCAGTGCTTCTTGCATTGCAGGCACTTCAGAAAGTTCTTCCTCTAGGGACTATTGCGATACACTCAGACAACATGTCAGTAGTGTGGTATCTCAGCAAGCAAGGGGGAACCCGGTCTTACCCTCTATGCAGAGAGGCTATGCAAGTGTGGCATTGGGTGATAACTTCCCAACGGTTTTTGGTGGCAACGCACATTCCGGGGAAGTCCAACGTAATAGCGGGCAGGCTAAGCAGGGCGATACTTATGCCTTACGAGTGGTCCCTGAATCGCCTGGTTGCAGAGCGAATCTTCAGCAGATGGGGTCAGCCTTGCTGCGACCTTTTTGCCAGCCCTCTAAATGCAAAATGCAGCAACTACTTCATGCTGATCCCCCCACAGGGGGAATCACCCAGGGACGCCCTGCTTCACAATTGGCCCTCTGGTCTGCTTCATGCTTTCCCTCCGTTTCCCCTGCTCTCAAGGGTGATTCAGAAAACGTAATCCTTGGGAAGCAGAATGATTGTGATTGCCCCACACTGGCCTCGTCAAGTCTGGTTCCCCTTTCTTCAACCATACATAGTGGAAACTCCTTGGATTCTGGACCCTCTACCAGATTTACTGACACACATGGGACAGTTCCCCCCCTCTCTGAGGACACTACGGTTGACAGTCTGGCTACTCCACTTCCATCGCTAGTCAGACGTCATAATTTTCCACCGGAAGTGGTCCATATATTATCGTCCTCTCATAAGCCATCCACTAGAAAGATTTATTCTAGCAAATGGAAAAGGTTCTCTATCTGGGCACATACTAAAGGCATTGATCCATACATAGCTCCTGTAGATTCAGTTCTGGAGTTCTTGTCTGTGCTGTTCTATCAGGGGTCCGCATCAGCCACCATCAAAGTTCAGCTGGCGATATCTAATTTTCCACATAGCGAACAATCCTAGTCTCATGGCACACAGACTATGCAAAGCATTCCTTAAAGGTACTCTGTTGCTTCGTCCCCCAGTTTCCGAACCTGTCATGCCCTGGGATCTCAATTTTGTTCTTCAAGCCCTTACTCTACCACCGTTTGAGCCTGCAGCTACCTGTGAATTAAAATTCTTGACATGGAAAACAGCATTCTTAATAGCAGTCATTTCAGCAAGGCGGGTTTCGGAAATTCAAGCCCTCTCCATCAACCCCCCTTAGTTAATCTTACATAAAGATCGGGTCTCTCTTAGACCAAACCCGTCATTCCTTCCTAAAGTGGCTTCTGTGTCTAACATGGATCAGTCCATTGAGCTGCCTGTGTTCTTCCCCCACTTTTCTAACAAGGCAAAATTTAGGTTTCACCAATTGGATGTACGTAGGCAGTTACGCTTCTATCTACACCAGACAAAAGATATCCGGAAATCTGACCAACTCTTTGTCTCCTTTTCGGAAAACCAGTTGTGTTCTCCGGTATCCAAGGTCACGCTGTCTAGATGGATAGCCAGTTGTATCTCTTTCATCTTTCAGGCAGGAGGTAAAAATTTGCCATTTCCAGTCAAGGCACATTGTACTCGGGCTGTTTCTACATCCACAGCCTATCAAGCTAGATTGTCAATGGATGGTATATGTGCTGCAGCTACTTGGGCTTCTCCCTACACCTTTGTTTCTCATTACAAATTGGACGTGGTCTCCAGGGGCAGGTCTTCCTTTGGCTCCACAGTTCTCAGGAGTATTTTCCTATGAGCCACCCAGGATGTAGGTGCTAGGGACGCTGTCCCACAGGTAAGAATGTAGGCGAGATAGGACTACATAATATCAAGAAGTTATGTACTCACCATAATGTTCGATGTATGTAGTCCATCTCGCCTCACATTCTTACTTACCTTCCCACCTTCCCCCTGCCTGGACGATTTGGAGGTTAGGTCGTCACCTGCAGAGTCCCTTTGATTAGTTATTGTTTATATGGATGTGAGGTGTGTATGGAGTACAAATGTTTTTTCGCAGCAAACTAGATCTGGGGATATGGAGCAGTGCACCATGGGATACCCTCTTAGCCCAGCCAATGAGAGACTTTGAGCTAGTAAAATCAGCCAAGTCGGAGCCGATGTTCGGCTCCGAACCCACGGGTAAGAATGTAGGCGAGATGGACTACATACATCGAACGTTATGGTGAGTACATAACTTCTTATGATATTTTGAAGAAAATAGAGGAATTAGTTATTACAGAAACAGATTTGTTAGTGACCCTAGATATAAAGTCACTCTACACTGTAATCCCAAGTGATGAAGGGATGGACATTGTGAGATCTGAGCTTTTAAGAACAAAACTTTTTTCTAGTAATACAGTTGGTTTGCTGATGGAAATGATTGAGCTTGTTCTCAGTTATAATTTACTGTCCTTTTATGAAGATATATATGTATAAACAAATGGTGTTGTGATAGGGTCAGCATTAGCCCCTAGTTATGCAAATGTGTTTATGCATGGTTGGGAATTAACAAATATTATGGAAAGTAGATATAGCATGAATATTGTTAAACTGGTATGTTTTATTGATGATTTGTTTGTAGTGTGGAGAGGTTCTGCACTTGAATTGGAAGGGTGTATAGAATATATAAATAATGTGAGTACGTATTTGAAGTTCACCAATCATTATGATGATAAAAAAATTAGTTTTTTGGATATAACAGTATTTAAAGAGAATAACAAGTTAACATCTAAAATTTATAAAAAAAAAGTTCAGAATAATATGTATCTACGTTATTCCAGCATCCATCCTAAGAAGACCAAAATGAATATAGTAAAGGGGCAGTTAAATAGGATAAGTAGATTAACTAAAAATGACAAAGATTTTATAGAAGAAGCAAACCTTTTTTGTGATAAAATGAAAGTAAGGAGATAGCCTGTACTAGAAGTAAAGAATTTATTCGACAAACAGAGCAAAGAAAACAGAATGATAACGTAAATGATGGTAAGAGAGACAAGTTTAAATATAAAACATCAATGGCAGTATGTAATAGTGTTGACTCACAAGCTATTAAAATGTTATTAAGAATAATTGGGAACTTTTTAAATCAAATGGTGAGCTTATTAGTAAGATAGGAGAAGCCCCTAGTTTTATACAAAAGAAGGCAAAAAGTTTTAAAAATTATTTTCACGGAAAATTGAGTAAGACTAAGAGTATGGGACAGAAAATGGAATGATTAAATGTTATAATTGCAATATGTGCAATTTTTTATATACAGAAGGAAGTGAATTAGAGGTGGGGGCAGTAAAGTTCATATACCAAGAACTTTTAGTTGTAAATCTAAGAATGTTATTTACCTTATATGTTTAGAGTGCAAATCCTTTTATGTTGGTTGAACTACTCATGAACTTAATAGAAGGATTTATGAACATAAGTATGCCATGCAAAATGGAGATGAGAAAAATGTTGTGAGTAATCACTATAAGCAAAAAGGGTATAAGATCATTTATACATTTATAGTCCTGGAGGCTTTGGTTAACACTCAAAGCATATTAAATATAGGGGATGAACTAGGATGGCTTGAGTATTGCTGGCAAGTCAGATTGAATGCCTGTTTCCCACCAGAAGTTGATAATAGAGATGAATTTATGATGTATTTAAAGAGAAAGGGGCTGAAGCATTAAGTATTTGTGAGTGATTCTCTGATTTTTTAAAAGTGTTGAAATGTGTTTTGTATGAGTTGTGTTTTCTAAGAGTTAACTGATTGTACTAACTTTTATTAACGTTTATTATTTTGTCATTATTTGATTATTTAAAAAGGTGGATAATAATTTAAACCTCAGTCTGAAGACGTTTCTATGTTCTTTTGATCGAGAGAAAAGCATTAACTGGAGGTTATTTTGGTGTTCCTGTGGAATGAAGTGTTTGGTATCCTGAAGATTCTGAATTTTTTTGTCTGATAATAGGGGGTATTATCACCACCTGAAAGTCCATGTGAGGGTGACACATAATGGGTATTATCACCACATGATGGTCTGATGGGGTGACATAATGGGGGGCATTATCATCACCACCTGAAAGTACATCTCAGGGTGACAGATAATGGAGGGATATCATCACCACATGAAAGCGCATGTCAGGGTGACACATAATGGGAGGGTCTTACCATCACCACACGAGTTCCAATGGGGGTGACACATAACAGGGGTACTATCATCACCACTTGAAAATGCATGTCAGGGTGATGCATAATAGGGGTATTACTATCACCACATGATAAGGTCCAGTGGGGTGACACAATGATGAGGTCTAATGGGGTGACACATAAAGGGGGTATTGCCACATGAGATCCGATGGGGTGATATATAATGGTATTATCACCACATCATGACGTCCGATAGGGGTCACAATGGGGGGTATTATCCCCATATGATGAGGTCAGATAGGGTGACATAATAGGGGATATGATCCCCACATGATGAGGTCTGATAGGGTGACACATAATAGGGGGGTTTATCACCACATGATAATGTCCAATAGGGTGACATATAATTGGGATATTTTCACCACATGATGTCCGATGGGATGACATAATTGGGGGGGTATTATCACGACTTGATGAGGTCCTATGGGGTGACACATAATGGGGGGTATTATCACCATCTGAAAGTGGATGCAAATGTGACACATAATGGGAGGATATTGCCTGAAAGTGCGTGCTAGGGTCAAACATAATGGGGGGAATTATCCTCACATGATGTGGTCCATAGGGGTGGTACAATAAGGTTGTTTTGTCAACACATGATGAGGTCCGAAGGCTTTATGCATCCTACAGGGGGATTACCAGCACCTGAAAGTGCATGTCAAGATGTCACCGAATAGGGGGTATTAGCATCACTACCTGAAAGTGCATGTCAGGGTGACAAAGTGGGGTATTACCACATAGTGAGGCCATATGAGGTGACATAATAGTGGGTATCATCACCACATGGTGAGATCTGTTGGGGTGACACATAATAGGGAAGTATTATCACCACCTGAAAGTGCATCTCAGGGTGACAGATAATGGGGGGATATTGTCACCTAAAAGTGCATGTCAGGGTGACCTGTAATGAGAGGTGTTACCATCACCACATGAGGTCCGATGGGGTGATATGGTGGTATCATCACCACATGAGGTCCGATGGGGTGACACAGTGGTGGTATTATCATCACCACATGAAGCCTGATGTGGTGATGTGTAATGGGGGGTATCACCAGCTGATCAAATCCAATGGGTTGACACAATGGGGGGTATTAGCTGATGAGGTCCAGTGGGGTGACATAATGGGGGAGTATTATCATCACCACCTGAAAGTGCATGTCATGGTGATACAATGAGGGTATTAGCAAATGATGAGGTCCAATGGGGTGACACATTTTAGGGGTATTAGCACATGATGAGGTCTAATGGGGTAACAGTGGGTGGGCATTATCATCACCACATGATGTGGTCCAATGTGGCGACACATAATGAGGAATTATCACCACCACCTGAAAGTGCATGTCAAGGTGACACATAGAATATTATCATTACATGATGAGATCCGATGGGGTGACACATAATAGAATATTATCATCATTACATGATTAGATCCGATGGGGTGACACATAATAGGAGGTATTGTCATCACATGAAGTCAGATAGGATGACACAATGCGGGGGTAATATCACCACCTGAATGTGCTTGTCATACTGACCCAATGAGTGGACATTATCGCCACATGATGTCCAATGGGATGACCCAATGCATGGGTATTATCACATGATGAGGTTCAGTGGGATTACACATGGACATTATCACCACATGATGAGGTCCGATAGGGTGACACTTAATCGGGATGACATTACCACATGATGAGGTCTAGTGGGGTGACAATGAGGGGTATTATCACCACATGAGGTCTGATGGTGTGACGTGGGGGTATTATCACCACATGATATCCAATGGGGTGACATAATTGGGGGGTATTGTCATGACTTGAGGTCCTATTGGGTAACAATGTGGGTATTATCTCCACATAATGAGGCCTGATAGGTTGACATAATGGAGGGGTAATATCACTACTTGAAAGTGCATGTCAGGGCCACACATAATGGGGGGGTGTTATCCTTACCACATGATGAGGTGGTGACATAAGGGGGCATTATCACCACATGAGGTCTGAAGTGGTTATACATCATGCCAGGATATTATCACCACCTGAAAGTGCATGTCAGGGTGGCACATGATGTGGTAGTATCACCAAATGGTGATATCTGATGAGGTAACACATAATAGGGGATATAACCGCATGACGAGATCTGTTGGGGTAACGCATAATGGGGGGTATCACCTGAAAATGCATGTGAGGGTTACACAATGGGTATTATCATCACCACATGAAGTCTGATGGAGTGACACATAATGGGGGGATATCAGCTGAAAGTGTATGTCAGGGTGACACATAATGGAGGGTATTACCATCACCACCTGAAAGTGCATGTTAGGGTGACAAATGATGTATTGGGGTTATCATTACCACATGATGAGGTCCAATAGGATGACATATAGCTGGGTATTATCACCACATAATTAGATCTTATGGGGTGACAGATAACAGGGGATATTATCACATGATGCGGTCCAATGGGATGACTCATAATGCGGGGGTAATATCTCCACCTGGATGTGCATGTCAGGGTGACACATAATGTGGAGGGTGTTGTCATTACTACATGAGGCCAATGGGTGACATATGCATGAGTATTATCACCCCCACATGATGAGGTCTGATGGGGTGTGGAGTGGTGTCACCCCCACATGATGAGGTCCAATAGGGTGACATAATAGGGGCTATTATCACCACCTGAAAGTGCATATCAGGGTGACACATAGGAGGTGTTATCCTCACCACATGACATCCATTGGGGTGACACACAAGGTGGTATTATCACCACATGATGAGGTGCAAAGGGATGAGGCA
Organism: Protopterus annectens; assembly: GCF_019279795.1. NCBI lineage: Eukaryota > Metazoa > Chordata > Ceratodontiformes > Protopteridae > Protopterus > Protopterus annectens. The sequence continues at coordinate 609,803,448 of NC_056750.1, read as the reverse complement.
TAATGGGGGGGTATTACCACCACCGGAAAGTGCATCTCAGGTTGACACATAATGGGGGTAATATCACAACTTGAAAGTGCATGTCAGGGTGACACACAACCCGCAGTATTATCCGTATCACCTGAAAGTGCATTTGAGGGTGACACATAATGGGGCTATTATCACCACATGAGGTCTGATGGGTGACACAATATTTGGTTTTATCACCACATGATGCCCCATTGGGTGACACAATGGGGGGATATTATCACCATATCATGAGGTCTGATGGGGTGACATAATGGGTGAATTTTCACCAAATGATGTCTGATGGGTTGACACAATGGTGGGTATTATCACCCCCACCTAAAAGTGCATGTGAAGGTGACACATTATTGGGGGATATAATCACCTGAAAGTGCATGTTAGGGTGACTCAATGGGGGGTATTATCCTCACCACATGATGAGGTCCATTGAGGTGACACAATAAGGGGGTATTCTCACCACATGATGAGGTCCAAAAGGGGTTATGCATCATGCAGGGGCTATTATCACCACCTGATGAGGTCCAATGGGGTGACGCATAATTGGTAGGTACTATCATGACCGCATGATGTCTGATGGGGTGACACATAAGGGGTATTATCATCACCTGAAAGTGCATGTCAGAGTGACACATAATGGGAGCTATTATCATCACCACCTGGTAGTGTATTTCAGGGTGATACATAATGGGGGGTATTAGTCTTACTGCCAGACAATGCATGTGAGGATGACACATAATGTGGTAGTATTATCACCACATGACTGGGTCCTATGGGGTGACACAAAATGGTGGGTATTATCACCACATGATGGTGTCTGATAGGGTGACATAATAGGGGGTTTTATCACCACTTGAGGTCCAATGGGGTGACATAATGGAGGGTATTACCATCATCACCTGAAAGTTCATGTTAGGGGACACAATGGGGGGTATTATCACTAGATAAAGTCTGATGGGGTGACGCATAATGCGAGGTATTATTTGAAAGTGCATGTCAGGGTGACACATTATGGGGGGGTATTATCACCACATGATGTCCGATGGGGGGACACAATTGCAGGGTACTATCATTACTTGGTGAGGTCTGGCTTGGTGACAATGGGGGAGTGCTATCATCAGCACATGATGAGGTCCATTGGGATGACACGTAATCAGGTGTATTATCACCACCTGAAAGTGCATGTCTTGGTGTAATGAGGGGTAGTATCATCACATGAGGTCCGATGGGATGACATAATGGGGTATTATCACCACATGAGGTCTGATGGGGTGACATAATGGAGGTTACTATCTTCACATGATATCCTATGGGGTGACATAGGTGTATTATCATCACCACATGACATCTGATGGGGTGACACACAGGGGGTATTACCACCTGAAAGTGCCTGTAAAGGTGACATAATGGGGGGATATTATCACCTGAAAGTGCATGTCATGGTGACACCTAATGGGGGATATTATCCTCACTACATGATGAGGTACTTTGTGGTGAGATGGGGAGTTTTATCACCGAATGATGAGGTCCGATGGGGTGTCACAATGTGCAGGCGTATTATCACCTGAAAGTGCATGTCAGGGTGGCACATAATGAGGGGTATGCTCATCACCACCTGAAAGTTCCTGTGAGGTTGACACACAATATGGGGGTATTATAATCACATTATCAGCTCAGATGAGGTGACACCTAATAGGGGGTATTATAATCACATGATGAGGTCTGTTGGGGTGACGCATATTGGGGGGTATTACCACCTGAAAGTCCATGTGAATGTGACACACAAAGCATATTATCATCACCACATGAAGTCTGATGGGGTGACCCATAATGGAGCAATATTATCACCACCTGAAAGTTCATGTCAGGGTGATGCACAGTATGGGGGTATTATGACATGAGGAGGACCAATGAGGTGACACATAGGGGGTATTATCACGAGATTATGAGGTCTGTTGGAATGATGCATAATGGGGGTATTATCATCACCTGAATGTCCATGTGAGGGTGACACATAATGGGTATTATCATCACAACATGAAGTCTGACGGGGTGACACAATGGTGGAGTATCATCACCACCACATGCTGGTGTCTGATGAGGTGAGACATAATAGAGGATATTATCACCACATGGTCAGGTCCAATGGAGTGAGATATAATGGTGGTATTATGACCACATGATGTCCAATGGGGTGACATAATGGGGGTATTATCACCCTCACATGATGAGGTCCGATGGCATGACACCTAATGGGGGCTGTTATCACCACCTGAAAATGCATGTCAGGGTGACACAAATTGGAGGTATCACCACATGAGGTCCGATGGGGTGACATAATGGGGGGTATAATCACCACCACCTGAAAGTGCATGTGAAGATGACACATAATGGGGTGATTTCACCTGAAACTGCATGCCAGGGTGACACATAATGGGGGTATTATCCTCACCACATGACATCCATTGGGGTGACACATAAGGGGGTGTTACCCCATGATAAAGTCCGAAGGGATGGCACATAATGGTATTACCACCTGAAAGTGCATCTCAGGTTGTAATAATGGGGGAGTATTATCACAACTTGATCGGCTTGTCAGGGTGACACGTAATCTGCAGTATTATCTTTACCACCTGAAAGTGCATTTGAGGGTGACACACAATGCAGTGGCTATTATCACCACAGGATGAGGACTGATGGGTGACACAATATGTGGTATCACCATATGATGAGGTTCAGTGGGGTGACATAATAGGGGAATTATTGCCAAATGACATCTGATGGGGGTGACATAAATGGGAGTATTACCTTCACCACCTAAAAGTGCATGTGAAGGTGCATAATTGGGGGATATAATCATCACCTGAAACTGCATGTGAAGGTGACATAATGGGGGATATTATCCTCACCACATGATGAGGTCCATCAAGGTGACACATAAGGGGGTATTATCACCACATAATGAGGACTGAAAGGGGTGATACATCATATGGGCATATTATCACCACCTGATGAGGTCCAATGGGATGACACACCATTGGTAGGTACTATCATGACCACATGATGTTCGATGGGGTGACACGTAATGAGGGGTATTATCACCACCTGAAAGTGCATGTCAGCTTGACACATAGTGGTGAGTATTATCACCAGCTGGTAGTGCATGTCAGGGTGACACATAATGGCGGGTATTATTATTACCAACAGACAGTGCATGTGAGGGTGACAAAATGTGGTGATGGTATCACCACATGACTGGGACCTATGGGGTGACACAAAATGGGGGTATTATCATCATCACATGATGTTGATGGGTTGACACATAATAGAGGGTATTATCAGCACCACATGATGAGGTCCATTGGGGTGATGCATAATGGGGGGTATTATCACTATCTGAAAGTGCATGTGAAGGTGACAAATAATGCAGGGTATTACATCACCACATGACGTCTGATGGCCGGCGCATAATGATTGCTATCTGAAAGTGCATGTCAGGTGACAGATAATGGGGGAAATTATCACCATCTGCATGGCAGGGTAACACATAATGGGGGTATTATCACCAGCTGAGGTCCAATGGGATAACTCATAATGAGGGGTATCACCAGCTGATGAGGCCCAATGGGGTGACATAATGGGGGTATTATCACCACATGATGAGGTCCAACAGGGTGACACAATGGGTCAGTATTATCATCACCACATGATGAGGTCAAATAGGGTGACATATAATGGGCTGGTATTATCACCACATGATGAGGTCCAGTGGGGTGACATATGGAGGGAATTATCACCTCCTGAAAGTCCATGTCGGGGTGACATAATGGGGGGTAATATCAACATCATGAGGTTCAATGCGGTGACATATAATGGAGGGAATTATCATCACCTCCTAAGAGTCCATGTCAGGGTGACACATAATGGGGGAGTATTATCATTACAACATGATGAGGTCCACTGGGGTGACACAAATATGGAGTACTATCATCACCACTTGGTGAAGTCTGATGGGGTGACATAATGGTGGGTACTATAATCAGCACATGATGAGGTCCGATGGGGTGACACAATCAGGAGTATTATCACCACTTGAAAGTGCATGTCATGGTGACACATAATGGAGGGTAATATCACATGATGAGGTCCGATAGGGTGACATAATGGGGTACTATCTTCACCACATAACATCCAATGGGGTGACAATGGGGATATCATCACCACATGATGTCCGATGGGGTGACACATAATTGGGGGTATTATCACCATCTGAAAGTGCATGTGAAGGTGACATAATGGGGGGATATTATCATCTGAAAGTGCATGTCAGGGTGGCATGTAATGGGGGTATTATCACCACCTGAAAAAGTGCATGTGAGGGTGACACATAATATGGGGGTATTATCACCACATGAGCAGCTCTGATGAGGTGACACATAAAAGGGGGTATTATGATCACATAATGAAGTCTGTTACGGTGACACATACTAGGGGGTATTATCATCACCACCTGAAAGTCCATGTGAGGGTGACACATAATGGGTATTATCATCACCACATGATGATGTCTGATGAGGTGACACAATGGGGGCATTATCATTACCATCTGAAAGTACATCTCAGGGTGACAGATAATGGAGGGATATCATCCCCACATGAAAATGCATGTCAGGGTGATACATAATGGGAGGGTCTTACCATCACCACATGATGACTTCCGATGTGATGACACATAACAGGGGGGTACTATCATCACCACATGAAAGTGCATGTCAGGGTGACATAATACATATTGGAAGTATTACTATCACCACATGATGTCCGATGGGGTGACACAATTGTGGTATTATCACATGATGAGTTCTGATAGGGTGATGCATAATGGGGGTATTATTTTCACCAGCTAATGAGGACCAGTGGGGTGACATATACTGGGGGAGTATTATCACCAGCTGATGAGGTCCAGTGGTGTGACACATGATAGGGGGCATTATCACCCCTGGAAGTACATGTCAGATGACAAATAATGGGGGAGTATAATCATTATCACCTGAAAGTCCACGTCAAGGTGACACAAAATGGGTGGTATTATCCTAACCACAAGATGAGATCTGATAAGGTGACACATGATGGGGTATTAACACCATATGATGAGGTCCGATGGGGTGACATAATCTGTGGGTATTACCATATGATGGGGTCTGATGAAGTGACATAATGGGAGGCTATTCTCATCACCACATGATGTGTTCCGATGTGGTGACACAACGGGGTTTATCATCACCATTGGAAAGTGCATGTCAGGATGACAATGGGGGTATTATCATCACCACATGGTGAGATACAGTGGAATGACACATAATTGGTGGTATCATCACATGAAGTCCAATAGGATGACACATAATGCAGGGGTAATACCACCTGGATGTGCATGTCGGGGTGACACAATGCATTGGGTATTATAATTACCACATAAGGTCTGATGGGGTGATGCATAATGCATGGGTATTATCACCACATGATGAGGTCTGATGGGGTGGCATATAATGGGGGTATTATCACCACATGTGGTCCGATGGGGTGACATAATGGGAATATTACCACCTGAATGTGCATGTCACTGTGACACAATGGGGAGTATTATCACAACATGAGGTCCAATGGGGTGACATATACTGGGGGGGTACAATCATCAGCACATGACATCCGATGGGGTGACATAATGGCATGGTATTATCGAAAGCACATGATGAGGTCCTCTGGGGTGACACATAATTGGGGTATCACCACATTGTGAGATCTGATGGGGAGACACAGAGGGGGTATTATCACATGATGAGGTCTGATAGGATGACATAATGCAGGGGGTAATACCACCTGGATGTGCATGTCAGGGTGACCCATAATGTGCTGGGTATTATCATTACCACATGATGAAGTCCGATAGGGTGACAATGAGTGGGTATTATCACCACATGAGATCCAAAGGGGTGACATATAATGGGGTATTATCACCACATCATGTGGTCTGATGGGGTGACATAATGGGGGTATTATCACTACCTGAATGTGCATGTCAGCATGACATAATGGGGGTTTTACCACATGATGAGGTCCAATGGGGTGACGTAATGGGGGTTATCACCACATGACATCTGATATAGTGACAGTGGGGGTATTACCTCATGATAAGGTCCAATGGGGTGACATATAATGGGGGTTATCACCACATCTGATTCGGTGACAATGGGGGTATTACCTCACAATGAGGTCCAATGGAGTGACATAATGGGGGTATTATTCCCACATAATGAGGTCCCACAGGGTGACACATAATGAAAGGTATTACCACTTGAAAGTGCATGAGAAGGTGACACAATGAGGGGATATTATCACCACTTGAAAGTGCTTGTCAGGGTGACAGATAATGGAGGAATATTAGCACCTGAAAGTACATGTCGGGGTTACACATAATAGGAATTATTTTCATCACATCCTGACAATGAATGCTAGGGTGACACATAATGGGGGCTATTATCACCAGCTACGGTCCATTCGGTTGACACAAAGGGGGGTATGATCATCACCAGCTGATGACTACCAATGGGATGACACATAATGAGGGGGTATAATCATCACCACATGATGAGGTCCAGTGAGGTGACACAATGGGGTATTATCACAAGATGAGTTTCAATGGGATGGCACATAATGGGTGTATTATAATCACCACATGATGAGGCCCAATATGGTGACGTATAATAAGGATATTATTACCACATGATGAGGCCTTATGGGGTGACACAATGGGGTATTATCACCACCTAAAAGTGCATGTCAGGTTTACACATAATGTGTGAGGTATTATCATTACCACATGATGAGGTCTGATGGGGTGAGACATAATTGGTGGGTATTATGACCACATGATGAGGTCTGATGAAGTGACACAAAATGTGGGGGTATTATCATCACCACATGGTGTCCAATGGGGTAACACATAATAGGAGTATTATCACCACATGATGAGGTCCAATGGGGAGATATATAAGGGTGGTATTACCACATGAAGCCCGATGGGGTGACACAATGGGAGGCATCATCACTCCCTGAGTTCCAGTGGGGGTCACAATGGGGAGCATAATCATCACCATCGGAAACTGCATTTTAGGCTGACAAATAATGGGGATGGTATTATCACTACCTGAAAGTGCATTTCAGGGTGACACAATGGGGGATATTATCATCACATGATGAGATCTGATGGGGTAACACATAATAGGGGGTATTATCATTAGCACATGAAATCCAATGGGGTGACACAATGGGGGTATTGTCACCACATTGAGGTCCAATGGGGTGACACAATGGGGTATTGTCACCACATTATGAGGTCCAATTAGGTGACATAATAGGGTATTATCACCACATGATGAGGTCCGATCGGGTGACATATGAGTGGTATTTTCACCACATGATGACATCTGATGGGGTGACAATGGGAGTATTATCCTCACCACATGAAGTCCGATGGGGTGACACATAATGTGGGTATTATCACCATATGATGTCTGTTAGGGTGACATAATGGGTATTATCACCAACTGATAAGGTCCAATCGGGTAACACAATGGGGATATGATCATCACCAGCTGATGACCAATGGGATGACACATAATGGGGGGTATAATCATCACCACATGATGAGGTCCAATGAGGTGACACAATGGAGGTATTATCACAAGGTGAGTTCCAATGGGATGGCACATAATGGGGGTATTATAATCACCACATGATGAGGTCCAATATGGTGATGTATAAGGATAGTATTACCACATGAGGTCTTATGGGGTGACAAATAATTGGGTATTATTACCACCTGAAAGTGCATGTCAGGGTGACACATAATGTGTGGGGTATTATCATTACCACATGATGAGGTCTGATGGGGTGACACATAATTGGTGGATATTATCATGAGCACATGATCTCTGATGGGGTGACACATAATACTGTTATCACCACATGATGAGGTCCAGTGGGGAGATATAAAGGGGGTATTGTCACCACATGATGAAGTCCGATGGGGTGCCATAATAGGGTATTATCACCACATGATGAGGTCTGATTGGGTGACGTATAATGGGTGGTGGTATTTTCACCACATGACATCTAATGGGGTGACATAATCTGGGTATTATCCTCACCACATGAAGTCTGATGGGGGTGACAATGTGATCATTATCACCATATGATGAGGTTTGTTAGGGTGATGCATAATAGGGGGTATTACCACCTGAAAGTACATGTGAGGATGACATATTATGGGGATATTATCACCAGATGAATTTAAATGAAGTGATGCATAATGGGGGTATTATTCTCACCAGCTGATGAGGTCCAGTGGGGTGACACATAATGAGGGGGTCATCTGTCAGTGTGACAGATAATGGGGAGATACTATCATCACCATCTGAAAGTGCATGTCAGGGTAACACATAATGGGGGTTATCACAACCTGAAAATGTCTGGCTGACATAATGGGGATATTTTCAACAGCTGATGAGGTCCAGTGGTATGACACATAATGGGGGGTATTATCACCAGCTGAGGCCCAGTGGGATGACACATGAGAGGGTATTACCATCACCACATGATGAGGTCTGATGGGGTGACACAATGGGTGGGTATTACCATCACCACATGATGAGGTCTGATGGGGTGATACAATGGGCTACTATCATCATGACTTGGTGAGGTCTGATGGGGTGACAATGGTGGGGTACTATTAGCACATAATGAGGTCCAATGGGTGACACATAATCAAGGGTATTATCATCACCACCTGAAAGAGCATGTCATGGTGCACAATGGGGGTAGTATCACATGATGAAGTCTGATGGGGTGACATATAATGTGGTATTATCTCATGATGAGGTCTGATGGGGTGACATGTAATAGGCGTATTGTCATCACCACCTGAAAGTGCATGTGAATGTGACAATGGGGGGATATCATCACCACCTGAAAGTGCATGTCAGGGTGATGCATAATAGGTGGTATGATCATCACTAGATGAAGTCTGATGGGGTGTCACAATGGGAGGGTATTGGCTGAAAATGCATGTCAGGATGACAGATAATTGCGGGATATTATTAACACCTGGAAGTGCATGTCAGAGTGATACATAATGTGGTCTATTATCATTACAACCAGAAAATACATATTATTAACACCACCTGAAATTGCATGTCAGGGTAACACATAATGGGGGTTATTATCATCACAACCTGTAAATGAATGCCAAGGTGACACATAATGGGGGGTATTATCAGATGATGAGTTGTGATGGGCTAACATAATGGGGGTTATTATCATCACCACCTGAAAGTGCATGTCAGGGTGACAAATTATTATTACCACATGATGAGGTCCGATGGGGTGACACATAATGGGGGGACATTATCAACACCACTTGAAAGTGCATGTCAGGGTGACACATAGGGGGTATCATCACAACCTGAAAAATACATGTTAGGTTGACACATAAAAGGGGGTATTATCATCACCAGCTGATGAGGTCCAATGTGGTGACAAAGGGGGGTATTATCATCAGCTGGTGAGTTCCAGTAGGTTGAAACATAATGGGGGGTATTATAGTTACCACATGATGAGGTCCAATGGTGTGGCACATAATGTAACATATTATATAACCAGCTGAATTTGCATATCAGGGTGACAAATAATGGGGAGGGTATTATCATCACCACCTGAAAGTGCATGTCAGGGTGACACAATGGGGGTATTATCATCACCACATAAAGTCTGATGGGGTGATGCATAATGTGGGGTATTATCATCACCTGAAAGTGCATGTCAGGGTGACAGATAATGGCGGGATATTATTAACACCTGGAAGTGCGTGTCAGAGTGACACATAATGTGGTCTCTTATCATTACAACCAGAAAATACATATCAGGGTAACTTACATTGGAGGGTATTATCACCAGCTGATGAGGTCCAATGGGGTGACAATGGGGGGGATATTATCACCAGCTGATGAGGTCCAATGGGGTGACATATAATGGAGGAATTATCACCATATTAGGTCTGATGGGGTGACACCTAATGGGTACTTATGATCTCCACATGAGGTCCACTGGAGTGACATATGAAAGGTAGTATCACCACCAGAATGTGCATGTTAAGGTGACAGATAATGTGGGGGGTATTATCATTACCACATGATGAGGTCTGATGGGGTGACAGTGTGTGGAGGGGGTTATCATCACTACCTGAAAGTACATGTCAGGGTGACACATAATGGGTATCATCACCACATGATGAGGTTTGATGAGTGACATTGGGGGTATTATCATCACCACCTGAAAGTGCATGTGAGGGTGACATAATGTGGGGTATTATCCCCACATGACAAGGCCTGATGGGGTGACAAAAAATGGGGAGTATTATCACCACCACATGATGGTGTCCAATGGGATGACACATAATAGGGGGTATTATCACCACATGATGAGGTCCAGTGGGGAGATATATAAGGGGGTCTTATAACCACATGATGAGGTCTGATGGGGTGACAATGGGGGTTCTCATCACTACTTGAGGTACAGTGGGGTGACATAATGGGGGCATTATCATCACCACCTGAAACTGCATGTCAGGCTGAGAAATATTGGGGAGGGTATTATCATGACTACCTGAAAGTGCATGTCAGGGTGACACATAATGGGAGATATCACCACATGATGAGATCTGATGGGGTGACACATAATAGGGGGAATTATCACCACATGATGAGGTCCGAATGGGTGACATAATGGGTGGTATTATTTTCATCACATGATGACATCTGATGGGGTGACAGTGGGGGTATTATCCTCACCAGATGAGGTCGGATGGGTTGACACATAATGGGGGTATTACCATATGAGGTCTCATGGGGTGATGCATAATGGGGGGTATTATCACCATCTGAAAGTGCATGTGAGGGAGACACATTATGGGGGGTATTATGACCAGATGAAGTCTGATGAGGTGACTCATAATGAGGGGTATTATCATCACCTGAAAGTGCATATCAGGGTAACACATAATGGGGGTTATCATAGCAACCTGAAAATAAATGTCCGGCAGGCACATAATGGGGGGGGGGTATTAGCTGATTAGGTCCAATGGGATGACATATAATGGGGGGTTATCATAACCAGCTGATGAGGTCCAATGCGATGACACATAATAGGGGGGTATTATCATCACCCGCTGATGAGGTCCAGTGGGGTGACATAATGGGTGGGTATTGTCATTACCACATGAAGTCCAATGTGGTGACATATATTGGAGGGTATTATCACCACATGATAAAAAGTCTGATGGGGTGACACAATGGGGATGAACTATCAGCACATGATGTCAGATGGGGTGACACATAATCAGCTAAAGTCTGATGGGGTGACACAATGGGGATGAACTATCAGCACATGATGTCAGATGGGGTGACATAATCAGGGGTATTATCACCACCTGAAAGTGCATGTCATGGTGACAATGGGAGGTAATATCACATGATGCGGTCTGATGGGGTGACATATAGGGTATTATCACCACATGATGGGTCCAATGGGGTGACATATAATGGGTTTTTTTCACCACATGATGAGGTCCGATAGGGTGACTCATAATGGGGGGTTTATAATCACCACCTGAAAGTGCATGTCAGGGTGACACATAATAGGGGGCATTATCATCACATGATGCAGTTTGATGGGTGACACATAATAGGGGGGTATTATCACCACATGACAAGGCCCAATGGGGTGGCACAAAATGGGGGTATTATCACCACAACATGATGATGTCCGATGGGGTGACACACAATAGGGGGTAGTATCACTTACATGAGATCCAGTAGGGAGGTAATATAAGGGGGAGGTCTTATAACCACATGATGAGGTCCAATGGGGTGACAGTGGGGGTTCTCATCACCACCTGATGAGGTCCAGTGGGGTGACATAATGAGGGGCATTATCATCACCACCACCTGAAACTGCATGTCAGGCTGACAATTGGGAGGGTATTATAATCAGTGCATGTCAGTGTGACACATAATGTGGGATATTATCACCACATGATGAGATCTGATGGGATGACACATAATAGGTGGTATTATCACCACATGATGCGGTCCAATGGGGTGACATATAATGGGTGGTATTATCTTCACCACATGATGACATCCAATGGGGTGACATAATGGGGAGTATTATCCTCACCAGATGAAGTCCGATGGGGTGACACATAATGGGGGTATTATCACCATATGATGAGGTCTGATGGGGTGATGCATATTGGGGGGTGTTATCACCATCTGGAAGTGTATCTGAGTGAGACATTATGGGGAGTATTATCATGACCAGATGAAGTCTGATGAGATGATGCATAAGGGGGTATTATCATCACCTGAAAGTGCATGTCAGGGTGACAGATAATGGGGGGATATTATCATCATTTGAAAGTGCATGTCAGGGTAACACATAATATGGGTTATAACCTGAAAATAAATGTCCGGCTGACACATAATGGGGGTATTATCATTACCAGCTGATGAGGTCAGATGGGATGACACATAATGGGGGTATTATCATTACCAGCTGATGAGGTCCAGTGTGATGACACATAATGGGGGGTATTATCACCAGCTGATGAGGTCCAATGGGGTGACACAATGCCGGGGTATTATCAGAACCACATGAAGAGGTCCAATGGGGTGACATAATGGGTGGGTATTATCACCACATGAGGTCTAATATGGTGACAAATAATGGAGGGTATTATCATCACCACATGAGGTCTGATGGGGTGACACAATGGTGAACTATCATCAGCAACTTAAGGTCCAATTGGGTGACACATAATTAGGGGTATTACCATCACCACCTGAAAGTGCATATCATGGTGACATAATGGGGGTTGTATCACATGATCAGGTCCAGTGGGGGTGACATATGGGGGTATTATCACCATGACATCTGATGCGGTGACATAATGGAGGGTATTATCACCACATGAGATCTGATGGGCTGACACAATGGCGAGGTACTATCATCACCACTTGGTGAGTTCCAATGGAGTGACACAATGGGGGGGGGTACTATCATCAGCACATGATGAGGTCTGATGGGGTGACATATAATCAGGGGTATTATCATCACTACCTGAAATTGCATGTCATGGTGACACATAATGGAGGGGTAGTGTCACATAAGGTCCAATGGGGTGACATATCGGGTATTATCACCACATGATGAGGTCTGACGAGGTGAGATATAATGGATGGTATTATCATCACTACATGACATCTGATGGGGTGACAGAATAGGGGAGTATTATCACCACATGAAGTCCAGTTGGGTATCATAATGGGGGGTATTATCCCCACATTGAGGTCCGATAGGGTGACAAATAATGGGGGTACTATCACCACCTGAAAATGCATGTGATGGTGACACACAATGGGTATTATCATCACCAGATGAAGTCTGATGGGATGACACATAATGTGGGGAATATCATCACCAACTGAGAGTGCATGTTAAAGTGACAAATAATGTGGGTTTTTTTTTATCATTACCACATGATGAACTCCAATGTGGTGACACATAATAGCTGGGTGTTATCACCACATGATGAGGTCTGATGGGGTGACACATATTGGGTGGTATTATCATCGCCACCTGAAAGTGCATGTGAGAGTGACACATAATGAGAAAGTAATATTACCACATGATGAGGTCCATTGGGGTGACGCATAATGGGGGGGATTATCATTACCACCTGAAAGTACATGTAAGGGTGACGCGCAATGTGGGGGGTATTATCACCACATGATGCGGTCCAGTGGGGTGACACAATGGGTATTAGCATCATGAGATGCAGTCTGATGGGGTGACATAATGGGGGTATTATCTGAAAGTTCATGTCAGGATCATACCTCTCAACCTGGAAACATCAAAAATCTGGAAAAGTCCCATGAAAAATAGGTACAAATCTGTACACTGATTACATAAACTTTGCATATATAATTAGGTAACCCCGCCCACTCCAGTGAAATTGTGGGATACCAACTTTCAATTGCAAACTGAAAAACAGACCACCAAAATATGGCCCCAGACCATGTAGTAAATGGTAACCGTTTTTTTTTAAATGTGTAGCAATGATGTTCACTGGGAAGGGAGAAGATGAACCTTAGGATTTTGTTTTTGGTGGCCTGCAGTATGTGGGCTTTGTGGTAAAAGTAGGGCATTTAATAATATGCAATATTTTAATGTTAGGAAAAGAATGTTATAGTTTGGTAGGATGGTAGGACTTCCAAAAGTCATTCTCCATGGCCTACTGATCAGTGGTCTAGCTAGAGTCTGTGCCACCCAGGGCTGTCTTTGTGTTTGCTGCCCTTCCCTCCATACAAAATCACAGTTGAATGGGGCCCCCGTACACAGCTCTCCCCCGCGGCAGGAAATACAATGTCCCATTACTTGACTATTTCACCCCATTTACCATAAACACTGTACTGTGCATACTGCTTTACTTCTACAATAATTATTTGGATTTCATATAAAACTTTTACTTTACATTTTATAGATAGCACAAACACTAATAGACATCTGCTAAACAAAGCAATAGAGTCTCACAATGAAAATAGACTTAGCAGTAAAACTACTCTGCCCATGAAACTTACATTAATTGAAACAGCATTGAAACCCACATTCAAAGAAAATGCAAGTCATCTAAATAATTCCACATTAAAGAGATCTGTAACTAATGAAGAGGTCGCTGCTAGCAAACAACTTTATATTTCATTGTTTCTTCTACATATAAAGTGCCTGTTGCCCTTGAAGAATAAATTGCCTGTTACATTGCAATAGGGAATGGATGGCAAACTGATAACAGGTTCATAGTATGCATCTCCACCAAAGAGGACATTTTCAGGACTGCAGCATCCACCCCCTTAAAAAGTACAACACAGTAAAGTATCAGCAATCCATTTATATACTGTGGGAGTAGAACCCACAGCCTTCTGCATCAAAAGCAAGTATATTACCTGTTGTGCTACTAACAGTGCAAGCAGACTTGGCATAATTAGCACTAAACTTCTCTCCCCCTGAAGACCTATCCAGCACAAGAAATCTGAAAAAGCGAAAATGTATTGGGGGGGGGGGCGACAAAGGCCCAAAACCAGAGACACATTTTAAACATTGCTTGTTTAATCTTAGAAAGTTGCTAGAATAAAATGTTTTATGTTACCATGAGTTTCCTGAAATATAGGAAGACTGAAACTTACATGGTTATCATTATTTGGTGAATTCAGTTCTCACTGATTTGCCAAAAAAACACAAATTTAAGAGGAACAGACCAAAAGTATGAGCCAAACATTTTACACACACACAAGACCCCTTAATAAAATACACACACACACACACACACACACACACACGAGACCCCTTAATAAAATATACCCACACACACTTTGAGAGCCCTTAATAAAATATACACACACGCATTTGCAGGAGAGCCCTCAATAAAATACACACAGACAGACAGACACACACATGCACACACTTACAGGATAGCCCTTAATAAAATACACACTTGCAGGAGTGCCCTTAATAAAATACACACACAACCCTAGTACACTACACTTACAGGAGAGCCCTTAATAAAATACACTTGAAAATTGTCTCCAATTCTGTCATTCACACCATCAAAATATTTTTGTTTGCCAAATCTCAAAGCTACTATAAAATAAATACAATTTAGTTCAAAAGTGCTTTCCTTAAAATGTTTTAGTAATACTTTTAACTAACACTTCTCTAACACTATTCTTTCTGCATCTTACAGTGTATACCCATTTTCACTTCCTCCTCCCCTTCCTCTCTTTCTCATTTTTCAGGTTTCTCCATTTTTACTAATATATTTCTGAACTACACTTGTTACTAATTCCATCCATTTCATGTCACTGCATTCTTCATTCCACATGTCATGCATTATGATCTGCCAACTTTTTGTGACTTTTAATGGAAAAGACAAACCTTATTATATTATTCTCTTTAGTGCAACACTTTTGTTTCATCACCCAGTTAGTGTTTATACTCATTTACTTTAACTTGTTTATCTTTTTATTTGATTTCTACTTTATTGTTATTCTTCTTTTCTACTGAATGTTCAAATTCTTTTCTTCACACTCAGCTTGACCTTTCACCTTCAGCATGCCTTCCTTATATTTCTCTTTAAAATCACCAATGAACTTAAGTTAAAAAAAATCTGAGTCTATTTACTCCATTATATTCTCATTACCCTAAAAACATATAAAAAACATCTCCTTATTACTTCCTTTCTGAATTCATTTTATAGAATTTTAAAAATTCCATTACAAACATGTAATGTTCATTCTTTCTAAACCCACATGTAATACCCTATAGTTTAAAAATCTCACATCTGTTATTAGTCACTTCTTTCTGCCTAAAACTTAATTATGGAATATATAATCTGTACATAAATCAATGCATCTCCAGAAATCAGTACAGTACACCGTTTCTCACATGCTGGTCTTCAATGCATCTCCAGAAATCTAAACATAAAATAAGGGAACTAGCTAGCAGTAGTTAGTCGATGCAGTGCCATGTTAAGCAGAAAGAGACTGGTCCCAAGAAAGTAAACGCCAAGTCTCCACTTAAGTTTCTCTCTGATAAGAAAATCAATGCAGCATGTATGCATGTATTAAGTAACTCAGTGCAGGAATTAAGTAAATGTTGTGTCGCTCTTCACTTAAGTAAACTCTTGCCTCTTGCCACACATCCAAAGGGAACTAGCAGGAATTAAGTAAATGCTGCGTCTCCATTTACACACTTCAATGCAAAGGGAGCTAGCTAGCAGTAATCAATGCACCATTTCTATGTTTCTATTCACACAGACACGCTTCGATCGATGCAGGGCTATGTTAAGCAGAAAGAGACTGGTGGTCCCAAGAAAGTAAATGCCAAGTCTTCAGTAATGTTTCTGTCTGGTAAAAAAAATCAATGCAGCACATACACAGGAATTAAGTAAATGCTGCGTCTCCACTTAAGTAAACTCTCATGCCACACACTTCAGTGCAAAGGGAACTAACAGGAATTCAATTCTGCATCTCTACTTAAGTAAACTCTCAATGCAGTGTCTATCTCCACTTAAGTAAACTCTCAATGCAGGGACAAAAATCTTTTTTTTTTTTTTTTTGTCTTACCTGGAAGAGCTGAAGTGCTGTGTGTACTGTTTGAATAAAATCTGCGGACCTACCTGAATAAAACAATGCATCTGTAAAGCTAAATTTAGTAATGAGGGCTTGAATTATAACAGGCTGTCTGTCTGCATTGTGCTGATGTCATTGCGCATGCCCTGCAAGTGATGGTGCCAGGAGCAGTAAAATAAAAAAAAACTTCAAAAAACCCCAGGAAATTAAAGAGGTCACTCGGGAATTTGTGGCACCCCAATATTTTGTCCTCAAATGGTATTTAGCTTGGAATTCAGTACCATTGAGAGGTATGGTCAGAATGACAGATAATGGGGTGATATCATCAGCATCTAAAAGTGCATGTCAAGGTAACACATGATGAGACACATAATGGGGGGTATTATCATCACCACATGATGAGGTCCAACAGGGTGACACAATGGGGGGGGTATTATCATCACCATATGCTGAGGTCCAATGGGGTGACATATAATGGAGGGTATTATCATCACCACCTGAAAGTGCATGTCAGGGTGACACATAATGGGGGTAATTATCATCTCCACATGATGAGGTTCGATGGGGTGACACAATCATGGGGTACTATCATCACTTGGTGAGGTCCTATGGGGTAACATAATGGGTGGGTACTATCATCAGCACATGATGAAATCTATTGGGGTGGCACACGATCAGGGGTATTATCATCACCACCTGAAAGCGGATGTCCTGGGGCACATAATGGGGGGGGTAGTATCATCACATGATAAGGTCTGATGGGGTATTATCACCTCATGATAAGGTCTGATGGGGTGACATAATGAGGGTTATCACTACATGATGAGGTCAATGATGTGGCACATAATAGGGGTTTTATCATCACCACATGATGAGGTCTGATGGGGTGAAGCATGATGGGCGGTGTTATCACCACCTGAAAGTGCATGTGAGGGTGACCCATAATGGGGATATTATCATTACCACATGAAGTCTGATGGGGTGACATATAATGGGGAGTATTATCATTATAGTGCATGTCAGGGTGATGGCTAATGGCATGATATTATCACCACCTGGAAGTGCATGCCAGAGTGACACATAATGGGGGCTATTATCATCACATTCAACAACAAACAAAATACAAAAATCTTTTGTGTATATAAAGGATGTGATTGTTTATTGTATTTTACTCCTGGAAGGCTTCTTGAAAGCTGAGGTACTAGACAATGCTTTTTATTAAAGTTGGTGACCTGGCCTTATTTGTGGTTTATTTTATTTATTTATTTATTTATTAGTATTTTGTTTATTGTTGAATGCTTATGGCCAGTGATCCAGCATTTAACATTCCAAGAATATTTAGAGATGAGCATACAGATTCCTCCCAACAAACTCTTGATGGTTTCCTTCAATCAGCAGGTGACCGCCGAGAAAAACAAGGAGTGAGTGAAGTTCTACCTACCACATCATCAGAGAGGTTTCTTGAAACTCGCAGTAAGAGATTAAACATACCATTTACTGTGGTGAGTAAGCATGCCACTGATATGTCCCCTGAAGGACTAATGTTATATCATAAACTGGAACAATTGCTTAGTAAGGAAACTTCTGTTTATTATAATATGCTGAGACTACAACCTTATGTGGAGTTGGATGCTTCTCCACGTGGGCTCAGACCTTCTAAATATCCCTCTACACTGTTTGCCTGCAATGATGATGATAAAAAGTTTAAACAGTGATGAGAGATGGTGGCCCATCATTGTTCAATGGAATTGGATCTCTATCCTTATTGAAAGGGATGTTGTGAAACAAAGGAAACTCAAAACAGAGATTTCTTCTATCTATTCTAACTCCGTTTTGGAAATGGGCCGCTTAGATTGTTGCGTAAAGCACATTAATGTTAAATTAAAAAAAACAAAAAACACCTAAGATCCATAGAGACCTACAGGATTATGAGAATGGTAATGCCTTCTTTTAGTTATCCAGTCATAAGTAATAATGTCTCAGTGATCGCTTCCACACCAGGAAGTGAAACAAAAACAACATGGCAATGCTTCTTCTAGTGATCCCAGCAAATATTATAGTGATTTGGATGACGAAGATGCTTAAATCCCTCTTCCAGAAGTAAGAGATAATAATTACGTGTGAAGCATTTTGGAGAAGTGATAACAGAGAGAAAACTGAGTTGACCGCAATACGGCCATTACCGAGATGATCAACAACAATGGCATGGAAAAAAAGACTAAATGGAACTAGTTTTATTGATAATAAGGTGTGTAGTTTGGTTGTTAACCTAATTGTATTTTAAGTGAACATTTGCTCTCAACTCTTAACTGTGGAATAAAATGTATTCTCACTGTGCTACCCAGGTTACATGAATACGAAATAGAATTATTTTGGTTAATCGGGAAACTGCATTTGAAAGATTATTTTAGTAATTTAGATGGGTCAAAGGATGTAAATAATGGATTTTATTTGAATGATTCCCATGTAGAGTCAGAAGTTGATAGTGAATTTAATGAAACTTTTGTGTCTTGTGCATCCAGTTTAGATGAGGAACATAATGCTTATTGTCAGTTAAATACAGATAATGTATATAGTAAAAGTAATTACATACCACCTTTTAAGCATGAAGGGATACAAAGATTTCTTGGCATGACTAACTTTGCTATAGAAAAATGTTTGGGAATTTTAGAATGAATAAAAAGGAGGTATGTTATAACTTAACCAAAGATGAATGGCAGGCTTTAGAAGATTTTGGCAACCAGAGAAATTCGGTTGTTAAACCTTCGGACAAAGGAAATACGATTGTAATAATGCATTTCTCACAATATTTAAGTATGTGCTGTGAACTTTTGGATGATAGTAAAGTGTATGAAATTGTAACTATTAAGGAATATTTTTAAGCAAAAGAAGAGTATCGACATTTATTACATAAATAGTTGAGGCTAGGATATTTTTCTAAGACTGATTTAAAAAACAAGTTTTGTACTGATGGTTTTCGTATGGCTTATTTTTATTGCTTGCCTAAAATACATAAAAATATGTATTATCCACCAGAAAGACCGATAGTATCAGTATGTCAGTATTTTTTACTTAACATTGGATTG
This sequence comes from Protopterus annectens, assembly GCF_019279795.1. Taxonomy (NCBI): domain Eukaryota; kingdom Metazoa; phylum Chordata; order Ceratodontiformes; family Protopteridae; genus Protopterus; species Protopterus annectens. Next base: position 609,783,038 of record NC_056750.1, on the reverse strand, counting down.
GTACTTCATAAAAACTTATTGAATGCTGTTGTACAGTTGCCTTCATACATTAAAGACTCATTCGACTTCCTTGATAAAATATCTAATATTAAATGGAACCGAGATATGTATTGGGTGACTGTGGATGCCAAGAGTTTATATACTAATATATAATGCATGAGTTTGGAACGGAATCACTAAAATTGAATTTGGGAGATACTCCCCTTGCTAATTATATTATGGAATTGGTTTATTTTAGTTTAACTCATGATTATTTTGAGTTTGATGATATTTTGTACCATGAAGTACAGGGTACAGCAATGGGGGCGCCATTTGCCACTATGTATGCCAACTTACTTATGGGTATGTTTGAATCTGAATATATTTATAAATGTGAATTTTCTGGTAGGTTTGTTATAAGACATTATAGATTTATTGATGATTTAATTTTCCTTTGTCAAGGAGAATGGAACACGTGCCAAATGTTATAGAGAATTTACATAAAATAGTTTTGGCATAAAATTTGATGGTTTACAATATGGACAAAGTGTTACTTTTTTGGACATTTTACTACAAGGAAAGCTGAATGGGCATATTGAGATTAGTCTTAATAGAAAATTTAATGAGGTGAATTAAATTGTCTAAGTGTAATAGTTGTCATCTCCAACTATTAGGTCACTTCCTTATGGAGAATTTCTATGCATCTTTCGCTTATGTAATAATCTAGAAGTAATGAATAATGAATTAATGCTTACAGCCAATATGCTTCTTAATAGAGACTATGATGAAACTATAGTGATGGAAGCTTTGGAAAGAATTTGTGATAAAATTAATAATAAAAGTATAGTACAAAGTGGGAATATTGTGAACCATGAATATTATAAAAATGAGGATAATAGATTTTTTATAGTTACAACTTATAATATTCTAAGCCCTGAAAAAATATATTATACCATTGGGATTTTATGTTGAGGTATAAAGACTTACAAAAAGTGATAGGTAGAACTCCTATGTTCTCCTATAAGAGAGGGCATAATATTCAAAATATTGTAGTTCACAGTAAATTTAAACAACCTAGTAATAACTTAGTACATCAAGTCAGAAATGTAGGTACTTTTCCCTACACAATATGTACAAGTTGTATATATATATATATATATATATATATATAATCTCTGGGAAGCAAGAACCTGACTCCCTCCAGCTTTTCAATTGCACGGGTTTCTTTCCTGAGTGACCCCCCCCCCCACCTGGGATTCACTGCATAAGGTAATTTCAACCTTCTCCACTGAAGCTGGCTATCTTAACTAAGTAAAACCTCTGGGAAGCAAGAACCTGATTCCCTCCAGCTTTTCAATTGTAATAGTTTGCATGGGTTTCTTTCCTGAGTGACCCCCCCCCCCCACCTGGGATTTACTGCATAAAGCAATTTCTACTTTCTCCACTGAAGCTGGCTATCTTAACTAAGTAAAACCTCTGGGAAACAAGAACCTGACTCCCACCAGCTTTTCAATTGGAATAGTTTGCACGGGTTTCTTTCCTGAATGCCTGAATGACTCCCCCCCCCCCCCAACCTGGGATTCACTACATAAAGCAGTTTCTATCTTCTCCACTGAAGCTGGCTATCTTAACCAAGTAAAACCTCTGGGAAGCAAGAACCTGTCTCCCTCTAGCTTTCCAGTTGGAATAGTTTGCACAGGTTTCTTTCCTGAGTGACCCCCCCCCCACCTGGGATTCACTGCATAAAGCAATTTCAACCTTCTCTACTGAAGCTGGCTATCTTAACTAAGTAAAACCTCTGAGAAGCAAGAACCTGACTCCCTCTAGCTTTTCAGTTGTAATAGTTTGCACGGGTTTCTTTCACTGGTTAGACCTTGCTACAAGGAAAGGAGGTGGGATAGCAGTCCTTTACAAAAATACTCTAACCGTTAATAGAGATATACCATTCAACCTCCCCAATTCAATAACGCGGAACTCCTCATAACCAAGCTACAATTTAACCAAAACAAACACTTGAACATCGTCTGTGCATACATTCTACCAGGCAACAACCTAAATACCCTAGAAGATCTCCTTTACTGGTTATCCACTACCTACCCCCAAGAAACCATAGTTCTTGGTGATTTTAACACCGACTGGTACCCCTGCTCCTCCGACCCCCCCCCCCCCACTCATATAAACTTATCTGGGTTTAAACAGACCATAACCTCTCCCACTAGGATAAGCAAACCAACCAACAAGGAAAGTATTCTAGACTGGATCCTAGTTAATAAACACCCCCAATTGTACACAGCTGGTACTCTCCCTGATGACCTCAGTGACCATTGTCTAACCTATATCATAAAACATAAGACAGGAAACCCTCACCAGCCCAAATATAAAACATTCAGAAACAGGAAAAACTTTGATGCTGCTATATTCCAAAATGAATTAAAAGCAATTGATTGGTCAAAACTAAAAAATCTAACATTAGAGGAGGCCATAGATCACTTTAACACTAAATTCCTAAGTATCATTGATTCCCGTGCTCCAGCATGTACAATAAAAACTAGATCAAATACAGCACCATGGCTCACAAAAGATACCAAAGCAAAAATCAAAACTAGAAACAGAGCCTGGGCCAGCTGGAGAATAACCAAAGCCCCACTTGATCATCTAAAATATCATCAACTCAGGAATGATACAAAAAAATCTATTTTACTGGATAAAAATTGCTTCTACCAAGATCTCCTAGAAAAACACCACAACAACCCTCAAAAGTTCTGGGCAGGCTTAAATCAACTACTTTGTCCAGGTCACTCTACCACCCCAACCCCGGCTAAGTACACCCATAGTTCCCCAGAGACAATAGCTAGTGCCTTTAATAACTTTTTCACTGAAACAATCCAATCCCTAGCAAATCAACTAACCCCCTCTAACTTGAACCACATGCCTAATCTACCTAATAATCACCCGGAATTTGGCTTACAACCAGTATCTGCTAGTTTTATCAAAACACTTCTAAAAAAATCTAAAACCTACCACCCTCGCTGCTGACCTCCTCCCTGCAGAATACCTGCAAATAGCTGCAGATGCCATTGCATATCCCATATCTATCCTCATCAACAGAACGTTACCCAAAAATGCTATTCCCTCCCTCTGGAAAATATCTCACGTCATCCCACTCCATAAAGGTGGTAGCTCCTCAGACATATCCAACTATAGACTCATTGCCATTTTTTCCCCACTAGCCAAAATAATGGAGAAATTTGTACACAAGCAACTAATGAAATACCTTTCACAGAATAACTTACTATCCGACTCCCAGCATGGTTTCAGGCCATACCACAGCACCACCTCAGCCCTCCTTTCGTACTGCCATAAAGCAAAACAGGAATGACAATAGGCTAACCTCTGCTCTCTTTCTTGACCTATCAAAAGCCTTTGACATGGTCAACCATGAACTTCTCATTCTTTCACTAAAATCTATTTCCCTCAACAAGCTTGCTATACAGTGGTTCCAGTCTTACCTGACTGGTAGACAGCCGGCTGTACGGGGATCCAGTGTCTGTCTGCTTGGGATGACATGCTTGACAAGCCACGCTGCTTCGCAAGGGATGGCTTGCACCTGTCACCCCTGGGATTCTGGATATTGGCTAAGGCTCTTGCCACCCCCATAGTGCCTTTTTTAGGCAAGGCTCAAATTCTAAACCTACCACCCTAGAAAACAAAAACGGGAAGAAACTAAGGGTAATGCTGCTCAATGCCAGAAGTCTAAATCTCAAAATGCACGCACTCGAGGCCCTTCTTAGTATGGAGAACATCGATGTCTGTGCTGTGACTGAAACCTGGTTCAAGGCTCCTGAGAGCACCCCGGCACTATCAGGTTTTACCTCATATCATGCGTTCCGGCCCCAAAACCCAGACCATACCACAAAAGGAGGGGGTGTATCCATATTCATCAAGGATACCCACACCTCCAGGTTGGTGGCTACGCACAAAGCATCGGAAACCATCCAGGTGCAATTAACCATAGACAAAACTGCTCTACAATTTGTAGCATGCTACAGGCCACCCTCTCAAACTCAGGAAACCCACACAGCCTTCCTGAAGACACTGGAGGGTATAAATGTATCACCAAACACCATCATATTGGGTGACTTCAACTACCCGAATATAGACTGGGAACATTACTCAAGCCCCAACTTTCTAGCCCAAATGTTCCTGGAGTTCATAAATTCAAATGCCATGGAACAACTAGTCACCGTCCCCACAAGAGGAGAAAATATACTAGCTCTCATCATCACAAACATGGGGACAAAATGCTCCACACCGGAAGTATATCCCTCTGGTGAGATCAGATCATAAACTTATCTCACTAGAAATCCACATCCCGCCCCCACCCCAAACAAAAAAGACCACAGTGAAGAATTTCTCTAAAGCAAACTTCACACTACTCAAGACAGGTGTGGTATCCTTCAAGGCCCCCGAGCCAATGGTAACCACAACCCAAGCTGCGAAAGCCCTTACAAATGCCTTCTATGAACACCTTCAGGACTGCATGGATCAGGCAATCCCAAATAAAACCAAGACTCTTTCCACCAAGGGCAAACGTCCAGTCTGGTGGACCCCAGCTATAAACAAACTTTACAATAAGAGGAGAAAGCTATTACATGATAGAGCAAAATCCCAAAAAGGGAAGGCATCTTTGATCAGTACTAGCAAGAAACTACGATCCCTCATAAAATCATCAAAGGCCAACTTTGAGAAAAAAATTGCCATAGATTCAAAAGACAATCATAAGGCCTTCTTCAGCTATGTCAGAAACCTGGGTGGAAACTCCCAGATATGCTCAGAATTAGTCCAAAATGATACAAAAATCACTGAGCCCACAGACATTGCTAACATACTGGCAGACAGGTTCAGCGCAAACTCCCCTCTCCCCAAAAGGAGAGATAACTATCCCAACAGAGTGTAGCCTCCCAGACATCTCAAATGCGCAGGTGAAAGCTGCTCTCTCTAAAGCTAAAAACACAGCATCAATGGGACCGGATGATGTCCCCGGCTGTGTGCTACATGAACTCAATGAAGAAGTAAACCCGCACATAAGGCAGCTGTTTAATCTTAGCCTTACCACAGGATATGTGCCCAAGGAGTGGCGTATGGCAACTGTGGTTCCACTCCACAAAGGTGGTGCCTCTACGGACCCTGGTAATTACCGCCCCATAAGCTTAACAAGCCTGGTCTGCAAAGCTATGGAGAGGATCATAATGGAACTCATAAACAAGGACATAGGGGACTTGCAGACCTTGGACCCAACCCAGTTTGGCTTTGTCAAGGGCAGATCTTGCCTTTTGAACCTAGTCGACTTCTTTGAAACAGTTACCAAGGCCATTGATGAGGGAAAGGCAGTCCATACAGCCTACCTTGACCTTGCAAAAGCTTTCGACACAATACCCCACTCGGGTATCATAGAGAAACTTACCAGCTTAAATGTAAACCCATATGTCACAAGATGGGTTGCAAACTGGCTAAAGGACAGAACCCACAGGGTTAGAGTTGCTGGAGCCATGTCAGACTCCAAGCTGGTTACAAGTGGTGTCCCACAGGGCTCAGTCCTTGGCCCCCTATTGTTCGGCATCTACTTCTCAGAAGTACAGGCAAACATAGGAGGACTATGGCTGACAAAGTTTGGATGACTGCAAACTGGGTGCCATAGTGGATAGTACATCGGACACAGACATCCTTCAGAGGGTCTCACGGAAACTGATAGCTGGTGCCAGAGCCATGGCCTGAAGTTAAACGCAAAAAAGTGTATAGTCATACCCTTCAGGAAAAACAAGGTAACCCCAAGCTACCATATAGGTGGCAACCCACTAAGCACAGAAGAGGTTATCAGGGACCTGGGTACCCAGGTTGACAGTGGCCTCTCGTTTGACACTCACATTGCTAAAGTGGTTCGAAAGACCTTCTACATTGCCCATCTGATCATGAAGGGATTCACATCCAGATCAAGTGAGGTCATTGTTCCCTGTACTCTTCACTTATCAGACCAATGATCGAGTACAATGCCCCATTCGGGATGTATCTCACCCGACACCTGCAGCAATTGGAGAGACCCCAAAAGTTCCTCACCAAAAGGATAAAGGGACTCCAAAACCTGTCATATACTGCCAGACTGAAGAAACTCCAACTCTATTCAGTTGCATACCGTCTGCTCAGAGGTGACCTGTGCCTGACATACAAGGCCATGACCAGACATGCTCCACCTCAAAAAATCCAAATCCACCAGAACCACTAGAGCAAGTGACTTAAACCTTAGCACGGATATAAATAGGACATGCTGGAGGGATAGATTTATCACCCAGAGACTCCCCATGCTGTGGAATAAAATCTCGGTCCATGTGAGGCAGAGTACCTCGCTGGCTCTGTTCAACAGAAATCTTGACCGGTGGATGGGAGATCGTAGGTTTACCCCGGGAATCATCTCTGTGTCACTGCTGGACAGAGGCACAACAAACTAATGGGCACATTATTTCTAACATAAGGGGTGGCGTAAGCCACATAACTTTGGGCTAGGCTTATAAATGCCTTAGGGCAGATAGCCTAGTATAAACCTATGAGCCTATGACAGGGCAAACTCTCCAGCCAATTACCTGTCACACTTGGTGTCCCTCAAGGGTCCATACTAGGTCCACTACATTTTTCTGTTTTTATCAACAACCTCCACACTGCTATCCCTAAAGCCACCTGCATCCAATATGCAGATGATTCCACTCTCATCTGCTCAGCCACCTCCCCATCCGACTTGCAAATCTTAACCCAAAATACATTTAACACTATCGAGAACTGGCTCACCACTCAACGCCTACTTTTGAACCCCAATAAAACTAAACTTCTACTCTTCTCTCCCACTAGTAGATCCACCACACTTTCATTCTCTGTCACATCTAACAATGGTACCACTATTTCCCCAGATAATCACACCAAACTGCTAGGGGTTATCATAGACAATCTCAAATTTGACCTACAGGTCAGCAAAACCATACAGACCATCAATAAGAAGCTTGGATCATTGTATAGAAACAAGACATTTTTAACCCTACTGGCTAGGACTGCAGTTGCCCGATCACACCTACTGTCTTATATGCCTCGCCTGTACTCTCAAACCTCAACAAATCCGAACTTGGTAAGCTGTCCCATAGCTACAATCATTTTGCCAGATTTGCCACTGGCTTCACCTATAGAACCCACCACTGCCAGAACCTTAAACAACTAGAGTGGCTAGAACTGCCCAGCTTAATTCAATTCAATCAACTCTTAATAGCGCACAAAATTTTGTACCACCCTGTGGATACCCCCTCACTTAAAAATATTATTAAGCCATATAGCAATCTAAGATCCCTACGGTCAGCCGATAAACTACTGGTCCAAACCCACAAAGCTAATAACTCTGCTGGTGAATCCCTGTTTGCCAACTTCAGTGGCAAAACCTGGAATTAATTGCCAAACTATTTAACCCTACAATCTTCCAAAAGTCTCTTCAAAAAAACCTCAAACAGTATCTCAAAGTGAATTGGCTATGCCCATATACCAACCCTGATTAAGTTATAAACTAAAAGCATATTCTGCAATTATCATAACTTGTAACTACATCACCAAGCTGTGCTTCCAATCTGATGTCTCTTACTTTTAATTCTCTGTCCATGACAATTGTGAGTCCCTATTAGGGAATCACTACTAACCCATTGTATATAATCACTTTGTTTTTATAACTGTTTGCTAACTTCTGTGTAATCTATGTAAGTTTGTCTTTGTGGAGCTTTTCTCCCCGGGCCTCCACTGAAAATGGACATGTATCCAGTTGGACAAAAATGTAAAATAAAAATAAAATAAATAAATAAAATAAATATATAGTTAACACATTTGACAGGATTAATGGAGTATTTTTAAACCAACTTTCACAGAATGTGTAGTTTATGCGATATGTGATTGTGAGTTATTTTATGTGGGTGAGACTAAAAGGGATTTCAAATCTCTACTCCAAGAGCATGTTAGAGATATTAAATCTGATAAACTTGAAAGCCCTTTATCCCAGCACTTTAAATGTTTTCATGACAGTAATCCAGAGTATTTGAAGGCAACTATCTTAGAAAGAATAGAATATGAGCAAGGAAGTTGCAATATAAAAAGAAAATTGCTACATAAGGAAGCAATGTTTATTCTGAAATACTCTACATTGACCCCTAGTGGGCTAAATATTGAATGTTGTTGCAAGTACATTGTGTGATTTAATTAATTTTTTTTTTAATTGCATAATTGATGTTTTAGGGAAGGTTTTTTTGTGTATATAAAGGATGTGATTTTTTTATTGTATTTTACTCCTGGAAGGCTTCTTGAAAGCAGAGGCACTAGAGACTGCATTTTATTAAAGTTGGTGACCTGACCTTATTTTTGTTTTATTTTATGCTATTATCATCACAACCTGAAAATGCATGTCAGTAAGGCACATATTGGTGAATATTATCACCAGCTGATGAGGTCCATTGGGTGACACATAATGGGGGGTATTATCACCAGCGGATGAGGTTTAATGGGGTAACATAGAATGGAAGGTATTATCACCACCTGAAGGTGCATATCAGGGTGACATAATGTAGGGGGCATTATTATCACCACCTGATGAGGTCCAATGGGGTGACATAATTGGGGCATTATCACCACCTGAAAGTGCATGTCAGGCTGACAAATAATGAGGAGGGTTTTATCTTCACCTGAAAGTGCATACCAGGGTGACACATAATGGGAGTATTATCACCACATGAGGAGATCTGATGGGGTGACATAATAGGGGGTATTATCATCACCACATGAGTTCTGATGAGTTGATACAATGGGGGGTATCACCACATTATGAGGTCCAGTGGGGTGACATAATAGTGCATTATCACATGATGAGGCCTAATTGGGTGACATATAATGGGTGATATTATTGTCACCACATGACATCCCATGGGGTGACATAATGGGGGGGGTATTATCATCACCACATGATGTGGTCCAATGGCGTGACATAATGGCGGGATATTAACATCACCATCTGAAAGTGCATGTCAGGTTGACACGTAATAGGGGTATTATCCTCATCACATGAAGTATGATGGGTGACGCAATGGGTGTATTATCACCATATGATGAGGTCTGATGGGTGACCTATAATGGAGGGTATTATCACCACCTGAAAGTGCATGTGAGGGTGACAAATAATGGGGGTATTATCATCGCCAGATGAAATCTGATAGGGGTGACACAATGGGGGGTATTATCATCACCTGAAAGTGCATGTCATGGTGACAGACAATGGGGGGATACTAGCATCACCATCTGAAAGTGCATGTCAGGATAACGGTTATCATCACAACCTGAAAATAAATGTCCGGGTGCACATAATGGGGGGGTATTATCACCAGCTGATGAGGTCCAATGGGATGACATAATGGAGGGTTATTATCATCACCAGCTGATGAAGTCCAATTGGGGGACACATAATCTGAGGCGGTATTATAATTACCACACGATGAGGTCCAATGGGGTGATACATAATTGGTGGGTATTATCATCACTACATGATGAAGTCCAATGCGGTGATATATAATGGAGGGTATTATCACCAGATGATAGGTCTGATGGGGTGGCACAATGGCAGGGTAATATCATCACTTGGTGAGTTCCAATGAGGTGACATAATGGGGGGGTACTATCATCAGAACATGATGAGGTCAGATGGGGTGTCACATAATCAGGGGTATTATCATCATCACCTAAAAGCATATGTCATGGTGACACATAATTGGGGTAGTATTACATGATGAGGTCTGATGGGGTGACATATAATGGGGTATTATCACCACATGATGAGGTCTGATGGGGTGACATATAATGGGGTATTATCACCACATGATGAGGTCTGATGGGGTGACATATAATGGGTGGTATTATCATCACCACATGACATCAGATGGGGTGACATAATGGGGAGAATTATCACCACATGATGAGGTCCGATGAGGTAACATAATGGGGGGGTATTATCATCCCCACATGAGGTCCAATAGGGTGACACATAATGGGGGGAACTATTGCCACCTGAAAGTGCACGTGAGGGTGACACGTAATGGGTATTATTGTCACCACATGACGTCTGATGCATAATGGGGGGGGCATTATCTTCACCACCTGAAAGTATATGTCAGGGTGACACATAAGGGGGGGTATTACCATCACCACCTAAAAGTGCATATTAGGGTGACACATAATACATGGGTGTATAATCATTACCAAGTAATGAATTCCAATGTGGTGACACAATAGCTGGGTATTATCATCACCACATGATGTCTGATGGGGTGACACATAATGGGTGGTATTATCATCACCACCTGAAAGTGCATGTCAGAGTGACGCAAAATGGGAAGGTATTATCACCACATGAGTTCCATTGGGGTTACATATAATGGGGGTATTATCACCACATGATGGTATCCTGATTATGTGAGACATAATAGGGGTTATCTTCACCACATGATCAGGTCCAATGGGGTGAGATATAATGGGGGGTATTATCATCACTACATGATGACATCCAATGCGGTGATAATGGGGGATATTATCACCACATGATGTCCGATGGGGTGACAGAATGGGGGGTATTATCATCACATGATGTTTGATGGGGTGACATGAGGGCATTATCACCACCACATGATGGGGTCCGATAAAGTGATACATAATGTGAGATATCACCACCTGAAAGTGCATGTCAGGGTTACACATAATTTGGGGGTATCATCACCTCATGAGGTCTGATGGAGTGACATATAATGGGGGTATTATCACCACCACCTAAAAGTGCATGTGGAGGTGCCACATAATGGGGCAATATCACCTGAAACTGCATGTCAGGGTGACACATAATAGGGGACATTATCCTCACAACTTGAAAGTGCATGTCAGGGAGACACATAATCCACAGTATTATCCTTACCACCTGAAAGGATATTTGAGGGTGAGACATAATGCAGGGGCTATTATCACCACATGATGAGGTCTGATAGGTGACACAATAATTGGTATTATCACCAAATGATGAGGTCCAGTAGGGTGACACAATGAGGGGTATTATCACCATATGATGAAGTCCAATGGGGTGACATAATGGGGGAATTATCACCAAATGACACTGGATGGGGTGACACATAATGGGGTGTATTGTCATCACCACCTAAAAGTGCATGTAAAGGTGACACATAATTGGTGGATATAATCACCTGAAAGTGCATGTCAGGGTGACACATAATGGGGGTATTATCCTCACCACATGATGAGGTTCATTGGGGTGATGCATAATAAAAGGGAATTATCACCACATGATGAGGTCTGAAAGGGGTGACGCATCATACAGGGGTATTATCACCACCTGATGTCCAATGGGGTGACACATAATTGGTGGATACTATCATGACCATATGATGTCTGATGGAGGTGTCAAGTAATGGGGTATTATCACCAGCTGAAACTGCATGGCAGTATGACACATAATATGGGGAATTATCACCACCTGGTAGTGTATGTCAGGGTGACACATAGTGGGGGTATTATCATTATCAGGAGACAGTGCATGTGAGGGTGACACATAATGTAGTTGTATTATCACCACATGACTGGGTCTTATAGGTTGACACAAAATGGGTATTATCATCACCACATGATGAGGTCCAATGGGGTGACACATAATGGGATATTATCATCACCACCTGAAAGTGCATGTGAGGGTGACACACAATGGGTATTATCACCGGATGAAGTCTGATGCATAATGGGGGTATTATGTGAAAGTGCATGTCAGGGTGACAGATAATGGGAAGATATTATCAGCTGTTGAAGTCCAATGGGGTGACACATAATGGGGGTATTATCATCACCAAATGATGTCCAATGGGGTGACACATATTGGGTGGGTATTATCACCATATGATGAGGTACAATCGGGTGACATATAATGGAGGGTATTATCACCACCTGAATGTGCATGTCAGGGTGACAGATAATGGGGGTATTATCACCACATGATGAGGTCCAATGGGGTGACACAGTCATGGGGTACTATCATCACCACTGAGGTCTGATGGGGTGATGTAATGGGGGTACCATCAACACATGATGACACACAATCAGGGGTATTATCATCATCACCTGAAAGTGGATGTCATGGTGACACATAATGGGGGTAGTATCATCACATGATGAGGTCCAATGGGGTGACATATAATGGGGTATTATCACGAGATGATGAGGTCTGATGGGGTGACAAAATGGGTGGGGTATTATCATCACCACATAAGGTCCATTGGGGTGACACATCATAATAGGTGGGTATTATTATCACCACATGACGAGGTCTGATGCGGTGACATAATGGAGGGTATTATCACCAGTTGAGTACTGATGGAGAGACAATGGTGGGGTACTATCATCACCATTTGGTAGGTCATATGGGGAGACACATAATGGGGGTACTATCATCAGCATGAGGTCTAATGGAGTGACACATAATCAGGGGTATTATCCACACCTGAAAGTGCATGTAATGGTGACACATAATGGGGGCTAGTATTACATGAGCTCAGATGGGGTACCATATAATGGGCTGTTATCACCACATGATGAGGTCTGATGGGGTGACACAATGGGTGGTATTATCATTACCACCTGAAAGTACATGTGAAGGTGACACATAATGAGTGGGTATTATTACCACTTTATGAGGTCCAATGGGGTGACACAATGGGGAGGTATTATCACCACATAATGGTGTTCAATGGGGTGAGATATAATGGGGGGTATTATCACCAGATGACATCCGATGGGGTGACATAATGGGGGGTACTACCACATGATGTCCAATGGGGAGATATAATGGGGGTATTATCACCACATGATGTCCGATGGGGTGACTTAATGGGGGTATTATCACCCCCACATGATGAGGTCCAATAGGGTAATACAATGGGGGTATTACCACCTGAAAGTGCATGTCAAGGTGACACATAATTTGGGGGCATCATCACCACATGATGTCTGATGGGGTGACATAATGGGGTGTATTATCATCACAATCTGAAAGTGCAGGTGAAGGTGACACAATGGGGTGATATCACCTGAAACTGCATGTCAAGGTGGCACATAATGGGGGGTATTATCCTCACCACATGACATCCATTGGGATGACAAATTGTAAGGGGTGATGAGGTCCGAAGGTGTGACATAATGGGGGTTATCACCACCTGAAAGTGCATCCCAGATTGACACATAATGGGGTATTATCATCGGGTCTATATTAGATAAACAAAGGTTTATCTAACCGAACGCTCACATGAGCGAAAATCCAGGAACTTGAAACTGCAACTGTGGGGGGCTGTGCCCCCCACACCCCTCACTAAATATATATTCCAACTCCGAGATCGCACTACAGTGAGAAAGGGCAAATATTCCAGTCTTCATTGTACCACGATCTCACAATTGCGGTTTCGAGTTCCACAATTTTCGCTCATGTGAGCGTTCGATTAGATAAACTTTTGTTTATCTAATATAGACTCATTATCACCACAACTTGAAAGTGCATGGTAGGGCAACATAGTCTGCGGTATTATCCTTATCACCTGAAAGTGCATTTGAGGGTGACACACAATGCAGGAGCTATTTTTACCACATGACGAGGTCTGATTGGTGACACATTACTTGGTATCTCCATTACATGATGAGGTCCCATAGCGTGAGACAATGGGAACATATTATCACCATATGATAAGGTCTGATGTGATGACTCATAGTGAGGGATTATTACCAAATGACGTCCGATGGGGTGACACAAAATGGAGGTATTATCATCACCACCTAAAAGTGCATGTGAAGGTGACACATAATTGGGGGATATAATCATCTGAAAGTGCATGTCCAGGTGACACGTAATGGGGTGTATTATCCTCACCCTATGATGAGGTCTGTTGGGGTGACACATAATCAGGTGGTATTCTCACAATGTGATGAGGTCCAAAAGGGGTGATGCATCATAATGGGTGTATTATCACCACCTGTTGAGGTCCAGTGGGGTGACACATTCTGTGGGGTGGTGTTATCACCATCACCTGAAAGTGCATGTCAGCGTGACACATAATGGGGGTATTATCATCACCACCTGGTAGTGCATGTCAAGGTGACACATAATGATGGGGGGTATTATCCTCACCACATGACATCCATTGGGATGACAAATTGTAAGGGGTGATGAAGTCCGAAGGTGTGACATAATGGGGGTTATCACCACCTGAAAGTGCATCACAGATTGACACATAATGGGGGTATTATCATCGGGTCTATATTAGATAAACAAAGGTTTATCTAACTGAATGCTCACGAGCGAAAATCCAGGAACTTGAAAATGCAACTGTGGGGGGCTGTGCCCCCCACACCCCCCACTAAATATATATTCCAACTCTGAGATCGCACTACAGTGAGGAAAGGGCAAATATTCCAGTCTTCATTGTACCACGATCTCACAATTGCGGTTTCGAGTTCCACAATTTTCGCTCATGTGAGCATTCGATTAGATAAACTTTTGTTTATCTAATATAGACTCATTATCACCACAACTTGAAAGTGCATGGCAGGGCAACATAATCTGTGGTATTATCCTTATCACCTGAAAGTGCATTTGAGGGTGACACACAATGCGGGAGCTATTTTCACCACATGACGAGGTCTGATGGGTGACACATTACTTGGTATCACCATTACATGATGAGGTCCCATAGGGTGAGACAATGGGAACATATTATCACCATATGATGAGGTCCGATGTGACTACATGATGAGGTCCCATAGGGTGAGACAATGGGAACATATTATCACCATATGATGAGGTCCGAAGTGATGACTCATAGTGAGGGATTATTACCAAATGACGTCCGATGGGGTGACACAAAATGGAGGTATTATCATCACCACCTAAAAGTGCATGTGAAGGTGACACATAATTGGGGGATATAATCATCTGAAAGTGCATGTCCAGGTGACACGTAATGGGGTGTATTATCCTCACCCAATGATGAGGTCCGTTGGGGTGACACATAATCAGGTGGTATTCTCACAATGTGATGAGGCCTGAAAGGGGTGATGCATCATAATGGGTGTATTATCACCACCTGTTGAGGTCCAATGGGGTGACACATTTTGTGGGGTGTTATTATCACCATCACCTGAAAGTGCATGCCAGTGTGACACATAATGGGGGTATTATCATCACCACCTGGTAGTGCATGTCAAGGTGACATAATGGGGGGTATTATCATTGCCACCAGACATTGCATGTGAGGGTGACAGAAAATGGTGGGTATTATCACCACATGATGGTGTCCAAAGGGTGATACATAATAGAGCTTATTAACACACAGTAATGAGGTCCAATGGGGTGATGCATAATGGGGAGTATTATTACCACCTGAAAGTGCATGGAAGGGTGACACATAATGGAGGGTTATTATCATCACCACATGATGATGTCCAACAGGGTGACACAATGAGTGGGTATTATCATCACTACATGATGAGGTCCAATGGGTGACACAATCGCAGGGTAATATCACTTGGTGAGGTCCGATGGTGTGACACAATGGGAGAGTACTCTCAGAACATGAGGTCCATTGGGGTGACACATAATCAGGGGTATTATCATCACCACCTGAAAGTGCATGTCATGGTGACACATAATGGGGGTTATCATCACATGAGTTCTGATGGGGGTGACATATGGGGTTTTATCATGACATGATAAGGTCTGGTGGGGTGGCACAATGGAGAGTATCATCACCACATGATGAGGTCTGATGGGGTGACATATAATGTGGATTACTATCTTCACATGATATCCAATGGGTTGACATATGGGGTATTATCACCACATGAGGTCTGATGGGATAACAAAATGGGGGGTATTATCCTTACGTGATGAGGTCCAATTAGGTAACATACTGGGGGTAATAAACCACTCGCAACACCAGCTTTCAGCTCGAACAAGCACCAAAATCTGAAGGTATTCAGAAAAAACAACTGCCAGTATTCCAAAACAATTTATTCTCTGTAGATTCTCTAGCGCCTCGGCTCCACAAAGCCTTCAAGGAGTAACTAACAACACACTTCCATCTAGTATTTATACACATTTGAATTCACTCATTATACAATTAAAAAATCAAACAGTTAAAGATTTAATTTAAAAAAACAATTATACATTTATATCACACTCTTCCAGCAGCAGTCAGTGTTCAGCCCTTTGGGTATTAATGTTTGGTACTTTAAAATAAAAATTAATTCTTTCCTCAGAAGTTCATTTTTTATTTTATCCTCACTAGCTTCATTTCGAGTAATATGCTCTAAAATAGACACCCTAAAACTACCAGTGTCAGAATTATGGTATTTTATAAAATGTTGAGCCAAAGGGCTCTCTACTTTATTATTCTTAATATCTCTCAAATGTTCCATAATCCTAACTTTAAACATTCTTTTCGTTTGTCCTATATAAAATTTTTTGCATCCACATTTTATGATATAAATGACTTGTTCTGTAACACAACTAAAAGAACCATTAGGTTTAAAACTTATTCCATTTATATAAGGAAAAACACTATCTACATAGACACAAACTTTACATTTCCCACAAGATGTAGTTCCTATATTATTTATTGTTCTGCATATATTTTGTGTTGGTAATTCAAATTTTGTATGTACTACTATATCTCTTATATTTCTCCCTCTCTTATAACTAAACTTTAACTTTTTACTTGTCCAATTAGGTAACATACTGGGGGTACTATCACCACCTGAAAGTGCATAACAGGGTGACACATAATGGGGTATATTACTATCACCACATGATGAAGTTCAATAGGGTGGCACATAATGGTGGTATTAACATGTGATGAGGTCTGATGGGGTGCTGCATAATGGGGGTTATTTTCACCAGCTGATGAGGTCCAATGGAGTGATACATAATGGAGGGTATTATCAACACATGAGGTCCAGTGGGGTGATGCATAATGGAAGGTATTATCACCCCCTGAAAACACATCAGGCTGACAAATAATGGAGGGTATTATCATTACCACCTGAAAATGCATGTCAGGGTGACACATAATGGGTATTATCACCACATGATGTCTGATGGGGTGGCACATAAGGGTGTTATCACCACGTGATGAGGGCTGATGGGGTGACAATGGGTGGGTTTTATCATCACCACATGATGAGGTCCGATGAGCCGACAAATATTCAGAGGGTATTGTCATCACCACATCATGCGGTCCAATGGGGTGACACATAATGGAAGTATTATCATCACCAGCTGAAAGTGCATTGCATGTCAGGGTGACACATGGGGGTGTTATCACCACATGATGAGGTCCAATAGGATAACACCATGTGGGGATAATATCACCACCTGGATGTGCATGACATGGTGACATAATGTGCTGGGTATTATCATTACTACATAATGAGGTCCAATGGGGTGACACAATGTGTGGGTATTATCACCATATGATGTCTGATGGGGTGACATAATGGATATTATCACAAAACGATGAGGTCTGATGGGGTGATATAATGGGTATTATCATCACCACATCATGTGGTGTGATGGGGTGACACATGATGGGGGTATTATCATCACCACCTGAATGTGCATGTCAGCATGACACATAATGGGGTATATCATCATCACTACATGATGAGGTCTGATGGGGTGACATATAATGAGATACTATCATCACCATATGATGACATCCAATTGGTTAATATAATGGGGGTCTTATCACCACATGAGGTCCGATGGGGTGACATATAATGGGGAGTATTAACATGACCATATGATGACATCCAATGGAGTGACATAATGGGGGGTATTATCCCCACATGAGACCGATAAGGTGACGAATAATGGGGGTATAATCATCACCAAGTGCATGAGAAAGTGACACATAGGGGATATTATCATCACCACCTGAAAGTGCCTGTGAGAGTGGCGTAATATGGGGCTATTATCACCACTTGATCAGCTCCGATGAGGTGACACATAATACGGGATATTATAATCACCACATGAGGTCTGTTGGGGTGATGCATAATGGAGGTGTTATCATCACCACCTGAAAGTCCATGTGAGGGTGACACATATGAGGATTATCATCACTACATAACGAAATCTGATTTGGTGACGCATAATGGGGGTGGTATTATCACCATCTGAAAGTACATCTCAAGGTGACAGATAATGGGGGGATATTATTACCACCTGAAAGTGCATGTCAGGGTGACATGTAATGGGGAGTATTACTATCACCACCTGACATCCAATGGGGTGACATAACAGGGGGAGTACTATCACCACCTGAAAGTACATGTCATGTAGACACATAATGGGGAGTATTACTATCACATGATGAGGTCCGATGGGGTGACATAAGGGTGGTATTATCACAAGATGCAGTCTGATTATGTGACATATAATGGGGGTATTATTTTCACCAGCTTATGAGGTGCAATGGGGTGACACATAATGGGGGGATTATCATTACCACCCGATAATACATGTCAGGGTGACCTGTAATGAGGGTTTTATCACCACATGATGAGGTCTGATGGGGTGACATAATGGGTGAGTATTAGCATCACCACGTGATGAGGTCCGATAAGGCGACATATTTGGGGGGTATTCCTATTACCACATGATGTGGTCTGATGTAGTGGCACATAATGGAGGTATTATCATTACCACCTGAAAGTGCATGTCAGTGTGACATATAATGGGGGTATTATCATCACATGATGAGATCCAATGGGGTGACACATAGGGGGTATTATCATATGATGAGGTCTAATAAGATGAGACATAATTCGGGAGTAATACCACCACCTGGATGTGCATGTCACAGTGACACAATGTGCTGGGTATTATCATTACCACATGATGAGTTCTGATGTGTTGACACATAATGCATGGGTATTATCATCACCACATGATGAGGTCAGATGGGGTGACTTAAAATGGGAGAGTTATCATCACCACATCATGTGGTCCGATGGGGTGACTAATAATAGGAGTATTATCATCATCACCTGAAAGTGCATGTCAGGTGACACATAATGGGGGTATTATCATTACCACATGATGAGATCTGATGGGGTGACACATAGGGGTATTATCATCACATGAGGTCCGATAGGATATGAAATAATGCAAGAGTAATATTACCATCTGAATGTGCATGTCAGGGTGACACATAATGTGCTGGCAATTATAATTACCACATGAGATCTGATGGGGTGGCACAATGAGTGGATATTATCATTACCACATGATGAGGTCCAATGGGGGTATTATCATCACATCATGTGGTCTAATGGGGTGACACATAATGGGGATATTATCATCACCACTTGAATGTGCATGTCAGTGTGACACAATGGGGGGTATTATCATCACCACATGATGAGGTCCGATGAGGTGACAAATATTCAGGGGGTATTGTCATCACCACATCATGTGGTCTGATGGGGTGACACATAATGGGCGTATTATCATCACCAGCTGAAAATGCATGTCAGGGTGACACATTATAGGGGTATTATCACCCTGTGATGACGTCCAATAGGATAACGCCATGCGGGGGTAATAACACCTGGATGTGCATGACATGGTAACACATAATGTGCTGGGTATTATCATTATCACGATGAGGTCCGATGGGGTGACACATAATGCATGGGTATTATCACCACATGATGAGGTCTGATGGGGTGACATATAATGGGTATTATCATCACCACATCATGTGGTCTGATGGAGTGACACATGATGAGGGTATTATCATCACCTGAATGCGCATGTCAGCATAACAGTGGGGGGTATCATCACCACATGATGAGGTCTGATGGGGTGACATATAATGGGGTACTATCATCACCACATGATGACATCCAATGGGTTAATATAATGGGGAGTGTCTTATCACCACATGATGAGGTCCGATGCAGTGACATATGGGGACTATTATCATGACCATATGATGACATTCAATTGGAGTGACTTAATGGGGGGTATTACCCTCACATGATGAGACCGATAGGATGATGAATAATGGTGGGTATTATCATCACCATCTTAAAGTGCATGAGAAGGTGACACATAGTATGGAATATTATCACCACCTGAAAGTGCCTGTGAGAGTGACATAATATGGGGGTATTATCAGCACTTGATCATCTCCAATGAGGTGACACATAATATGGGATGTTATAATCATCACAAGAAGAGGTCTGTTGGGGTGATGCATAATGGGGGTATCATCACCACCTGAAAGTCCATGTGAGGGTGACACATATGGGGATTATCATCACTACATAATGAAGTCTGATTTGGGGATGCATAATAGGGGTAGTATCATCACCATCTGAAAGTACATCTCAGGGTGACATATAATGGGATATTATTACCACCTGAAAGTGCATGTCAGGGTGACACAATGGGGGTATTACCATCACCACATGATGATGCCCGATGGGGTGACACGTAACAGGGGGAGTATCACCACTTGAAAGTACATGTCAGGGTGACACGTAATTGGGGGTATTACTATCACATGAGGTCTGATGGGGTGACATAATGGTGGTATTATCAGATGATGCAGTCTGATTGGGTGACATATAATGGGGATATTATTTTCACCAGCTGATGAGGTGCAATGGGGTGACACATAATGGGGGGATTATCAGTACCACCTGATAGTGCATGCCAGGGTGACATAATGAGGGTATTATCACCACATGATGAGGTCTGATGGGGTGACACATGATAGGGGTATTATCACCACATGATGAGGTCTGATGGGATGACAAAATGGGTGAGTATTCGCATCACCACATGATGTTGAATAAGGCGACATATTCGGGGGTATTCCCATCACCACATGATGTGGTCTGATGTAGTGGCACATAATGGGGGTATTATCATTGCCACCTGAAAGTGTATGTCAGGGTGACACATAATGGGGGTGTTATCATCACCACATGAGATCCAATGGGATGACACATAGGGGTATTATATGATGAGGTCTGATAGGATGAGACATAATGTGGGGTAATATCACCACCTGGATGTGCATGTCACAGTGACACATAATGTGCTGGGTATTATCATTACCACATGATGAGGTCTGATGGGGTGAGACATAATATGTGGTTATTATCATCATCACATGATGAGGTCCGATGGGATGACTTATAATGAGAGTATTATCACCACATCATGTGGTCTGATGGGGCGACTAATAATAGGAGTATTATCATCACCACCTGAAAGTGCATGTCAGGGTGACACATAATGGGGGTATTATCATTACAAACTCCACTGCTCGCAGGTACGGAATGCTCGGCCAAACCAATATATAGGTAAACACAAGAGACAAGCATAAACAGTCAAATACTTTTATTTCTTAGAAGATAAACACAAAACAAAAATAGGTTAAATTTCAAACCGGTTTTGGCTTGGCAGCCTTCTTCAGTGAAACTGGCATATAATTTAATTAGTAAACTCATGAATATTTATACATGTCACCAACCAATGACTAACAATGTTATGGTCCAGCCCCATAGTTAATGTTAAAGTATATGACAAAATACAGGTTCACCAATTCAACATAAATAATATATAAATAATATGAAAAATATTTATAACCACATAATAACTAAGGTATAAGTTACATTTATATACAGATAGGCAGATAATATTAAACTGATTAAATCAAATTACACAATAGTGTGTTTCTCCAAGAAAAAGTACTTAAATAATATGCTTACGCATCAGAAAAATAAAGTAAAAAAAGAAAATAGTTGAACAATTATTTTGGCAAAATAACTCCAAAAGATTATTAGAGATATATACAAAATAGTGTGTAACATAATTATTAAATTACCATTTATGAATATGCTAAGGCAAGAATATGTAAATATGCTATAAAAACACGATATGTGCATATTTATGCATAAACAAACTATATACAACAATATTCACCAAAGTAACCGTTACGTAGGTATGAGTCACAGAGGTAAATAATCAAACATACATTACAAGGATATATTCATCATATAATCCTTTGACATCCATTGTGGAAGTAATATAATTGTTGTTGACCATATATATAAAAAAATTTTTGTTGACCATATATATAAAAAAAAGCACAAAATAATTACTATAGTCTCACAAAAAAAATGAATGTCATATGAAAAAACCCTTGACATGATGTTAATCTTGTAAGAGCAACAAGTTTAAAAAGTATGCACCATGGTAACATCGAATTGCGTAGCATGCACTAATAATATTCTAACACTCTAAACTTGTTTAACCTGGATGAATCCATCCTTAGTCAATTATTTTCGGTGTGTACCAGGGTGTTAGGTTCTATAGATGATCATTAAGTCCTGGGGGAAAGAGTGCCCCTAAATGAATAATACAATATTTTTCTTTGTGGTTAAGGATACTGTGCCAACCTTGTATATTGCTCCTGTTTCCAGTGATTTTGTCAATAACAATGAACATAAATTTGGCTTTTGGATGTTTAATGGTGTGTCTGTATAAGGCGTTGGTATCCTTTTTGTTTTTAATATCACTACTATGTTCACCCATCCTAATTCTTAGTGAACGTGATGTTTGCCCAACATAAAATGCCGAGCATTGACATGTAGCCAGATATACAACCCAAGTGCTTGAACAGTTACCAAAGACCCTAAGGTCATACACCCTACTCGTGTTGGCACTACTGAACTGCTTTAATTTGCTTACCTGATTACAAAATAAACAGTGGCCACATGGAAATGTACCCAAAAGTTGATCACCTAATATAGTCAGCTGTTTGTACTTTGCCCCTCCACTTTCCTTATGTTTGTAGTGTGAAAATATAGCTCCTAGTGTTCTACCCCTTCCATACAAGAACTGACATTTTGGTCCCAATATTTGCCTGAGATAGTTATTAGCCAGCAAAATATTCCAATTAACATCCAGAATATTCCTGATGACATTATGGTTTCTACCATATGTGGTCACAAATCAAAGTGTAGGTTCCTGTGTAGTTTGTGATGACTCCCTGTATTTGAGTAAGGTATTCCTGTCCTGCTTGTCCGACCATTTACTGGCTGAGTGGATATCAAAGGAATGATATCCCCTCTCCAAGAATCTGTTCTCAAGGTCTGCCCTGGCTTCCTCAAAATCCATCCTGGTGGAACTGATACGTTTAATCCTAAGAAACTGTGATTTAGGTATGTTGCGGATGGTGTGGCGTGGATGCATACTAGATGCATGTAATAGAGTATTATATTGTGGATATTTCCTATGAATTTTTGTGTTCAATGTATGATCATGATTTCTATAGACTGTTACGTCAAGAAAATCAATTGTTTGTAAAGCAAATGTTATTGTAAACTGTATCCCCCAGATGTTACCATTGACATATTCAACAAATTCAAGTAAATATGTGGTGTCAGCACGCCACACCATCCAACAATCATCTAGGTATCTATGCCATATATCAATTTCCACCATATATATATTATGTAATGGATTATATATGAGGCATTCCTCAAAATAAGCCATAAATAGATCGGCGTAGATGGGAGCAAAAGATGCACCCATGGCAGTTCCTTGTAGTTGCCAATAACATTCCCCTTGAAAATAGAACACATTTTTATTAAGTACGTGTTCAGCCATACATATAATGAGGGTATTGAAACCAGGTGAGTAAAGGTTTGTCTTCTCCAACCAATATTGTAATGCCTGTAACCCTGCCCAATGGGGTATACTAGTGTATAGGGATTTAATGTCCAGCGTACACATGAGCCAATGTGGCTCCAATTGGGTATCCTGTATGATTTGTAAAAATTGAGTTGTATCCTGTATTCTAGCTCTGACTTCTTTCAGTGGTGATTTTAATTGTGCTGTCAAGAACACAGAGAGTGGTTCAGTGAGTGAGCCAATACCTGCAACAATCGGTCTGCCTGGTGGTTTAGAAATAGATTTATGAATTTTTGGAAGTAGGTACAAAATTTGTTTCTGTGGGTCTGTTACTGTAAGATGTTGGGCTGTGTTTGAAGAAATAATACCTTCCTCAACCGCCAAATTAAGAAATGAATCAATTTCTTTTTTAAAATTCTTAGTAGGGTCAATGCCCATATGCATATATCACTTTCTATCTGACAGTTGTTCCATGCTCTCATTGATGTAATAATTCATATTAAGAATCACCACTGCTCTGCCCTTGTCTGCAGGTAATATCACGATATTATGATTATTTCTAAGTTCTGTTAGAGCCATTTTTTCAGACATACTAATATTCTCCTTTGTGATATGTGATTCTGACTGAGGAAAATGTAGGTCACGTAAAACAGACTGTCGGAATATGGCCACATGTTTATTCATAGGTGGTTGAAATTGGGATTTATGGAATATGAAGTCAGAAGTTCTTTGAGAGATAGATAAATTTTCATCTGAAAAAAATATTTTCAGGTTAAGTTTGCGGCAAAAGTTCATGACATCAGATACAGTATTGTATTCATCACAAAAAAAGCTTGGTACAAAACCCAATCCTTTATTTAGTAAATTTTGTTCTTCATCTGTTAAAACAGTATCAGACAGATTCAGTACATTCTGATAGTTAGTGGCTATTGTCTGAGTAGGGTTGTTATCAGCCCTTCCATTGATTCTGTACCAGTTCCTACCTTTATGTTTGCGGCCCCCCCGCCGCTTTCCCCTTTGTCTAAAGGGATATTCGAATTGGACCTTTTACACATAGGAGATTCATGTGTAAGTGCACTCTCACTGTCAGTATAAGAGGACTCCTCCCCCGAGGTACTGGTGTAAGATTTATCAGGGTGTTTAAGAATAGATCTGGGTCTTTTTCTAGTTCTCCTTCTAGCCAAGCCAGGGTTAGCTTCATCAAATCTAACAGATTTCTGGATATCAAAAGGGTGTCCTCTCTTGTAATCCATGATATCTCTGTTAAATTTTTTGATTTTTCTTTCCTTAGTTAACTTTTCATATGAGGCTAGTTCTTTGGACAGCCTGGCCACCGCATTATGATAGATGGGAAGCGAATGGTACTTTTTACATTCTGCACTAATGCTTTTGACCTCACTTATATTTAAATCAATAGCTCTCTCATAGTATGAGGCCAGAATTTTTACAAAACTCATGGAACCTTCCTGTAATGCTTAATTCCATTCTGTGGTTAGTCTCTCTTCAGATCTACTAACCATAGGTTGAAGTCTGATCCTAAGACCATGAGGTGCCATATTTTTGTGAATATATGCGCAAAATAGCCTTAAGTGCCAAATGTTGGCTCTTAAACTTTTTAAGCCCTTACCAAGGTTTTGAAAAGCCAATTTGCATCCATCTAATGTATTGAGATTTGTAGTGTTTGAGTTATTGCTTGAGACTTGTTCAACACCAAACACCCCAATATCGTCTCGATCAGCACATAACCCATCCAGTATAGTATCTCAATCCATAATTAGAATCCAAATTAGTAAACACCAATGTAGATAGGTCAGGCTGTTCAAAGAACTAAGGTAAACTTGTTATTAGGATAGCCAAATTCTAAGAGTCTCAAAATGCCTGGTTTGAGCCTGGTAGCCAGATATATGAAAAAAGAAATATGAGGCTAGAAACAGAACCAGAAAGTGTCCAAATCTATCCCAAACAGCACACAAATTTATTAGTATAACAGACATGTATATCATACACCAAACACTCGATGGTTTGAGTACCCAATGGTCCTGTCCTTCAGATTTATGTTCTCATAAATTAACTATTAGACACAAAGATGACTCAGGTCCATACATATTAGACCACCCTGAGTGTACACTATGAAAAATATTGTAATCACACCCTGATTTATCCAATGAAAGATTATTATGACAAGCTGTAATGTATGTATTGGTTATACATGGGTGGAAGTACAACCAAAAGTTATAATATAGGAACCATTCCACATAATACTCATAAAAAAAACCTCATATATCGTACTTCAATTTACAAACTTGAAGGTTGAAAAGCTTATCATATGTCAGAATATTTCAATTAGTACAAGTGCACCACAGGATTAAATTAGAACCAATACAGCTAGGCTTGATCCTTTGTACAAATGTACATCTATAATAGTGTTAAATGGCTGCCCTTACTTATGCTATATGATACAAGCACCAAAATCGCTTGTTTTTGACACATATTAAATATGATGTTCATTCATTCATTCATGTATATAATTGTTGATATTTGCTACTGGGCTGATCCGTTCTAATAATTATTATGTCAAAAAAATACTTCTAGCCATAGATACTAAATTGAACTATATTCCTAGAGAGCCTGCATATAGCTATATAACCCGAGGTATGCTGATACTGTAATATTTACCACAATTTAAGCTTAGCAATTCAATATATGATATAAAATCAGTCTTATTACAAATAGAACCTTAGATCCTGAATGTTCAAACTGTATTTTGGTCCACAATCATTTATACGAATCCTGTTAGGCCCTACATCTGTTTATATGAATCGTATACAAAAAACCTTGCCTCCCAATATACTGTTGTCAAAAAATTCAGCAATCCCTAAGTCACTCAATTATTCTTCCCTATTGTGCAAATATAAAACCTTATTATGCTCGATAGTAGTAATACAACAAACAAAAACAGATCATACTATTGTGAATCCTTATATGCACATACAAAATAATAAATCCATTCACAGAAAAAAGGGAAACTATTGAATATTAGTATTTGTAAGTTTGTCAGTACAAAATGACTGCCAGTTGGCGAAAACAGTTAGAGTTTGAAAGTTGTAGACGGATGTATCAAAGACCACGTTCCACGTTCCTTGTACAATGTAATGCAGTGTTATCTTTGATGGTCCTACTAAATCACTGAATAGTCCTCCAATATGTGACTCCCAGAGATATTATGTAGATATGTGCCCAGATGGAGCATAATGGTTGCCAAATCGCAAAACACACAACAATTTAGCCGAAATGAACAAACAGTACCTTAGAGTAAATTCGCCAGTCCCATACAGGTTTCCCTAAATGTGGTTTGTTGTTGAAAACCAAATAGAGTGTAATACTCTCCCAAATTGCAACAGTACATCACACTATATGATAGTTACTGTACCTTTAGAAAAAGATTTCGCCCGCATTCCATAAATTTGCCAAAAGTTCCATATCTTAAAGAAAACCCTAGTCGTTCGTGGTATAGAGCCAAAAAAACCTTCACAGGGGATACCCATCCAAAGAAGAACTGGTTGATGTTAATAATTCCAAGGGAAGAAGTCCTCTTCTATAAACAGTACAGACTGCAATCCAACAGCGAGGTCCAACTCAAATGAACAAACTCCACTCCTCACAGGTACAGAATGCTCAGCCAAACCAATATATAGGTAAACACAAGAGGCCAGCATAAACAGTCAAATACTTTTATTTCTTAGAAGATAAACACAAAACAAAAATAGCTTAAATTTCAAACTGGTTTCGGCTTGGCAGCCTTCTTCAGTGAAACTGGCATATAATTTAATTAGTAAACTCATGAATATTTGTACATGTCACCAACCAATGACTTACAATGGTATGGTCCAGCCCCATAGTTAATGTTAAAGTATATGACTAAATACAGGTTCACCATTTCAACAAAATTGGTGAACCTGTATTTTGTCACATACTTTAACATTAACTATGGGGCTGGACCATACCATTGTTAGTCATTGGTTGGTGACATGTATAAATATTCATGAGTTTACTAATTAAATTATATGCTAGTTTCACTGTAGAAGACTGCCTTTTGTTTTGTGTTTATCTTCTAAGAAATAAAAGTATTTGACTGTTTATGCTGGCCTCTTGTGTTTACCTAGGTATTATCATTACCACATAATATCCGATGGGGTGACACATAGTGGGCATTATCATCACATGATGAGGTCCGATAGGACAAGACATTATGCAGGGGTAATATCATTACTACCTGGATGTGCATATCGGGGTAACACATAATGTATTGGCAATTATAATTACCACATGATGAGGTCTGATGCGGTGACATAATGCATGGATATTGTCATCACCACATGATGAGGTCTGAAGGGGTGACATGTAATGGGGGTTATCATCATCATATCATGTGGTCCAGTTGGGTGACACATAATGGGGATATTATCATCACCACCTGAATGTGCATGTCAGCGTGACACAATGGGGCATATTATCATCACCACATGATGAGGTCCAATGGTGGGACATATAATGGGGGGACTATTGTCACTACATGACATCTGATGGGGGTGACATATAATGGGGGTATTATCCTCATCATATGATGACATCTGATGGGGTGACAATGGGGGGATTTATCATCACCTCATGATGTCTGATGGAGTGACATAATGGGGGTATTATCACAACTTTTAAGTGCATGGCAGGATGACACATGGCACAAAATAGGGGTATTATCACTACCTTAACATGCATGAGAATGTGACACAATGTGGGATATTATCGTCACCATGTGAAAGTGCATGTCAGGATGACACATAATGGAAAGTATTGTCAGATGAAGTCTTATGGGGTGAAGCATAATTCGGGGTATTATCACTTGAAAGTGCATGTGAGGGTAACACATAATGGAGGATATTATCATCACCACTTGAAAGTGCATGTCAGGGTAAAACATAATGGGGGTTATTTTCATCACAACCTGAAAATGAATGTCAAGGTGACACATAATGGGGGGGGTGTTATCACCAGCTGATGAGGTCCAATGGGGTGACAGAATGGGGGTTATGATCACCACCCCAGCAGCTGATGACCATTGGGGTGACAATGGTGGGTATTATCACTACATGATGAGGTCCAGTGGGGTGACACATAATGGGGGTATTATCACCAGATGAGTTCCAATGGGGTGACACAATGGGAGTATTATCAACACATGATAAGGTCCAATGAGGTGACAAATAAGGATATGATTACCCCATGATGAGGTGTGATGGGGTGAGACATAATGGGGTATTATTATCACCACCTGAAAGTGCATATGCAGCTGACACATAATGTGTGGGCATTATCATTATGACATGACGAGGTCCGATGGGACTGACACATCGGTGGGTATTATGACTACATGATGAGGTCCGATGGGGTAACACATAAAGGGGGGGTATTATCACCACATGATGGTGTCCAATGGGGTGACACATAATAGGCATTATCATCACTACATGATGAGGTCCAATGGTGTGATATATAAGGGGGTATTATTATTACAACATGATGAGGTCCAATGAGGTGACACAAAGTGGGTATCATCACCAGCTGAAACTGTATGTCAGGCTGACAAATAATGGGGGTGGTATTATCATCACCATCTGAAAGTGCATGTAAGTGTGACACAATGGGGGGATTATCACCAAATGAGATCCAGTGGGGTGACACATAAGGGGTATTATCATAAGGAGTATTACATCTGATGGGGTGACACATAATAGGGGGTATTATCACCACATGATGAGGTCCAATGGGGTGACATAATAGGGTATTATCATGACATGATGAGGTCTGATCTGTTGACATGTAAATGGTGGTATTATCTTCAATCTGATGGCAAGACAGTTGGGGTTGCTATCCTCACCATATGTGGTCTGATGGGGTGACGTAATGGGGGTATTATATGATGAGGTTTGATGGGGTGATGCATAATTAGGGGTATTATCATCACCTGAAAGTGCATGTCAGCATGATAGATAATGGGAGGATACTATTATCACCATCTGAAAGTGCATGTCATGGTAACACATAACAGGATTATCATCACAACCTGAAAATAAATGTCTGACTGACACATAATGGGGGGTATTATCACCATCTGACGAGGTCCAGTGGGATGACACATAATGGGGGTATTTTCATTACCAACTGATGACATCCAATGGGGTGACACATAATGAGGTCCGATGAGGTGACATATAATGGGTGGGTATTATCATCACCACATGAGGTCCAATGTAGTGACATATAATGGAAGGTATTATCACCACAGGATGAGGTCTGATGGTGTGACACAATGGTGTATTTCTGTTATCACCACTTGGTGAGGTCCGATGGAGTGGCACATAATGGGGAGTACTATCATCAAGACATGATGATGTCCAATGGGGTGACATAATCAGGAGTATTATCAGCACATGAAAGTGCACGTCATGGTGACACAATGGGGGATAGTTTCACATGAAGTATGATGGGGTGACATATAATGGGATATTATCATCACCACATGATGAGGTCCAATGGAGTGACATATAATGGGGTATTATTGCCACCACATAACATCCAATTGGGTGACACATAACGGGGGGTAATATCACCACCTGAAAGTGCATGTGAAGGTGACGTATAATGGGGGGATATTATCACCATGTGAAAGTGCCTGTCAGGGTGATACATAACGGGGGTATTATTATCACCACCTGAAAGTGCATGTCAGGATAACACAATGGGGTTATCATCATCACAACTTGAAAATGAATGTCAAGGTGACACATAATGGGGGGATTATCACCAGCTGATGTACAATAGGGTGACAATGGGGGTATCATCACCAGCTGATGATGTCCAATGGAGCGACACATACTGGGGGGGTAACATCACCACATGATGAGGTCCAATAGGTTGACACATAATGGAGGGGTATTATCACAAGATGATGAGTTCTGATGAGGTGATACATGAGGGTATCATCACCACCTGAAAGTGCATGTCAGGGTGACACATAATTTGGGGGGTTATTATCATTACCAGATAATGAGGTCTGATGGGGTGACATAATGGGGGAATATTATCACCAGATGAGTTCTGATGAGGTGATACATAATGAGGGTATCATCACCATCTGAAAGTGCATGTCAGGGTGACACATAATTTCGAGGGGTTATCATTACCACATGATAAGGTCCGATGGGGTGACACATAATGGGGGGATATTATCAACACCACCTGAAAGTGCATGTTAGGGTGACACATAATGGGGGGTATCATCACAAGCTGAAAATGCATGTTAAGCTGACACACAAAAGGGGGATATTATCATCACCAGCTAATGATGTCCAATGCAGTGACACATAAAGGGAGTATTATCATCACCCGCTAGTGAGGTCCAATAGGCTGAGACATAATAGGGGTATTATCATCACCACATGATGAGGTCCAATGGTATGACACATAATGGATCATATTATATAACCACCTGAAACTGCTTGTCAGGCTGCCAAATAATGGGGAGGGTATTATCACCACCTGAAAGTGTATGTCAGGGTGACACATAATGACGGGTATTATCATCACCACATGATTAGATCCAATGGGGTGACATATAATAGTGGGTTTATCATCATATGATGAGGTCTGATGGAGTGAAGCATGATGGGGGGTGTTATCACCACCTGAGAGTGAATGTGAGGGTGAGCCATAATGGGGGGTATTATCATCACCACATGAAGTCTGATGGGGTGACACATAATTGGGGATATTATTATCACCTGAAAATACATGTCAGGGTGACAGAAAATGTCACGATGTTATCATCACAACCTAAAAATGCATGTCAGGGTGACACATATTGAGGGTATTATCACCAGCTTATGAGGTCCAATGGGGTGACACATAATTGGGGTATTATCATCATCACATGATGAGGTTGGATGGGGTGACACATCTTTTTTTTTCGGCTGTTCCCATTAGAGGTCACCACAGTGGATCATCTGTTTCCATTTCTTCCTGTCCTCTGCATCTTGCTGTGTTACACCAACCACCTGCATGTCCTCTCTCACCACATCCATAAACCTTATCTTAGGCCTTCCTCTTACCTGGCAGCTTTATCCTTACCATCCTTTTCCCAATATACCCAACATCCCTCCTCAGCACATGTCCAAACCAACATAATCTCGCCTCTCTGGCTTTGTCTCCAAACCATCCAACCTGGTCTGATCCTCTAATATACTTATTCCTAATCCTGTCTACCCTCATCACACCCATTGCAAATCTTAACATCTTTGTCTCTGCCACATCCAGCTCTGACTCCTGCCTTTTTGTCAATGCCATTGTCTCCAACCCATATAACATAGCTGGTCTCACTACCCTCTTGTAGACCTTCCCTTTCACTCTTACGTGTACTCGTCTGTCACAAATCACTCCTGACACTCTTTTCCACCCACTCCACCCTGCCTGTACTCTCTTCTTCACCTCTCTTCCACACTCACCATTACTCTGAACTGTTGATCCCAAGTATTAAAACTCATCTACCTTCGCCAACTCTACTCCCATTCATCCTCACCAATCCTCTATGCTCCCTCTCATTCACACACATATATTCTTAGTCCTGCTGACCTTCATTCTTCTCCTCTCTAGAGCATATATCCAACTCTCCAGGGCCTCCTCAACCTGTTCCTACTCTCACTACATATCACAATGTCATCTTCAAGCATCATAGTCCATGGGGACTCCTGTCTGATCATGTCTGTCAACCTGTCCATCACCACTGCAAAATAAGAAAGGGTTCAGAGCTGATCCTTGATGTAATCCCACCTCCACCTTAAATACATCTCTCCCACTGCAGATCTCACCACTGTCACACTACCCTTGTACATATCCTGTACTACTCTTATATACTTCTCTGCCACTCCTGACTTCCTCATACAGTACCAAAACTCCTCTCTAGGCACCCTGTCATATGCTTTCTCTAAGTCCACAAAGACACAATGCAACTCCTTCTGACCTTCTCTGTACTTCTCCAGCAACACTCTCAGAGCAATCATCGCATCTGTAGTGCTTTTTCCAGGCATGAAACCATACTGCTGATCACTAATCATCACCTCCCTTCTTAACCTAGCTTCTACTACTCTTTCCCATAATTTCATGCTGTGACTGATCAATTTTATCCCTCTGTAGTTACTACAGCTCTGCACATCACCCTTATTCTTAAAAATAATGGGTGGATATTACAATCACCAGCTGATGAGTTCTATTGGGGGTGACATGTAATGGAGGGTATTATCATCACCACCTGAAGGTGCATGTCAGGGTGACACATAATGTGGGGGGTATTATCATTACCACATAAGGTCCGGTGGGGTGACACATAATGGGGGTTTATCATCACCACTTGAAATGGGAAGTCTGGGTGACAAATAATGGGGGGATATTATCATCACCACCTGAAAGGGCATGTCAGGGTGACACACAATAGGGGGTATTATCATCACCACATGATGAGGTTTGATGGGTGACACATAATGGGGGGGTATTATCATCACCACCTGAAAGTGCATGTGAAGGTGACACATAATGTGGGGTTATTATCACCATATGACAATGTCTGATGGGTGACATAAAATGTGGTGCATTATCACCACTTGATGGTGTCCAATGGAGTGACACATAATAGGGGTATTATCATCACCACATGAAGTCCAATGGGGTGACATATAAGGGGGTATTATCATCACCACATGAGGTCAGATGGGGTGACACAGTGGGGGTTATCATCACCACCTGATGAGGTCCAGTGGGATGACATAATTGGGGGCATTATGATCACCACCTGGAACTGCATGTCAGGCTAAGTAGTATCATCATCACCTAAAAGTGCATGTCAGAGTGACACATAATGGGGGTATTATCATCACCACATGATGAGATCTGATGGGGTGACAAAAGGGTATCATCACCACATGATGAGGTCAGAAGGGGTGACACAGTGGGGAGGTGTTACAACATGATGAGGTCCAATCATGTGACATACAATGGGTAGTATCCTCATCAGATGACATCTGATGGGGTGACATAATGGGGGTATTATTATGTGATGAGGTCTGATGGAGTGACATAATGGGGGGATGATATCAACATCTGAATGTGTATGTCAGGGTGACATAATGTGGGAGGTATTATCATTACCACATGATGAAGTCTGATAGGGTGATACATAATGCAGGATATTATCAACACCACCTGAAAGTGCATGGCAGGGTGACACAAAATGGGGGTATCATCACAACCTGAAAATGCATGTTAGGCTGACACATAACAAGGGGTATTATCATCATCAGCTGATGAGGTCCAGTGCAGTGACACATAAAAGGAAGGTATTTTCATCCCCAGCTGATGAGGTCCATTGGGCTGAGACAATGTGGGGTGTTATTATCATCACGTGATGAAGTCCAATGGTGTGACATAATGGAGAATATTATATATCCACTTGAAAGTGCATGTCAGGCTGACATATAATGGAGAAGGTATTCTCATCACCACCTGAAAGTGCATGTCAGGGTGACACGTAATGCGGATTATTATCATCACCACATGATTAGTCTAATGGGATGACATATAATGGAGGGTATTATCATCACCGTGTGATGAGGTGCAATGGGGTTTGATGAGATGAGATATAATGGGGTGTATTATCATCAGCATGTGATGACATCTGATGGGGTGACATAATGGGGGAGCATTATCATCACCACATCATGAGGTCCAGTGAGGTAACATAATGGAGGAGTATTATCACCACATCATGAGGTCCGGTGTGGTAACATAATGGGGGGTATTATCACCACATCATGAGGTCCAGTGTGATAACATAATGAGGGTATTATCATCCCCACATGATGAGGTCCTATAGGGTGACACAATGGGGGTACTATCACCACCTGAAAGTGCATGGCAGGGCCAGACATTATTTTGGTGGTATTATCACCACATGATTAGTACCGATGGGGTGACACATAATGTGGAGTATTATCATCACCACCTGAAAGTGCATGTGAAGGTGACACATAATGAGGGGGTATTATCATCAGCACCTGAAAGTGCATGGCAAGGTGACATATAATGGGGGATCTTATCACCAGGATAAGTCTAATGGGGTGCTGGATAATGGGAGGGTATTATTATCACCAGAAAGTGCTTGTCAGGGTGACAGATAATAGGGCGATATTATTATCACCATCTGAAAGTGCATGGCAGGGTAACACATAATGGAGGTTATCATCATCACAACCTGAAAATGAATGTCAAAGTGACACATAATGGGGGGCATTCTCACCAGCTGATGATGTCCAATGGAGTGATATATAATGGGGGGTATTATCATCACCAGCTAATGAGGTCCAATAGAGTGACACATAATGGGGGTATTATCATCACCAACTTATGAGGTCCAATGGGGTGACACATAATGGGGGTATTATCACCTGAAAGTGGAATTCATGGTGACAGATAATGGGGGGTTATTATCATCACCATCTGGAAGTGCATATCAAGGTGACATAATTTGAGAGGTATTATCATCACCACATGATGAGGTCTGATGGGGTGAAATATAATGAGGGTATTATCATCACCACATGATGACATCTGATGAGGTGATATAATGGGGGTATTATCACCACATGATGAGGTCCAGTGCGGCAACATGTAATGGAGGGTATTATCATCACATGATGAGGTCCGAAGGGGTGAGCTATGGGGTGTATTATAATTAGCACATGATGACATCAGATGGGGTGACAATGGGGGAGTATTGTCATCACCACATGATAAGGTTCAATGGAGTAACATAATGGGGGTATTATCCCCACATGATGAGGTCCAACAGGTTGACATATAATGGGGGTGTTCTATCACATCTATTATCATCCCCACATGATGAGGTCCTATAGGGTGACACAATGGGGGTACTATCACCACCTGAAAGTGCATGGCAGGGTGAGACATTATTTGGGTGGTATTATCACCACATGATTAGGACCAATGGGGTGACACATAATGGGGGGTATTATCATCACCACCTGAAAGTGCATGTGAAGGTGACACATAACCGGAGGGATATCATCATCACCACCGGAAAGTGCATGCCAGGGTGACATATAATGAGGGTATTATCATCACCAGATGAAGTCTAATGATGTGACACATAACGGGAGGGTATTATTATCACAACCTGAAAGTGCATGTCAGGGTAACACATAATGGGGGTTATTATCATCACAACCTGAAAATGAATGTCAAGGTGACACATAATGGGGGGATTATCACCAGCTGATGATGTCCAATGGAGTGACACATAATGGGGGGTATTATCATCACCAGCTCATGAGGTCCAATGGGATGACCTAATGGAGGGGTATTATCACCTGAAAGAAGAATTCAGGGTGACAGATAATGGGGGATATTATCATCACCATCTGAAAGTGCATGTCAGGGTGACATAATTTGGGAGGTATTATCATTATCACATGATGAGGTCTGATGGGGTGACACATAATGGGGGGATATTATCAACACCACCTAAAAGTGCATGTCAGGTTGAGACGTAATGGGGGTATTATCCTCAGCACATGAGGTCTGATGGGGTGACACATAATGGGAGTATTGTCACCATAAGATGAGGTCTGATGTGGTCACCCATAATGGGGGGTATTATCACCACCTGAAAGTGGAAGGTGACACAATGGGGGGGTATTATCACCAGGTGAAGTCTGATGGGGTGACGCATAATAGGGGGTATTATCACCTGAAAGTGCAATGTCAAGGTGACCAATAATGGCTGGATACTATCATCACCATCTGAAAGTGTATGTCAGGGTAACACAATGTGGGTTCTTATCATCACAACCTGAAAATAAATGTCCGGGTGATGCATAATGGGGGGTATTATTATTACCAGCTGATGAAGTCCAGTGCGATGACACATAATGTGGGTATTATCATTACCAGCTAATGAGGTCCAGTACGATGACACATAATATGGTATCATTACCAGCTGATGAGGTCCAGTGTGATGATACATAACGTTTGTTTGTTTGTGTCTTTCGGCTTTTCCTGGTTAGGGGTCGCCACAGCGGAACTCCGGTCCGCTAATGATTGGTAGTTGATTTTTACATGCTGAGTTACCAGCTCTGACGCACAACCTTCAAAGGTATGCCCATTCACACATGTCTCCACGCAGAAGACACCCTAGCTGAGAATCGAACCGGTCAGCGTCTTACTGTGAGGTGACAGCGCTACCACAGCACCACCACCACGGGTCTTATTATCATATTATCATGGAACGTATTATCATGGAACTTATAAACAAAGACTTTGGCAACCTTCAAACACTGGACCCACACCCATATTGGGTACGTGAAGGGGCAGTCATGTCTCCTGAACCTGACTGACTTTTTCGAATCAGTCTCCAGAGCTGTAGACAAGGGTAAGGCGGTCCACACAGCCTATCTGGACCTTGCCAAGGCCTTCGACACCATCCCCCACTCTGGAATCATAGATAAACCTACTAAGCTGGGCATTAATCCCTACGTCACTCGATGGGTTGCCAACTGGCTTACTGACAGAACCCACACTGTAAAGGTAGCCGACTCCAAATCCATCTCCAGACAAGTGACAAGTGAAGTGCCTCAGGGTTCAGTCCTGGGACCGCTCTTGTTTGGCATCTACTTCTCTGAAGTATAGGCCAACACTAAGGGACTCTGGCTAACAAAGTTTGCAGATGACTGCAAAGTGGGAGCCATTATTAAATCTCCAAATGATGTGGATATTCTACAAAAGGGGCTTACAGAAACAGATGCTTGGTGCCAGAGCCATGGGCTCAAGCTCAATGCCAAATAATGTGTAGTTATCCCCTTTGGGAAAAAAACATGTACCCATGAATTACCACAGAGGTGGCAGTACACTAAACACCAAAAGTGTGATAAGAGACTTAGGGACACAGGTGGACAGTGGTCTCACTTTCGATAACCACATCGCCAAAACAGTCAGGAAATCCTTCTATGTGACACACCTCATCACTAAGGGATTTTCATCCAGAAAAAAGGAGGGCATTGTCCCACTTTACTCATCCCTTATTAGACCCATTATAGAATACAATGCCCCGTTTGGTAAGTACCTCTCAAGACATCTGCAGCAACTGGAAAGATGCAGAAATATCTCACTAAAAGAATCACAGGCCTAAAGCAGATGCCCTATTCTGACCATCTAAAAAAACTCCAGCTATACTCTGTCGCATATCATTTACTTAGAGGCAATCTCTGCTTAACATACAAGGCCATGTCAAACCCAGAGCTGTTGGACATGCAACACTTAAAGAAATCCCAATCCCTCAGAGCCACACGTTGTCATCACAATGAACAACACATGCTGGAGGGATAGGTTCCTGACCCAGAGACTCTCCAGATTCTGGAATAGACTGCCCATACATGTCAAGCAGAGTGCCTCTTTGGCCATCTTCAAAAGAAACCTTGAAGATTGGATGGAAGATAGGAAATTCACCCTGGGGATTACGTCAGTCACCCTGCTAGACAGGGGTCCAGGGAAGTAAATATTGTAGGAAGAAATAGCCAGGGAATTGTTATGGCTAGGCTTGTATAGGTCCTAGGGCCAATAGCCTAGCACCAACCTATGAACCTATGTGGGGGTATTCTCATCACCAGATGATGAGGTCCAACTGGGGGATTCATAATGGGGTGGTATTATCATCACCACATGATGAGGCCAGATGGGGTGACACAATGTGTAGGTATTATCATCATCATATGATGTCTGATGGGGTGACACAATGACAGAGTACTATCAGCACCACTAGGTGAGGTCTGATAGGGTGATACATAATGGGGGTACTATCAGCACATGATGAGGTCCAATGGGGTGACATAATCAGGGGTATTATCATCACCACCTGAAAGTGCATGTCATGGTGACATAATGGGGGGTAGTATCACATGATCAGATCCGATGGGGTGACATATAATGGGGTATTATAATCACCACATGATGAGGTCCAGTGGGGTGACATATAATGGGGGTATTATCACCATATGATGAGGTCTAATGTGGTGACATATAATGGAGGGTATTATCATCACCACATGATGAAGTCTGATAGGGTATGTTGGGGTGAGATGTGGTGTATTATCATCAGCACATGATAACATCTGATGGGGTGACAATGGGGGAGTATTATCATCACCACATGATGAGGTCCAGTGCGGTAACATAATGGGGGTATTATCATCTCCACATAATGAGGTCCAATAGGGTGACACATAATGGGGGGTGCTATCACCACCTGAAAGTGCATGGCAAGGTGTTATATTATTTGGGTGTTATTATCACCAAATGAGGAATGATGGGGTGACACATAATGGAGGGGATATTATCATCACCACCTGAATGTGCATGTGAAGGTGGCACATAATGGGGGGTTATTATCATCACCACCTTAAAATACATGCCAGGGTGACATATAATGGGGGGATATTATCATCACCACCTGAAAGTACATGCCAGGGTGACATA
The DNA here is from genome assembly GCF_019279795.1 of Protopterus annectens. Lineage (NCBI taxonomy): Eukaryota > Metazoa > Chordata > Ceratodontiformes > Protopteridae > Protopterus > Protopterus annectens. Next base: position 609,743,539 of record NC_056750.1, on the reverse strand, counting down.
TAATGGGGGGTATTATCATCACCAGATGGTCTAATGGGGTGATGCATAATGGGAGGGTATTATTATCACCAGAAAGTGCTAGTCAGGGTGACAGATAATAGGAGGATATTATTATCATCACCTGAAAGTGCATGTCAGGGTAACACATAATGGGGGTTATTATCATCACAACTTTAAAAATGAATGTCAAGGTGACCCGTAATGGGGGGGGGTATTATCACCAGCTGATGAGGTCCAATGGAGTGACACATAATGGGGGTATTATCACCAGCTGATGAGGTCCAATGGGGTGACATAATGGGAGGTATTATCATCACATGAAAGTGGAATTCAGGGTGACAGATAATGGGGGGATATTATCATCTGAAAGTGCATGTCAGGGTGACATAATTTGGGAGGTATTATCATTACCACATGATGAGGTCCGATAGGGTGACACATAATGGGGGATATTATCAACACCACCTGAAAGTGCATGTCAGAGTGACACATAATGGGGGAATATCATCACAACCTGAAAATGCACATTAGGCTGACACATAACAGGGGGTATTATCATCACCAGCTGATGAGGTCCAGTGTGGTAACACATAAAGGGAAGGTATTTTCATCACCAACTGGTGAGGTCCAATGGGCTGAGACATAATGTGGTGTATTGTCATCACCATGTGATGAAGTCCAATGGTGTGACACATAATGGAGATTATATAACCACCTGAAACTGCATGTTAGGCTGACAGTTACTGGGGAGGGTATTATCATCATCGCCTGAAAGTGCATGTCCGGGTGACACATAGTGGGGATTATCATCACCACATGATTAGTCTAATGGGATGACATATAATTGAGGGTATTATCATCACCACATGATGAGGTCCAATGGAGTCTGATGGGGTGAGATATAATGGGGTGCATTATCAGCACGTGATGACATCTGACAGGGTGACAATGGGATAATATTATTCTCACCACATGATGAGGTCAAATGGGGTAACATTATGGGGGGTATTATCCCCACATGATGTCCAATAGGGTGACACAATGGGGGTACTATCACCACCTGAAAGTGCATGGCAGGGTGAGACATTATTTGAATGGTATTATCACCACATGATTAAGACCAATGGGGTGACACATAATGGGGAGTATTATCATCACCACCTGAAAGTGCATGTGAAGGCGACACATAATGAGGGGGTATTATTATCAGCACCTGAAAGTGCATGACAAGTTGACATATAATGAGGGGTGTTATCACCAGGTGAAGTCTAATGGGGTGATGCATAATGGGAGGGTATTATTACCACCAAAAAGTGCTTGTCAGGGTGACAGATAATAGGGGGCTATTATTATCACATGTGAAAGTGTATGGCAGGGTAACAAATAATGGAGGTTAATAATCCACAAAAAATGAGTTGCTTGAAAGACGAAAACCACCACGAAGTAGCTCAACAAGTTTATTCCAATACGAACATAAAAAGCATAAACGCTCTTCATACACCACACAACGCGTTTTCGCCCCAGAAATTAGGACTTCATCAGGCACAGTTCTAACTGTCCATTACACCTTTTATAGTCACTTAATGACTAATTAAATCATTAAAACGACCTCTATTGTTCAAACTGACAAATCCAAAACCTAGTAACCTCATAAATATTCATTAATTTCATGAATATTAAACATGTATTCTTAAAAACTTTTCATTTAGTTAAAAATTGTGGGCTGTTAAACATTATTAGTCTATAATCAAATGAATAAAAAATGAAACATTATTAGTCTGTAATCAAAGAATTTATTTAAGAATACATGTTTAATATTCATGAAATTAATGAATATTTATGAGGTTACTAGGTTTTGAATTTGTCAGTTTGAACAATAGAGGTCGTTTTAATGATTTAATTAGTCATTAAGTGACTATAAAAGGTGTAATGGACAGTTAGAACTATGTCTGATGAAGTCCTAATTACTGGGACAAAAACGCGTTGTGTGGTGTATGAAGAGCATTTATGCTTTTTATGTTCATATTGGAATAAACTTGTTGAGCTACTTCGTGGTGGTTTTCGTCTTTCAAGCAACTCATGTTTTGTGGATTATTAGTTTGCTTTGGTTGAGTTGCTACACTTATTTACATAATGGAGGTTATTATCATCACAACCTGAAAATGAATGTCAAAGTGACACATAAAGGGGGTATCATCATCACCAGCTGATGAGGTCCAATAGAGTGACATATAATGGGGGATAATATCATCACCAGCTGATGAGGTCCAATGGAGTGACACATAATGGAGGGTATTATCATCATCACTTGAAAGTGGAATTCAGGGTGACAGATAATGGGGGGATATTATCATCATCATCATCTGAAAGTGCATGTCAGGGTGACATAATTTGGGAGGTATTATCATCACCACATGAAGTATGATGGGGTGACATATAATGGGGATATTATCATCATCAGCTGATAAGGCCCAATGGGGTGACATAATGGAGGGGTATTATTATCATCACCTGAAAGTAGAATTTAGGGTGACAAATAATGGGGGGATATCATCATCACCATCTGAAAGTGCATGTCAGGGTGACATAATTTGGGAAGTATAATCATTACCATATGATGAGGTCCAATGGGATGACATAATAGGGGGATATTATCAACACCACCTGAAAATGCATATCAGGGTGACACATAATGGGGGGTATCATCACAAACTGAAAATGCATGTTAAGCTGAAACATAAAAGGGGAGTATTATCATCACCAGCTGATGTCCAATGCAGTGACACATAAAGGGGGTATTATCCCCACATGATGAGGTCCAATGGGGTAGCATAATGGGGGTATTATCATCTACACATGATGAGGTCCAATAGGGTGACACATAATGGGGGGTAATATCACCACCTGAATGTGCATGGCAGGGTGAGACATTATTTGGACGGTATTATCATCACATGATTAGGACCAATGTGGTGACACATAATGGGCAGTATTATCATCACCATCTGAAAGTGCATGTGAAGGTGACACATAATGAGGGGGTATTATCATCAGCACCTGAAAGTGCATGGGAAGGTGGCATCTAATGGGGGGTCTTATCACTAGGTTAAGTCTAGTGGAGTGACGCATAATGGGAGGGTATTATTATCACCAGAAAGTGCTTGTCAGAGTGACAGATAATAGGGGGATATTATTATCACCATCTGAAAGTGCATGTCAGGGTAACAACATAATGGAGGATATTATCATCACAACCTGAAAATGAATGTCAAGGTGACACATAATGGGGGTATTATTACCAGCTGATGAGGTCCAATGGAGTGACACATAATGGGGGGTATTATCACCAGCTGATGAGGTCCAATGGTGTGACACATAATGGGGTATTATCATCACCTGAAAGTGGAATTCATGGTGACAGATAATGGGGATATTATCATCACCATCTGAAAGTGCATTTCAGGGTGACATAATTTGGGAGATATTATCATCACCACATGATGAGGTCTGATGGGGTGACATATCATGGGGGTATTATCATCACCACATGATGACATCTGATGGGGTGATATAATAGGGGTATTATCACCACATAAACGAGGTCCAATGCAGTGACATATAATGGAGGGTATCATCACTACATGATGAGGTCCAATGGGGTAACATAATGGGGGGTATTATCCCCACATGATGAGTTCCAATAGGGTGACATATAATGGGGGTACTATCACCACCTGAAAGTGCATGGCAGGATGAGACATTCTTTGGGCAGTATTATCACCACATGATGAAGACCAATGGGGTTGACACATAATGGAGGGGTATTATAATCAGCACCTGAAAGTGCATGTGAAGGTGACACATAACGGAGGGATATTATCATCACCAAACGAAAGTGCATGCCAGGGTGACATATAATGGGGGGTATTATCATCACCAGATGAATTCTAATGGGGTGACACATAATGGGAGGCTATTATCACCAAAAAGTGCTTGTCAGGGTAACAGATAATAGGGGGATATTATTATCACCATCTGAAAGTGCATGGCAGGCAGTGGTGGCTGGTGACTTCAAATCAAAGGGAGGCTGCAGGAGACAGCTGAATGGGTGGGGCCAATGAGAAGGGGTGTGGCCAACTAGAAAGGTGCGGAGCTGTGCTAAAAAACACAAAAACTAGGACTTTAATTAAATACGCTGCCCTGGGTGTCAAACCATCATTATGAGAGTCCAGTCAAGACAAACTGAAGTGTAGAAGAAAAAAAATATTTCAATGCATTGGCTACATGACAGCTTACTTAATATCTAAGATGGAAACAAAATGGTTGTGAGGCATGAAAAAATAAATTACTTTTTAAATACATTACTGGAATGCCAGTCAAAATCAAGTATAAAAAAACAAGCAGCACTCAACTCAAACCACTTCTCTTTGCACTGCAGTTCTAATTGTAATTTATATTCAGCTTTATAAACATACCAAGTAACATGCTGAAAGTAGCAATCTCTGTGATTCCCCAACTTATAAAAATGTTTCTTATCCAAAAAAGACCTGCTGCCTAACAACAATCATCTACTTGTTTCATGGGGAAAACATGATCAGAGTACAAAATGAACAGCAAATAAGAAACAAGCTCAAGATAAATTGCTTAAAGGATTAATGCACAGGTTATAGACCACACATGATAGATTGGTATTCTGTTTAGTTTAAGATAAAGCCTGCAACAAATGTAACGAGGTTCTGAAAATACTGTAATCCTGTCCTTTATTACATAATGAAGGGGTGTTATCATTACCAGATGAAGTCTGATGGGGTGATGGATGATGAGGGGTATTATCATCACCTGAAAGTTCATGTCAGGGTGACAGATATTGGGTGGATATTATCATCACCACCTGAAAGTGCATGTAAGGGTGACACACAATGGGGGTTATCATCACAACCTGATATGAAACATCAGGGTGATACAAAATGGGGAGTATTATCACCAGCTGATGAGTCCAGTGGGGTGACACATAATGGGGAGTATTATCATTACTAGCTGATGAGGTCCAATTGGGTGACACATAATAGCTAGGTATTATCACCACATGATGTGGTCCAATGGGGTGACATATAATGGAGGGTATTATCACTACCTGAAAGTGCATGTAAGGGTGACACATAATGTGGGGGGTATTATCATTACCACATGATGAGGTCCGATGGGGTGACACAATGGGGGGTGTTATCACTACCTGAAAGTGGAAGCAAGGGTGACAGATAATGGGGAGTATTATCATCACCATCTGAAAGAGCATGTGAGGGTGACACATAATGTGGGGGTATTTTCACATGATGTGATCCTATGAGGTGACACATAATATAGGGTATTGTATTATCATCACCAGATGAAGACTGATGGGGTGAAGCATAACTGTGGGATATTATCATCACCACCAGGAAGTGCATTTAAGGGTGACATATATTGTAGGGTATTATCACCAGCTGATGAGGTTGAGTCTATATCACATAGCCAAAGTCTTATAACTTCCAAATATGTAATGTTCAAACCCTTATGTTTGAAATTACAAAACGTTGACTATGGATAAAAGAAAAAAAAAACAACGGAAACCAAAATAAACTGTTTTAAGCAAGGGGGCAAGCTTCCCTGCACCCACCCTCCACTACTTAAATATATCAACTCCGAGATCACACCCCATTGAACAAAATGGAAACCTTCACTTATGGAGATTTCCATTCAAATGCTCAAACTTTTACAAATTCAAACTTATGGTCTCGACCATATCAGGTTCGAACTTGTAAATGTTTGACTATGTGATAGGAACCTGATAAGGTCCAATGGGGTGACACTTAATGGAGGGTATTATCATCACCAGCTGATGAGGTCTAATGGGGTGACATAATGAGGAGGAATTATCATCACTACTTGATGAGGTCCTATGGGGTGACATAATGGGTGGGTATTATCATCGCCACATGATGAGGTCCAATGTGGTGACATATAATGGATGATATTATCATCACCACCTGAAGGTGCATGTCAAGGTGATACATAATGTGGGGGGTTTTATCATCAGCACCTGAAAGGGGAAGTCTGGGTTACAGATAAATGGGGGATATTATCATCACCACCTTAAAGTGCATGTCAGAGTGACACATAATAAGAGATACTATCAACACTACATGATCAGATTTGATTAGTGACACACAATGGGGGGTATTATCATCACCACCTGAAAGTACATGTGAGGGTGACACAATGTGGGGGTATTAGCACCACATGATGAGGTCCAATGTGGTGACACATAATATGGCTTATTATCACCACATGATGAGGTCTGATGGGGTGACGCATAACGGGGGGTATTATCACCACCTGAAAGTGCATGTGACGGTGACACACAATGAGGGGTTCTATCATCACCAAATAATGAACTCTTATGGGTTGATACATAATTGGGGTATAATCATCACCTGAAAGTGCATGTCTGGGTGACAGATAATGGGGAGATATTATCATCACCACCTCAAAGTGCATGTCAGGTTGACACATAATTAGGGATATTATCATCACAACCTTAAAATGCATGTTAGGATGACTTAATTGGGGGTTATTTTCATCACCAACTGATGGCATCCAGTGGGGCGATATAATGGTGGGTATTATCAGCTGATGAGGTCCAATGTGTTGAGACATAATGGGGGAAATTATAATCACTACCTGATGTGGTGCAATGAGGTGAAACCTATTGGAGGGTATTATCATCAGTACCTGAAACTGCATGTCAGGCTGACAAATAATGGAGAGGGTATTATCATCACCACCTGAAAGTGCATGTCAAAGTGACACATAATGGAGGGTATTATCATCAATGCATGATGAGGTCTGTTGGTGTGACACATAATAGTGGGTACTATCATTACCACATGGTGAGGTCTGCTGGGGTGACACATGATAAGGAGGTACAATCACCACATGATGAGGTCCAGTGAGGTGACATAATGGGGGTATTATCACTACCACCTGAAAGTACATGTCAGGGTGACAGATAATGGGATATTATCATCACCACCTGAAAGTGCATGTCATGGTGACACATAATGGGGTGTATTATCATCACCACCTGAAAGTGCATATCAGGTTGTCTCATAATGGGGCGGTATTATTGTCACCTGAAACTGCATGTCAGGGTGACACATAATGGGGGGTATTATCCTCACCACATGAGGTCTGATGGGGTGACATATAAAAGGGGTATTATCATCACAATATGAGGTCTGATGGGGTGACCCATAATGTGGGGGTATTACCATCACCTGAAAGTGCATGTGAAGGTGACACATAATTTGGGGGGTATTATCATCACCACATAATGACATCTGGGGTGACAATTAATGGGGGATATTATCATCACCACCTGAAAGTGCATGTAAGGATGACACATAATGTAGGGGTATTATCATCACCACCTGAAAGTGCATGTCAGGGTGACAGATAATGGAGATATTATCATCACCACTGAAAGTGCATGTGAGGGTAACACATAATGTGAGGGTAATAGCATCACATGTTGAGGTCCAATGGAGTGACACAATGGGGGGGGGTATCATCACCACTTGATGACGTCCAATGTGGGGACACATAATGGAGGTATTATCATCACTACATGATGAGGTCCAATGGGGTGACACAAGGGGGCATTATCATCACAACATCATGAGGTCCGATGGGATGCCGTAATGGGAGGTATTATCATCACCAACTGAAAATGCATGTGTGGGCAACACATACTGGAGATATTATCATCACCTGAATATGCAGGTCAGGGTGACACATAATGGGTATTATTGTCACCAAACAATGAGGTCCGATGGGGGTGACACATAATGGGATATTGTCATCACCACATGATTAGGTCAGTTGAGATGAGACATAATGCAGGTTATTATACTCACCACCTAAAAGTGCATGTTAAGGTGACAGATAATAGGGGGATATTATCATCACCACCTGAAAGTGCATGTCATTGTGACACATAATGGGGTGTATTATCATCGCCACCAGAAAGTGCATGTCAGGTTGGCTCAAAATGGGGGGGGGGTATTATCATCACCTGAAACTGCATGTCAGGGTGACACATAATTGGGGAGTATTATCCTCACCACATGAGGTCCGATGAGGTGACATAATGTGGGGGTATTACCACCACCACCTGAAAGTACATGTGAGGGTGACACAATGTGGGGGTATTATCAGCACCACATGATGAGGTCCAATGTGGTGACACATAATATGGCTTATTATCACCACATGATGAGGTCTGATGGGGTGACGCATAACGGGGGTATTATCACCACCTGAAAGTGCATGTGACGGTGACACACAATGAGGGGTTCTGTCATCACCAAATAATGAACTCTTATGGGTTGATGCATAATTGGGGTATAATCATCACCTCAAAGTGCATGTCTGGGTGACAGATAATGGGGAAATATTATCATCACCACCTCAAAGTGCATGTCAGGTTGACACATAATTAGGGATATTATCATCACAACCTTAAAATGCATGTTAGGATGACTTAATTGGGGGTTATTTTCATCACCAACTGATGGCATCCAGTGGGGCGATATAATGGTGGGTATTATCAGCTGATGAGGTCCAATGTGTTGAGACATAATGGGGGGAATTATAATCACTACCTGATGTGGTGCAATGAGATGAAATCTATTGGAGGGTATTATCATCAGTACCTGAAACTGCATGTCAGGCTGACAAATAATGGAGAGGGTATTATCATCACCACCTGAAAGTGCATGTCAAGGTGACACATAATGGAGGGTATTATCATCAATACATGATGAGGTCTGTTGGTGTGACACATAATAGTGGGTATTATCATTACCACATGGTGCGGTCTGCTGGGGTGACACATGATAAGGGGGTATAATCACCACATGATGAGGTCAATGAGGTGACATAATGGGGGTATTATCACTACCACCTGAAAGTACATGTCAGGGTGACAGATAATAAGGGGATATTATCATCACCACCTGAAAGTGCATGTCATGCTGACACATAATGCGATGTATTATCATCACCACCTGAAAGTGCATATCAGGTTGTCTCATAATGGGGGGGTATTATTGTCACCTGAAACTGCATGTCAGGGTGACACATAATGGGGGGTAATATCCTTACCACATGAGGTCTGATGGGGTGACATATAAAAGGGGTATTATCAACACCATATGAGGTCTGATGGGGTGACCCATAATGTAGGGGTATTGCCATCACCTGAAAGTGCATGTGAAGGTGACACATAATTTAGGGGGTATTATCATCACCACATAATGACATCTGGGGTGACAATTAATGGGGGATATTATTATCACCACCTGAAAGTGCATGTAAGGATGACACATAATGTAGGGGTATTATCATCACCACCTGAAAGTGCATGTCAGGGTGACAGATAATGGGAGATATTATCATCACCAATGAAAGTGCATGTGAGGGTAACACATAATGTGAGGGTAATAGCATCACATGTTGAGGTCCAATGGAGTGACACAATGAGGGGGGGTATCATCACCACTTGATGACGTCCAATGTGGGGACACATAATGGAGGTATTATCATCACTACATGATGAGGCCCAATGGGGTGACACAATGGGGATTATCATCACAACATCATGAGGTCCGATGGGATGCCGTAATGGGAGGTATTATCATCACCAACTGAAAATGCATGTGAGGGCAACACATAATGGAGATATTATCATCACCTGAATATGCAGGTCAGGGTGACACATAATGGGTATTATTGTCACCAAACAATGAGGTCCGATGGGAGTGACACATAATGGGGTATTATCATCACCACATGATTAGGTCAGTTGAGATGAGACATAATGCAGGTTATTATACTCACCACCTAAAAGTGCATGTTAGGGTGACAGATAATAGGGGGATATTATCATCACCACCTGAAAGTGCATGTCATTGTGACACATAATGGGGTGTATTATCATCGCCACCAGAAAGTGCATGTCAGGTTGGCTCAAAATGGGGGGGGGGTATTATCATCACTTGAAACTGCATGTCAGGGTGACACATAATGGGGGAGTAGTATCCTCACCACATGAGGTCCGATGGGGTGACATAATGTGGGGGTATTACCACCACCACCTGAAAGTGCATGTAAAGGTGACACATAATGGGAGGTATTATCATCACCAGATGAAGTCTCATGGGGTGACGGATAATGGGGGTGTATTATCATCACCTGCAAGTGCATGCCAGGGTGACAGATATTGGGGATATTATCATCACTACCTGAAAGTGCATGTAAGGGTGACACATAATGGGGGTTATTATCATCACAACCTAAAAGTTAACGCCAGGGTGACACATAATGGGGGGTATTATCACCAGCTGATGAGGTCCAATGGGGTGCCACATAATGAGGGGCATTGTCATCACCAGCTGAGGAAGTCCAATTGGGTGACACATAATGGGGGGTATTATCATCTCCACATGATGAGGTCCAAGGGAGTAACACATAATGGGTGGGTATTATCACCACATGATGAGGTCCAATGGAGTAAGATATAATGGAGGGTATTATCACCACCTGAAAGTGCATGTCAGGGTAACACATAATGTGGGGGGGTATTATCATTAACTCATGATGAGGTCTGATGGGGATGACACATAATGGGGGTATTATCATCACCAACTGAAACTGGAAGTGAGGGTGACAGATAATTGGGAAATATTATCATCATTACCTAAAAGTACATGTCAGGGTGACACATAATGGGGTGTATTACCATCACCGCATGATGAGGTTTGATGGGTGACACATAATGGGGGGTATTATCATCACCACCTGAAAGTGCATGTGAGGGTGACACAATGTGGGGGTATTTTCACATCATGAGGTTCCATGAGGTGATACATTATATGGGGTATTCTAGTGACATGATGAAGTCTGATGGGGTGAAGCATAATTGGGGGTATCATCACCTGAAAGTGCATGTCTGGGTGGCAGATAATGGGGGGATATTATCATCACAATCTGAAAGTACATGTCAGGGTGACACATAATGGGGATATTATCATCCCTACATGATGAGGTCTTGATGGGGTGACATATAATAAGGGGTACTATCATCACCACATGATGATGTCTGATGGGGTGACTCATAATGAGGGTATTAGCAGCACCTGAAAGTGCATGTCAGGGTGACACAGTGGGAGTATTATCATCACCACATGATGAGGTCTAGTGGGGTGACATAATGGGGGGGTAGTACCATCACCTCATGATGAGATCTGAAGGGGGGACAGATAATGGGGGAATTATGATCATGTGAAAGTGCATGCCAGTGAGCAGAATGGGGGCTATTACCATCACCATCTGAAAGTGCATGTCAGGATGACACATAATGGGGTTATCACCCCATGATGGAGTCCAATGGGGTGACACAATGGGAGGATATTATAGTCACCACATGTTGAGGTCTGATGGAATGACACATAATATTGTGGTATTATCATTACCGCATGATGAGATCCAATGCAGTGACACATAATGAGGGAGTACTATCATCACCATATTAGGTCCGATGGAGTGACACATAATCTGGAGTACTATTATCACCACATGATGAGGTCCGATGGGATGACACATAATGGGGGTACTATCATTACATGAGGTGTGATGGGGTGACACAATCGGGGTGTTTTTATCACCTGAAAGTGCATGCCATGGTGAAACAATGGGCAGGTAGTATCATCACATAATGAGGTATGATGGGTTGACACATAATGGGGGTATTATTATTACCAGATGAAGTCTCATGGGGTGATGGATAATGGGGGGTATTATCACCTGCAAGTGCATGTCAGAGTGACCCATAATGGGGGTGTTATCACTCCATGATGAGGTCCAGTGGGGTGACATAATGGGAGGAGATTATCGTCATCACATGTTGAGGTCCGATGGAGTGACACATAATATGGTGCTATTATCATTGCCGCATGATGAGGTTCAATGTGTTGACACATAATGAGGGAGTACTATCATCCCTGTTTTAGGTCCGATGGGGTGACACAATTTGGGAGTACTATTATCACCACATGATGATGTCCAATGGGATGACACATAATGGGGGTACTATCATTACATGAGGTGTGATGAGGTGACACAATTGGGGTGTTTTTATCACCTGAAAGTGCATGTCATGGTGAAACAATGGGCAGGTAGTATCACACGATGAGGTCTGATGGGTTGACATAATAGTGGGGTATTATCACCACATGATGTTCAATGGGGTGACAAAGTGGGGGTATTAGCACATTGTGAGGTCCTATGGGTGACATATAATAGGGGGTATTATCAGCACATGAATGAGGTCCATTGGGGTAATATATATAATTGGGGCTATTATCATTACTACATGATGTCTGATGGTGTGACATAATGGGTGGCATTATCACCACATGATGAGGTCTGATGGGGTGACATATAATGGGGAATTATCACCACATGATATCCAATGGGGTGAAATAATGGGGGTATTATCATCATTATCATCAGGGTTTAATATATTGGGGGGATGTTATCATCACCACCTGAATGTGCATGTAAGGGTGACACATAATGGGGGTTATCATCACAACCTTTAAGTGAACGTCAGGGTGACACAATGGGGGTATTATCACCAGCTGAGGTTCAATGGGGTAACATACAATGGGGAGTATTATCACCAGCTAAAGTCCAACTGGGTGACACAATGGGGGTATTATCATCACCACATGAGGTCTGATGAAGTGACACATAATGGGTGGGTATTACATGATGAGGTCCAATGGGGTGACCTCCAATGGAGGATATTATCACCACCTGAACGTGCATGTCAGGGTGAAACATAATGTGGGGGGTATTATCATTAACTCATGATGAGGTCTGATGGGGATGACACATTTATTTTATTTTATTTTTTATTTTATTTTACATTTGTTGACCGGGCTAGTCCAACTGGATATATGTCCATTTTTAGTAGAGGCCCGGGGAGTTGAGCTACAAAAAAATATATATATATTATTAAATAAATTCTTTTGACAGTTACAAAGGATAACTTTTAGCACATTGATACAGTTCTTTTCAATAAGACAAAGTGCAAATTAAAAACATATGACAAAATAGTTAATTTCCTATTCCAATCTAGAGTAGGAAATATCATCTGGTTAACGCTCTTCCTAAGTAATTTGTGGCTGATTGCTTAGCTTGTATTTATCATTTCAGCAGAAGTAAATAACTTGGTCTAAGAAGAGAAAGTAGAAAGAATGAAAAAGTGTAACAAACAAGTAAAAGTTAGTTGGGGTTGCAACTAGGTCATAGCCAGTGTTTTCTGAGATATATTTTAAGTTTCTGTCTGAAAACTGATAGGGAGGAAAGTGATGTAAGATCACTAGGAAGTAGATTCCATTTTTTTCCCAACTGTATTTGAGAAGAGAGAGTCCCCTGCCATGTTGTTGGATTTGGTTGTACAAACTAGTAGTTTATTAGAGGAGTGTAAGGTGTTCAGATTTTTGTAGGGACATATCAGGGAAGATAGTATTGGAGTCTTATGAGGATGGTAAAGGGTCTTGTGGGCAATTGTAAGTTGGTTAAAAATTAGCTGATTCTGAAGGTCCAGCCAACCTAGCTGTGATAGATTCTGACAGTGATGGGTTCTGATGGGTTGTCCAGTGGCAAATCTGGCAATAGTATTGTAGGATTTAGCTAGTTTCAGGAGATTATGTTTAGACAGGTTAGTATAGATAGGAGAGGCATAAAGAAGTGTAGAGATTAGGTGGGACTGGGCGATAGTAGATCTGGCTAGTGGAGTAAGGAATTGTTTAATCCTGTAGAGGGAGCCCATTTTTTGTTGACAGTTTTTACTGTATTGTTTATATGACTATCAAAGGAGATGTCGTTGTCAATAGTTACTCCTAGGAGTTTGGTTATGTCAGGAGATATAAGTGTTCCATTTCTAGATGCAATTGAGAAATTAATTTGGGTGGATTTACGGGTAGGAGTAAATAGTAAGAGCTTTGTTTTTTTAGGATTCAATAGGAGGCAACATTGTAGAAACCATGTTTCAACTATACTAAATACTAATTGAGTTTTGGATTGCAGTTCAGATGAGGAACTGGCTGAGCAAATTATTGTCGAGTTGTCTGCATATTGTAAACAAGTGGCATGTGGAATAGCTAGGCATAGATCATTGATGAAGATTGAGAAAAGATGAGGGCCAAGAATAGAGCCCTGAGGGACACCTAGAGTAACAGGCAGGTGGAAGGATAGGTGATTTTCCCAGAGAACTGCTTGCTGCCTATTGCTGAGGTAGGAATTGAACCATTTTATGGCCTGAGAATAAAGAGAAAGAGATTTGAGAATATTTATTAGCAGTGAGTGGTTAACCATGTCAAAAGCTTTTGACAGGTCAATAAAGAGAGCAGATGTAAGAATATTATTATTTCTGTTTTGGTTAATGGAGTTTAAGAAAGACAGGAGGGTGGTTGTGGTACTATGGAATGGCCTAAATCCATGTTGGCAATCAGCAAGTAAGTTATTTTGAATTAGATGGTTTAGTAGTTGTTTCTGAATGCATTTTTCCATTATTTTTGCCAAGGGGGATAGTAGAGCTATAGGACGATAGTTAGAATGTTTATTAGAGTTCCCTCCTTTGTGTATGGGGATAATGTGAGGGATTTTCCAGATAGATGGAATTGTTCCCTAATTTATGGTTCTGTTTATGAGGATGGCTATTGGATAGGCAACGGCTCTAGCTGCTTTCTGCAGGTATTCTGCAGGTAGCTGGTTGGCTGATGAGGTGCAAGGTTTTAGTTTGTGGATGAGTTTACAGATGGAGTGTATTGGGATAGGTTGTATTTGAAATGTGGGGAGAGAGCTAGTAAAGGAGGTAGGAAGGGTAGAGCTGTTACGGGAAAGTTGGTTTGCAAGAGATTGTATAACTTCTGTAAAGAAGGTATTAAAGTAATTAGCAGCTTGATTTGGGTTTTCCCATTGACTACCTAGTGGGGTTGGTGTCCTAGTTTGGCCTGGGTGAAGCAGTCTATTGATGCTTGTCCAAAACCTTTGTGGGTTACTCTGGTGTTTTTGTTGCATTTTTGTTGTAAAACTGTTTTTTTTATCTGAGAGAATAGCTTTTTTTGTTTCATTTCTCATTTGTCTAAAAGTTAGGTGATCTAAAGTACCTTTGGTAGTTCTCCACTTGGTCCAAGCTTTGTTTCTGAGTAGCATTTGTTGTCTGGTGTCTTTAGAGAGCCATGGGGCTGGTTTAGCCCTAATTCGTATAGTACATTTTGGAGCATAATGGGGTATTATCATCACCATCTGAAAGTGGAAGTTAGGGTGACAGATAATGGGGGGATATTATCATCACCACCACCTGAAAGTGCATGTCAGGGTGACACATAATGGGGGGTATTATCATAACCACCTGAAAGTGCATGTGAGGGTGACACATAATGTGGGGGTATTTTCACATGATAAGGTCCTATGAGGTGACACATAATATGGGGTATTATCATCACGGCATGATGACGGCTGATGGGGTGAAGCATAATTGGGGGTATTATCATCACCTGAAAGTGCATGTCTGGGTGGCAAATAATCGGGGGTATTATCACCACCTGAAAGTGCATGTCAGGGTGACACATAATGGGGGGTATTCTCACCACACAATGAGGTCAGATGGGTGACATATAATGGGGGTACTATCATCAACACATGAGGTCTGATGGGATGACTCATAATGGGGGTATTATCACCACCTCAAAGTGCATGTCATGGTGACACATAATGGGGGTATTATCATCACCACATGATGAGGTCCAATGGGGTGACACATAATGGGGGGTATTACCATCACCACATGATGAGATCTGAGGGGATGATAGATAATGTGTGGCATTATCACCATGTAAAAGTGCAAGTCAGAGTGACACATAATGGGTATTATCACCCCATGATGAGGTCCAATGAGGTGACACAATGTGGGGATATTATCAGCACATGTTGAGGTCCGATGGAATGACACATAATATGGTGGTATTATCACCACATGATGGGGTCCAATGTGGTGACATAATGAGGGAGTACTATTATCACCATATTAGGTCCAATGTGGTGAAACATAATCTGGGAGTACTATTATCACCACATGATGAAGTCCGAGAGGATGACACATAATGGGGGTACTATCATTACATGAGGTGCAATGGGGTGACACAATCAGGGGTGTTTTCACCACCTGACAGTGCATGCCATGGTGAAACAGTAGGCAGGTAGTATCATCACATAATGAGGTCAAATGGGTTAACACAATGGTGGGGTATTAACACTGCATAATGATGTCCGATGGGGTGACACAGTGGGGTATTATCACCACATTGTGAGGTCCTATGGCATAACATATAATAGGGGTATTATCACCACATGATAAGGTCCAATGGGGTGACATATAATGGGAGGTATTATCGTCACCACATGATGACATCTGATGGGTTGACATAATGGGTGGGTATTATCACGTCATGATGAAGACTGATGTAGTGACATAATGGGGGGGGGTATTATCCCCACATACTGAGGTCTGACAGGGTGACACATAATGTGGGGTATTATTTGTTTGTTTGTGTCTTTCAGCTTTTCCCAGTTAGGGGTCGCCACAGCGGAAATCCGGTCCGCTAATGATTGGTAGTTGATTTTTACGTGCCGGGTTACCAGCCGTGACACACAACCTTCAACGAAGGTACGCCCATTCACGCATGTCTCCACACAGAAGACGCTCTAGCTGAGAATCGAACCAGACAGCGTCTTACTGTGAGGCGACAACGCTACCACAGCACCACCACCGCGGGTCTATAATGTGGGGTATTATCACCACTTGAAAGTGCATGGCAGGGTGACACATAATTTGGGGGGGTATTATCACCACAAGATGAGGTCTGATGGGGTGACGCACAATGGGGGGTATTATCATCACCACCTTAAAGTGCATGAGAAGTGACACATAATGGTGGATATTATTTGCATATGTAGTCTGATGGGGTGATGGATAATGGGGGTATTATCACCTGAAAGTGCATGTCAGTGTGAAAGATATTGGTGGTTATTATCATCACCACCTAAAAGTGCATGCAAGGGTGACACATAATGGGGGTTATTATCATCACAACCTTAAAATGAACATCAGGGTGGCACATAATGGGGGGTATTATCACCAGCTGAAGTCCAATGGAGTTACACATAATGGGGGGTATTTTCATCACCAGCTGATGAGGTCCAACTGGATGACTCTTAATGGGGGGCTACTATCACCACATGACAAGGTCCAATGGAGTGACACTTATTGGGTGGGTATTATCACCACATGAGGTCCAGTGGGGTGACATATAATGGAGAGTATTATCACCACCTGAAAGTGCATGTCAGGGTAACACACTGTGTGGGAGCATTATCATTATCACATGATGAGGTCCAATGGGGTGACATATAATGGGAGGTATTATTATTGCCACCTGAAATTGGAAGTGAGGGTAACAGATAATGAGGAGCATTATCATCACCACATGATAAGATCAGATGGGTGACATATAATAGTGGGTACTATCATCACTACATGATGAGGGCTGATGGGATGACTCATAATGGGGTCTATTATCACCACCTAAAAGTGCACTGTCAGGGTGACAAAATGGGGGTATATTATCATCACCACATGATGAGGTCCAATAGGGTGACACAATGGGGGTACTACCATCACCACATGATGAGCTCCAATGGGGTGACAGGTAATGGAGGGCATTATCACCATCTGAAAGTGCATGTCAGGGTGACACATAATGGGGTATTACCACCCAATGATGAGGTCCAATTGGGTGACACTGGGGGGATATTATCATCACCACATGATGAGGTCTGATGTGGTGACACATAATGAGGGAGGACTATCATCTCCATATTATGTTCGATGGGATGACACATAATGGGGGGGGGCTGTTATCATCACATGAGGTCTGATGGTGTGACACATAATGAGGGTGTTTTCACCACCTGAAAGTGTATGTCATGATGACACAATGGGCAGGTAGTATCATCACATGATGAGGTCTGATGGGTTGACACATAATAGTGGGGTATTATTACTACATGATGTCTGATGGGGTGAAACAGTGGGGGTATTATCACCAAATTGTGAGGTCCAGTGGGGTGACACATAGGAGGAATTATCACCATATGATGAGGTCCAATGGGGTGACATATAATGGGGGGTATTATCACAACATGGTGTCTGATGGGGTGACATAATGGGTGACATTATCACCACATGATGTCTAATGGGGTGACATAATGGGTGGCATTATCACCACATGATGAGGTCCGATGGGATGACATAATGAGGGGGTATTATCATCACATCATGATGAGGTCCGATGTAGTGACATAACAGGGGGTATTTTCCCCACATGATGAGGCACAACAGGGTGATACATAATGAAGGGTATTATCACCACTTGAAAGTGCATGACAGGGTGACATATAATTTGGGGGGGGTATTATCACCACATGATGAGGTCCGGTGGGGTGACATAATATGGGGTATTATCATCATGACATGATGAAGTCTGATGGGGTGAAGCATAATTGAGGGGTATTATCATCTGAAAGTGCATGTCTAGGTGGCAGATAGAGAGGATATTATCATCACCTGAAAGTGTATGTCAGGGTCACACATAATGGGGGGGTCTTGTCATCACCATACAATGAGATCAGATGGGTGACATATAAAAGAGGGTGCTATCATCACCACATGATGAGGTCTGATGGAATGACTCATAATTGGTGGTATTATCACCACCTGAAATTGCACGTCAGGGTGACAAAATGGGGGTATTATCATCACCACATGATGAGGTCCAATGGGGTGACACATAATGGTGGTATTACCATCACCACATGATGAGATCCAAAGGGGTGACAGGTAATGGGGGGAATTATCATCATCTGAAAATGCATGTCAGGATGACACATAATGGGGTATTATCACCTCATGATGAGGTCTGATGTGGTGACACATAATGAGTGAGGGCTATCATCACCATATTAGGTCCGATGGGGAGACACATAATGGGGGGGGTCTTATCACATGAGGTCCGATGGGATGACATAATCGGGGGTGTTTTCACCACCTGAAAGTGCATGTCATGGTGACACAATGGGCAGGTAGTATCATAACATGATGAGGTCTGATGGGTTGACATGTAATGGTGGGGTATTATCACCACATGATGTCTGATGGGGTGACACAGTGGGGGTATTATCACCACATTGTGAAGTCCACTGGGGTGACATAATACGGGGGTATTGTCACCTATGATGAGGTCCAATGGGGTGACATAATGCAGTGTATTATCACCACATGATGTCTGATGGGGTGACATAATGAGTGGCATTATCACCACATGATGAGGTCCAATGGGGTGACATATAATGGGGGGTATTATCATCACCACATGATGATATCCGATGGGGTGACATAATGGGGGGTATTATCATCATATCATGATGAGGTCTGATGGAGTGACATAATGCGTGGTATTATCACCACATGACATCCGACAGGGTGACACATAATGAGGGGTATTATCACCACTTGAAAGTGCATGGCAGGGTGACACATAATTTAGGGGGTGTTATCATCACCACATTATGTGGTCCTATGGGGTGATGCACAATGGGGGGTATTATCATCACCACCTTAAAGTGCATGAGAAGGTGACACATAATGGGGGATATTATCACCACCTGAAAGTCTTTGCAATAGAACAAAAGGGCAATAAAGAGAGTCATATGGAACAAATGATCATTTGTTGTTAAATAATCATAATGGAGAACTGTAGGGAAAAAATCTAGGTATGGCATGGGTAGACCACAAAAATGTATTTGATAGTACCCCACATTCATGGATAAAAGAGTGCTTAAAAATGTATAAGAAACACCCTACTCTGATCAATTACAGTATAGCGACCATAAAACAATGGCAAACCACTTAGCAATTGTCATGATAAAGGACAAATTATTATTCCAGGGATAAAAATTCAAAGGGGGATATTCCAGGGTGACTCTCTGACACTGCTGCTCTTTTTTCTTGCCCTTAATCCATTAAGCTGTCTACAATTTACCTTCCAGAAAACAACAAAGTTTAAAAACGTATCTTATTTTTGTAGATAATTTAAGACTGTATAGTTCATCAGATGAGGACTGAAAGCACAACTGCAAGTCATCAGAACTTTCAGATATTGTCATTTGGTCTTGATAAATGTGCAAAAGCAACTTTTACAGCAGGAATGCTGCAGCACCAAGAAAACATTAGTTTGTAACAGAATTGGAGCAAGAGGGAGTGTATAAATATTTGGGAAGTGATGATGGATCAACAATGAAACATGAATACATTTTAATAAAACTTGTACAGATTATTTTAAAAGATTAAGATTAATACTGAAAACAGGGCAGCCACGGTGGTGCATCAGTTAGCGTTGCCACCTCACAGCAAGTGATCCTCGGCTGGGGTGCCTTCTGTGCGGAGTCTGCATGTCCTCCCTGTGGTCACGTGGATTTCCTCTGGGTGCTCCGGTTTCCTCCCACATCCCAAAGACATGCTGTAGGTGGATTGTACACTCTAAATTGGCCCTAGGTTTGTGTGTGTGTGCCTTCTATGGAAGGTTGGGCGCCGGGCTGGCAACTCAACACCGTAAAACTCCATTGTCATGAGAGGACAGGTGATCTGTTGTGGTGACCCTTAACCGGGAAAAGCCAAAAGAAGAAGAAGAAGATTAATACTGAAAACACCACTTACATCTAGGAACAAAGTCCAAGCTATAAACCAATTTGCTCTTCCTGTCCTAACTTACAGGTAGGGTATGATTGACTGGCCCCAAAAGGTGATGGATAGGTTGGACAGGAAAATAAGAAGGATTCTACATGCTCAAATGATTTGTAAAAATCAATACATACCAAGACTAGTTATTCCCCATTCTGAAGGAAGTATGGGCCTCCTCAAAACATATTACTTGTATAGATATGCAATCGTGACAAACATGAGGAGAATAAGTTAAGGTGACTTACCTGATTAACTTAGCAGAACCATATCTGCATCACGCTGGAATGGAAATCAAACCAGAAGGAAATAAAAGTCAGGCAGCAACAGAATATGCCAAAAAACAAAAGAAAGAATGTAAGGTGAAGGATCAGATGAGAAGGCAAGAAATGTGTTAAATGCATAAATATGCTTGCAAGTATAGAAAACTCTTGGAACATCCTCATGTTAATCGGGACTGAATGCAGGAATGGTGAAGTAGAGGTGAATTTAAATCAAAGTCAAAAGGTTAATATTGGCAGCCCAAGATAGTGGATTACATGCATGTGGGTTTACAAAGTCCATTGAACATATGGGGGAAACAGATAAGTTTAGGTTTTGTAAAACAGAATTGGAAACAGTCACACATCTTTTTGCTGGTTGTGATATACTAATGGCAAAAGGTCTGTATACTAAAGGTATAATTATGTGGGAAGACCGTTACATTGGGGATTGTGCAAACATTATGGTACTGAAGTAGTGAAAATCACTGGAAACATGAGCCACAAAGCATTATAGACAATTATGAAGTTTACATCACATGGGATCACCCATTTCCAGCAGTTCAAAAATAGATGTGAGAAAACCAGATATAGTACTCCACGAAAAGACAAAAGTAGAATTGATCATTGAAATTACTATACCCAGTTACTACAGTATGCACAGAGAGACTCAAAGTCATGAAATACCAGGATTTGCAGGCAGAAATGAGGACAATGTCGAAGAAGGATACCCAGACAGTTCTAATAGTATTAGGAGCAATGGGTCTTAGAAAAAGAATTTACAATCATACTTATATTACCGATACCCGTAACTCCATACAAATTGCAGGAGGAGTCATTACTGGGAACAATGTGGGTGCTGCAAAGTGCACTTCTGGCTAACAAAGATTAAAACAATACTAATTTAATGAACTTGAATCATACTTTGACTTAGAAATGGGATCCATTCCTATCATGGTATTAGAAACCCAAAACACTTGGAGAAATTAAAAAGGGAGTAATGTTAGAACACACTTATCATTTCCCTACTGGTATCAGGTGGGGTACAATGATGTTACCTCTAGGGAATTTAGTACAATGCAGGCAGTTGGATCATCTGCCTTTCTTCCAAGTATGCCATTACAAAAAGGTAGGATGGTGGGAGGAAAGCGAGTACAGAGAGCGTAGGGAAAAGACATACAAATAACCAGAAGCTCCAATTAGAGGGTGCTGGCAAAGTTAACCAAAATCATCTAAAAAGATGAATGAGAAAGTGTCAGGGTCTACCCTGCAGATGTAGATCTTGGCCTCAGTGGCAACTCTGCTTCCCCTTCAGGGGAAGGGAAGAAACCCCCCATCCGAAGAAACAGGGCTGAGACTGAGGCAGGAGAAATGTCCTCCAGCTTTTAAAATAAACTGCCCTTCAGGCCATTACTAGTAGCAGAAAGAGAAAGTAGGGAGAAAGAAGAAAATATATGAGTGAAGGTAACCAGGCAGCTCTATATGTATTCCTTAAGCTAGAAAGATCACTAAATGGTTCTATGACACCATACAGCTCACCACTAACCAGAAAAGGCCACAAGGTGGGCAACTCTAACTTCAGCACCATCATAAACATGCACAATAACTGTGGTATACTCTAGTAAATTTCACTAAATCACCAAATCAAAGTTACTGGAGCTGTTTATCACAGTACAAAAAACTGTATTTTGTCTGTCATGTCTGTGGTGCTGTTTGTGTACCCACAGTGCTTCACTTTGTAACTTTTTGTCTAACTTATACACAGTTGTGTGAGTTCAAGACAGTACATTTTCTTAATATAAACTTTTGTAAAAATGTTATTTTACAAAACTTGTCCAATTAAATGTTCATTGATTTTTGTCCAGAGGATTTGTGATTCAGTTAGATGAGTCCTGATTTCTCTAGTTTTACTAGGACTATGTGCAAATGCTCCCACACACTCACTACAGCAGTGTTCTTCTATGACTTTTATCATGGTATGTGGCCGTACATCCTGAGGTGGTAGCAGGAAACAGTGTGCAATCTGTCCACAATCATTCCTATAGTTTTTACATCAGCCATAGTGTCTTTCAGCTTTTCCCGGTTAGGGGTCACCACATCGGAACTCCTGTCCGCTCATGATTGGCTTTTTACAGTGCCGAGTTGCCAGCCCAATGCCCAACCTTCAAAGAAGGCACTCCAATTCACGCTCGCACCTACCTGCATGTTGTTAGTGTCACTCAACCACGGGGAGGACATGCAGACTGCACACAGAAGGTGCTTCAGCCGAGAATCAAACTGGAGAACCTCTTGCTGTGAGGCGACAATGCTAACCGCTGCACCACCTAAAATAGCCTAGGGAATGGAACAGGAGACAAATGTATGAAATTTCCTGTACTTGCAGTATCATTTTTTTAATGAATACATTTGTACAAGTGACTTGAGAACAGAAGTTGAAGCCACATGCACTCTAACAAATGTAAAACTAGGGCATGACCCACTTTTAAGCCCTACCTTCTTCAGCAGTTCACTGACACACAAACCCACCCAGCAATATATCAGCACCCTTCATAAAGAGCAGTGGGGAAAATAATTTTTTAGTACATTAATTTTGAATATTTGTAATCAGAGAATTACATGAAGAACTTTACTCTCTCAACAGAAAGTAATTTGCGAAGCTGCCTTCTGAAGTACGGGAAAGCATCTGCTGCATTCTTTTAGAAAGCACAGTCAGTTTTTAGGGCCTACAGTAAAGACCAAGTAACTACCAGTGAAATGTCATACTATTCTTATGCTTAAAAGGGCATGGATAGGAGCTAGAGCCTCCTGTCCTAGAAGGAAATGGATACAAGTCATCAAAATATTCTCTCATTGGGGCACTAACTATTGTAGAACACATAGTCTCACCCTACCTATAGGCAGTAGGGACATCTTGCAAAATTCAAATTCCAATACTAACATATCTTTAAAGGAATCTTGCACACTCCAAGTAAACATAAGATTTCCTTTAATTTAAGGCTTAACAAGCTAGCAGAGAAATTCTGTAGGAATCAACTCCCCTCCCTTAGGAAAGGCAGCACAGACATGAGAGTATTCAACCCACCCATTGCTTTCACTCTGGTATTACATCAAAGATATCTGAACAGGTTGCTTACTACGCACTCTCCCTTGAACAAGGGGAGTAAAATAAGAGGAAACATGTCTACTGCTTTCTTTCAAAAGTCCACTTTAGGGGGCAAAGGCAGGCATCTTTTTCATGACTACCTGAAGGGAATTAAACTACAATGATTAGGCCATAAGGACAATGCATTTGTGAAAATTTTAACTGTTTATAAAGAAGCCAGCATTTTTGGGACAGTAGAAATATCAAAAAATTGTGCAACATACAGGAACACCCAGCAGAGAGAATGTTGCAGCATCTACTTCACAAAACAAATATACTTGGTCATAATGGTGAGAAGGCAAGATAAAAAATAATTCAGTACAAAAAGTGTAACCATGTTACCTGTAATCATTCCACTGAATATATGAAAATACACAAAAACAGTAATTTCCTTATGTCTTTCTCAGTTAAAAACATCTCATACAGAGTTTTGCACAGCTTTCAGACAGCATCTTGCAAATGAGTTTTCAGTGCATATTACCTGTTAACATGGTTTCCAAGATCACTTTCTTTATGAAGGTCCTATACCATTCAGAATGGAAAATGCACATTTTAAGGGAAAAAAAAATAAATGCATATTTCAGAACAAAAACTTATAAATGGAAATGACAGACCTTAACATTTCACAAGCATCCAACAGCAAAATAAACTTCTGAAAAGCTACTTATCCTTTAACAAATGGCAAAGAAACTCAAAGCTAGGAACATTTAGCAAAAGTCAACTAAATAAAACATCAAAAAGGAAAGCAGACTAAGCATGAGAACAACACAATTTCGTACGTTTGGTAGGCTTAACTCATATCTTCACACACACAAGTCTTTATTCAAAGTCTAGAAAGGAAAGAAAAAAACGTAAAACAGACTAAAACACAAGACATAAACTACTTGCTTAGCTTGCAAACATAGTAGAAAAACCTCAAACACCCTACTATCCACTCAAAGTATACATCTACCAGCTGACCTTAATATATCAAATGTTTGCAGGCTTCTCAACCAATAGGCATTCTGCTTCACTCCCCAGGTGAGGAGCAGCCTTAATTACAGTCAGGTGTCTTCCCTAAGTCCCCACCTACTTTACAAGCAGTAATGATGTACAGCACAATACTGTCTTACCTTGCTTTTGTAAGAAACATTACTGTTTTGTCAGATTCATCAGCACAGGCTGCTGATTAAACATCATGTCAGAATCTAAGCTGAAGTCCCATAGCAAGATCTTTATTTCAGTTGATGTTCCTTGGGGAATTGAATCATAAAGTATAATTTCCATGTGGGCCTTCTATGCCACAGCCCATTTCCTGGAGGTATTGGGAGCCATAGTCTATACTCACAGTGAAATAAAGACACTACCTGCTGAACTGGGAAGTAGGTACATGAATCACAAAGAGTGTCAGTCTATCACCTGTCAGGTGGTGGGTAATGCACAGGTTATCATCTACATTGAATGTACAGGATATCCAGGAGGTTTTAATCACCCCCACATATGGCACTCGTGTGACCTTTGCCAGTGGTAATTTCCCAGAGGGCATCAAGTGGAGGTGTTGGATATTCCCCTCAACCCTTGGCTCATGACCTCCGTGAGAAATGCATATAACCCAACAGTCACAACCATGCCAACTCACAAATAAAAAATATCATACAGAAATTTCTTGGGCTGTTGAGGGTACAATTCCACTTTCTGAATACATCTGGCAGAACCTTGCAATATGATCTTGCCATGTGTGTCAGAATTCTAGGAGATTGTACCATGATACATAATATAGTAATGAGAAAGCAGATACAGGAAGTTGTTGTTGGTAGTCAGAAACTGAAGATCTTACACCACAGGTGGGGGCAGCTAAGGCAAATGAGGAGTCAAAGGAGCTGGCTGATGGAAGGTGCCATACACCATGATATTAACTCAAAGGCAGAGGTCTGTGGGTCAACTTTGCATGCTCAAAAACTCAAATGTTATTTTTGCAAGATGAAAAAAATAATGAAAACTAAAATCCTAAACTGGGCATTTTTCCCAGGGCAAGTAAACACTTAACCAATGTGGAGATATATGCCCTTTTCCTCACTATAGTGTGATCCAGAAGTTGGTATATGTGTGTGTATATATATATATATATATATATATATATATATATATATATATATATATATATAGTTAGGGTAGTTTGGGGGGCGCTATTGTGTGTTTTCATGAAGTTTTGGGCAAGTGTTTATATTCCCTGGGAACACTGCGTGGTTCGAGATTTTAGTTTTCATTATTTTCATCTTGTGAAAATAACATTCGAGTATTTGGGCTTTAGAGCATGCAAAGTAGTCCCGAGCTCTGCATATAGATATGCTACACAAAAGATGAAAGAGCTAAGACAATACAGAAAATAAAAATGAAAACTGCAAAATGAAAAGATGATGCTTAACTATGCATAGGTTGCCCACTCTTTGCTTTATAAAGAGACATCCTATGTCACAATGTTACAGAGACAGGGCAATTTTATTTCAATTTTTTCAGATGAGGAGGAACCAGTGTTAAATAATTACAACTTAATACAAGTAAGGAGACACACAAGTAACAAAGATACATGCTAACATACAAGAAACTGTGTTGACTGAAGGATAGGATGGTCATACATCATGCTGATAGGATGTAACTTCCCCTTCTAGGCATAATGTGTATGATAATTTCACACTGAAAAGATTTGTCCCACATTGTAGTGTTACAAATAAGTTTTAAATGATTGCCATGTAAGCACAACAAGATACTATAGAGAAGTCAATTCTTGTATTTGAAGTAGTATTTTGTGACTCTGTGGTTTGTGGCTGTAAGTGAGGTATAATAGTGGCCTACAATCTTACAATATGTGGGATAATTGTATGAGGTTGTTGACTTTATATGCATCCTTCATTGTCAACAATGGTCATAATAGCTGTAACCATAGGGAGTTGTATTCATTAATGACAATATAATATAAGGAGATGCAGGGATTGAGGATTACAACGTTCCAAACAATGAAGTAGTATTACATGGTTGCAATCTTATGTTTTTATTCCATTCCACCTCTCATTTAACCATCTACCTCTTTCACGTTTTAATCTCTATGCTGTCCATTTTGTTTGTATAATTAGTTGAAAAAAAAAACACATAAACAAATGTGGACATAAATGGCTAATAATACAATTTTCCAATTTGTCTAAATTATCCATTGCATAATGTTTGCCATATACCAGCATCACTGGGCAAAAGTGAACAGAGAGTAATAACCTTTTACCCTTTGGTTTAAATATTAGTTGGGATATTTTGCAGGCATCTTAATTTTTCCTGAGCATCAGCTGGGTTTAAATACCCTGTGTTTTTGAAGTATAATCAAACTATGCACTTACAATGTGCTAAAGAGGTCAGAAAAGGGTAGAAACATGCATGTCCACAGCTACTGGGGCTTAGCTTTATTGGCTTGAATGTAACCATAAAGATTTAAAAACTAAAGAAGTCATGGGCATTCAGAAGCTATGTAGATGATACACTTGATGTCCTTAAGGGGTCATTTTAATATGTCACATGGGCCTGCATTACAAGAGGTTTAATGTATTACACAGTGAAATCTTTAACTTGCACTTTTTTACTGAATGGTTTGTCTTTGTGAACTTTTTACCCTTTAGTTATAAAGCTAGTTATTGTCATATAACAAAAACTAGGAAAATTCTCATGCATGCTCTAAGACTTTGTCATTAGTCACACAAGAAAGTTTAGAATCCTTGCAGGTCAGTAAACAAATCTAGCATTCAAACCAACACAAATGTAACATATAAGAAGATTATGTTCTATGTAACAGTTGGCATGGTTTGATGTATTAATGATGGGAACCCACCACTTAAGTGCACTGCATGCATGCTTCCATTCAATTGAGAGTGGGATGTTGTTGTACAATACTGTTCCCACTCTTTAATGATAGTCCTTTACAAGGATCATCTTTGGACACCTTTTCCCTGTGAGTTGCAATGGCATACCTGAATGTTACTCTGTTTGGCAGACTGTGACTGAGTTATGCATGGATTTAAATCCTGTCTGGTTCATTTACTTTACATTGATGACCATCGTTGTGATAAAGTGAAATGTTTTGTTGACTCTTACTGATATTTAACATGTTGCTAACTGACAAAAGCACAGTGTGCATGCATGCACACACAGATCTAAGACATTAAAATAACAGATCTTGTAATTTTGAAATTGTGTGTGATGCCTGGGAAAAAAAGCTGCAGTGCTAGACACAGGTGGGAACAAATAACAGTTCTCATCTTATAAACTGAAGAACAATTTTTTGGTCATACTAATAATTTGTTGATTGTTTTACAAGTGAGATTAAACTGGAGGCACTACAGAAAGCAATAATTACACCCCACACACATTTTCACTACTAATCATTTAAACCGTATCACTTCACATGACTTGTCCTCCAAATAAGATGTACAATGCTGCAGTATGGTATGTGGAGAATCTTTATTAAAAATGCCCTTCTTTTATGCCACCATACTGTTGGGAGTCCCGGACATGTGCTGAGGAGGGATGCAGAGTATATTGGGAAAAAGATGCTAAGGATGAAGCTGCCAGGTAAGAGGAAAAAAAGAAGGCCTAAGATAAGGTTTATGGATGTGGTGAGAGAGGACATGTAGGTGGTTGGTGTGACAGAGCAAGTTGCAGAGGACAGGAAAAAATGGAAACAGATGATCTGCTGTGGCGACCCCTAATGGGAGCAGCTGAAAGAAGAAGAAGAACCTAACAGCTTACAAGGAGAGACTTGTGGCTGGAAAGTGAAAGGCAGTGCTGCTTTTAGATCACAGATGTGACATGAGGAACAGACAGATCTTTCTGTGATCCCAAAGCAAATATTATATCTGCAGGCTCCAACAGGGGCACTATACCAGATCTATATACAAGACTGATGCCTGTAATAGTTTGGACAAGTCTGTCACCCATACTAGTTGCATCCCACTCATGGGAAAAGTGCTATCACCATTATAGTGATAACAGTCAAAATCCTTTCCTCTTTGGCCAATGGAAGATGAGTGTTGGACCTGGTAAGCATCTTGGTACTGTAAATGTAACCTCACCTATAAATAAAACCGCGTCTATATCATATTATTGTACGATGTAAATAGCGACCACTATTTCATCATACCGATAATATCAAAACAACAAAATATCAAACAAATGGAACAATGAATTTTTTTCCCAGGGAAAAATTTGCTGCTCCATTAAAAAAAAAAAAAAAAAAAAAAAAAAACTTAAACACAAATTTAAGTGAGGGGCTTCATCCTCCACACCACCCCACACACCCCCTACTTAAATATACCAACTCCAAGATCGCACCATCATGGAGGAAATGGCAAAGTCCCGAAGACGGCTCACCAAATTTTTTCCCTGGTAAAAAATTCGATGTTCCGTGACTTCGCTATTTTGCCATTTCGACAGTATCTGATTGACTAAATAGCATTCACTATTTAGTCCATTTGATACTGTCATATAGACCCCATAAAACCTCTTAGTGCATGGTATTGTGCACATTTTTAGTATTCCCTCTCTCTTTGCAGCTCCAGACAAGAGAGAAAGGAATATTGGGATGCATAGAGAGCAGCTCCAGACAAGAGTGAAAGGAATCTTGGGGTGCATACAGAACAACTGGAATGCCTAAGACAGATCTGTGGTACTGTTATTTTAATTGTATCAGGTTTGATGCTCTTTATACCCCTGATGTAATGTTTAACTTGTCAGAAATGTATGTGGAAGATTGTTGTACACTGATTACTGGTGTCTAACACTGATCCTTGATATTATTCCACAGTGTTATAACACTCTCTTGAATTGTGTGCTTTCTGATATCAGTTACACAATTTCTTTAGTGGCATTAGGTGCTGGTGCACAAGTCACGGAAATGAATTAGTCTGACAATAGCTTGCATCTAATGTGGTGTATCAGTGTGAAAAATAGTTAGTGGCATGCAGTAATGACTTACTGAAGAGAAGTGATGTAACCATGGTCATTTTCATTCACATACCTGTTGATGATATCCTTTCAAATGTGTGGTTTCTGTTAGTGGTTGTAAAGCTTCACATGTGGCATAATTAACTGGTATATAAGTCAAGAAAATGCGTGCTATACAGTCAGGGGTTCAAAACCAAAATAGTTTAAATTTTAGCAGAGTGACATACAATCCATTCATCTCAAAACGTTGGTACAATACATGTTGTGTAATGCAGCAAATACAGTATGTGTAAATTACACTTTGTTATTAACGTGTAGTCCATAGTTGCACAACAACATTTTTACATGCTGTTCAGTAATAATTACTTCATCAGAATTACACAGCCACGGTGCAATAGTGCAATTAATAACTCCTGGTTCACGTTATCTTAGCAGATATACTGGCAAAAATAGATGCCACTGTGATGCCCGCGCCCTGGCCCAGCAATCAAGGAGCCTCAATCCTTACCACTAATACCAGAGAGGGCATCTCATATAAGAGGAAAGGATAACAAATGCACACAGTAAAGTACAATTTCCCTTAAGTGCACACAGAGATCACAGTTGGTCTGGGGCTGGTTGCTCCCTTGCTCCCCAGGTCCCCAATAAGATTCCCCACTGGCACAGCTATAGGGTCCAGATCTCAGCCTAGCTGGCAAGCTAACCTCCAGCACCCTCTGTGTCCAACCAGTGCTTTGTGTCCCTGCCCAAGTAGCTGACATGCACACACACACACACACACACACACATACACACACACACACACACTTTACGATAAGTATTTATACAACTTCACAGACACTCCTGGGAAAGGCTGACACAGATTCTCCAGCTGTGCCCTTTTACCCAGACTATATGGTAGTAATTACTGCCACCACCAGCTAATAATTATAAGCTACCCAAAGGCCCTTAAAAGGGTGTCCAATTATTACTGTGCAGTATTATTATACAATTGGTAAGTTTGACTAATCAGGCAAGGCTTATTAGAGTAGCCTTGTACAATAAACTCTATAAATATGCAATGTACTCTAGAGCTTAGCTTATCTCTACACAAACCAGCCACAGGTAAAAGGTTTTTAAAATATTTAATAATAAATAATGAAAGCACAAGACAATACTACTACAATACAATGCTACTCAAGAGTTCAGAGATCACACAGAAACTTAAAATAATTCTGTAGTACAGTTCTGACATACCAGAAAAGCACTTAGTCTAATCTTTATAGTCCTAGCTATTTCTATAAGAAAACATACTTCTAAGATAACTTACTTACATAGAGCAAGGCAGTGCTGAGTTAGATATCCAAGATCAAAATGCTTAATAATCTCTGGTTCTCACTGTTTAAATTGAAACTACAGTTTTGATAAAACATTACATCATCTTTTTACACCTCCTGGAGTTCCCAGGCTGACACATTAACTACATTTACATTCTTAACATCTCCCTTTGTTATCTTGCAGCTGGTTAGGAACAGAGCAATAAAAATATATTTGCATGATTAAGTCTAGCAATTTAAGTCTTGGTTAAAACAATAGAAAGAATTTCTTCATCTAGACTATTCGGAACCACTGTTGCCAAGGTTCACCACATGCTTTTACTGGGTCAGTAGAGAGCACTGTTGCCACATTTTTGTAACAGCATTTCTTTACATTTAAAACAACAAGCCTGTAGTTTACATTTATATTTACAAATGATAGAATTATGTATCAAATTCTATTTGACTAGGCTGGTATTATGCATCAAATTCTATCTGACTAGGCTGGCAGCCTTCACCCTTCTCTACCCAGTCTTCACAGTCACATCTACAGGTGTCATGTATCTGCAGTATAAATTGTGCTACATGTGTTGTGATGTATTGTGTGTGTCTTTAACTCATTCTTGTCTATAACATGATTTGAGCAATTCTCAGAATGGCACCTACACTGCCTACTCAAAAGCCAGCATGTCACTAAAAAACTTGTGGAGCATGTGTCTGTTCTCTTTCTTAAAGATACAAATAAGTAATTAGTAGTAACTTACAGATGCAGAAACACAACTAATCAGTAGTGCAACTTTGCATCTGTTAGCCAGCTCTATAAAAAGTGCACTTAAAAAAATCTTTTTCTTACCCTAAATTTTCTTACCGCTTTACATGCTGGATATATCCTTTGAAAGTACATGCTGCAGGCTACTATAAAAGATGCTCAAGCAGATCAGTCTATGAGGTATTCCATGATGTTTTTGTTTAGGGGATCCAAAATATGCAGCTTTAGTTGTTTATTTCACTGTTTCAACAACCTTGTGACTTTTAAGCTCTCTGATCTGAAAGCTTGTACGAGATAGCCAGATACCTGACATCACTACTGTAATAGTCAATGGACTGCAGAGACAACTGGGAGAACCTGTCTATGTCTGTTAAAAAAGCTTTCTCCCCCTAACAGCCTTCTAAGTAGGAAACATCTGTATTTAAAATACATCCCTGATTATGGAATATGGGCTTTATTCCTTTTTTTGGGAGGGTGAAATAATTCAAAATAATGCATTCTTGATACTTCAGTGTCTTCCTAATCAGTGCCATCTTTTCACTAAAGTTAAGATATTCATTGGATTTCTGTTTTCACCATAAGTTATTTGAGTTTCTGTATAGCTTACAGAACAAGATTACCAATAGAAAGTTGCTGGAATAATACATTTTGTAAAAATGTAAAGGTGGTATCTTACCTTGATTTTGGTCCTTTGTCTCTATTTTTTCTAGCTTTTGTCTTGATTCTTGAGCTAAGAGGTTGAGAGGGTGTATGTGTGTGTGTCTCCCTGTTTGTATGGGGTTGCACAGATGTTGCCACTTGTCAATAATTTTATAGAATGCCTCTGATTTGTTTGCCATGGCATAGGACTATCAGCACTTCACTCATTTAGCAATAACTGCTATGGTTATTCATATTTTATGTGAATATCTCAGCTACTGTCCACATAATAAGAATGAGGAACCACATTTTTCAGGAGAGAGCTGGAATGATTTATGCAGTTGTTATGCTGGAGAAATAGACTAACAGCTTTATCTTTATCAGACCATGTGAATGTACTATGAACTGAGGTATTTTCCTGAGGAAGCTGTAAGGCTTCTTACCACTCTTTACATGCTTAGTAAAGATCATAATGAAGGAGGCAGTATATTCAGTGATAGACGTAAAAAGTAAGAGGTGTAAAGTTGGACTATAACATCTCTGGCCCTTTGAGAGATAGCACAAAGTATAAGCTGGAAAAAAGGCACACAGCAACAAAATAGTTTCTCCGATACCCACAGACTAGGAACTCGAGTAGAGCAGGGCTCTAGATGAATGCTGACAGACGTGTCAGTAACAAAAATAGAGAATATATCTCGCTGGTTAAAACAGATGTTTATTCACAACCACTACAGTCCACATCCATATACAGCAAATAAAGGTAACACTAGAATGCATGAATAGAAGCAATACAATCGGTTAAGCGCTTTCATCTGCCCTTAGCAGATTTCATCAGAACAATGAGTATTTCTGCTTCCCTTCCTTAAATACCAAACATTTTGGCGCCAAACCTTAATAGATATTTCTTAATTATTCAATTGATATAATCACCATATTACAATGTTACTAACTAAATATATAAAGTTACTAGCATGTGTGTGTTAGATGTTTTTACATAGTTTTAAAATTTTAAAAAATACAAAAGGTCCCTAACTAAAATATGTTATAACTATCTATTGTATAAACAATATCACACTTAAAAAAATGTATATATATAGCAAATAAGATACATGTTCTATATACATCCCTCAATACATAACTCACACAATACAGGACTTCAATGTAAACTACATAATTACCTACATAATAAAGATATGACTGTTGGTTGATAAGTATCAATATATATTGAACTATCCAAGCTAATCTATCTGTCACATAGCAAAATGTATTGGTTGTCAATATTTGAAACTGTCACCACTGTATAAGTGGATTGTTCATGTTTACTGAATCTCTCTCCATATAATATTCTCACTAACTAAAGTGTAGTCTCACTGGGAATGGATCTCTACTACCATATTGCATGAGAGCAACCAAATGGTTACAATCTATATTGCTATCTATTGGAGCCGGGAAGTGTAATGTTACACCTGTTATGGGCATCCCAATATTAAAAATGGTTTAATGCTAATATGTTCATTAATACCTGGATAGGTAGTTGCATCTAACATAATTTGCCATTTACTTTCCAATGCTCCTAACTTTGCCTTCCAATTTCCATTTCCCACACTGTTGTCCACCTGATCTAGTATAGCAAATTTGAATCCATGGTCATTTCCCTTGGTCATAATGTGTTTGCTTAAAGCATTTTTCTCATCTCGTTTTTTAATTTTGTACGTGTGTTCATTAATCCTGGTTTTAAGCTTTCTTTCTGTTTTACCAACATAGTATGCATTGCATACTGTGCATGTCGCCAAGTAAACAATCCCACTACTATTACAATTTCCTGATTTAAACTTGCAAATACTATAGGTAGTATTAATCAACTTTTTGCTGTTCTCTTCATTAATATGCTGGCATTGTTTGCAGGTACCACACTTTGTTGTCCCCTTATTTCTTCCGTTTTTCACCTTGGTTTTCGTGTTATTTCTTTCAATCATTCTTTTTATGTTACAGCCAGATTTGTAAATAATATTAGGGGTATCACCTATAATATTCTTAGCATCACCTTCAAGGTTAAATACGTACCAATGTCTATTTAATATTTCTTTGATGATGTTCGTGAATGGATTATACATAATGACACATACACGTCTATTGAAAGTATTAGTGACTTGTTTTCCAGTATCTTGTTGACCTAATAATGGTCTATATTTCTTTCCCCATTGAGATTCTACATACCTTAATACATCGGTCAACATTGCTTTTGGATATCCTCTGTCTAAAAATAATTGTTCTATAATATTGAGTTCATTGGACATAATTTCTCTTGTGGATGACATCCTTGCTGCTCTCACACATTGGCCCTTAACTATGTTTTTGAACATGTGGGGGGGATGACAACTTCCAAAATATATATAGTCGTTCGAAAACGTAGGTTTCCTATATAGTTTTGAAGTATATCCTTGACCATCAGAACTGATGTAAATATCTAAATATGGAATACCATATTTATCTATAGTATGGGTGAATTTTAAAAATTCAGTTGTATTGTTAATGTAGTTGATGAAATTCTGGATGTTCTCTGTTTCACCCTTCCATACAATTAATATGTCATCTAAAAAACGAGTGTACAGCAACATGTTGTTATAATATTCACTGGTGAATATATACTGGTTCTCCCATTCCAGCATGACTAAATTGGCAAATATGGGCGCACAAGATGCGCCCATTGCTACTCCCTTTGTTTGCCTGAACGTTTCACCCTGGAACTCGATGTAATTATGATCTAGTATGAGTTCCATCATACACGTGATTAGTTGTATCTTATCCCAAGTATATCCAGAGTAATTCACCAAGCTATTACTGAAGTATTCAAGACCTAAATCCTTGGGTATACAGGAAAATAAATCCTTAACGTCCACTGTTATGAATGTTAAGTCCTCTTTCCAAACATCTTGGTTCAGTTTTTTTAATAAATCCCATGAATCTTTAATGAGGTGTGGGACTTTTTCATATATATGTTTCGTCCAGTGGTCCACTGTAACACCAAGGTTGAAAGTTTTCGACTTGGACCCAGAAATAATGGGTCTTAATGGTGGATTCTGGATGTTTTTGTGGATCTTGGGAATACCAATTATGTGAGCCAGTACTGGATATTCATTCCTTAAAAAATTGTATAATTCCTCAGTAATCCTATTGTCCAACAAGAACTCTTCAATGACTAAGTCTATCCTTCTATGTCCGATGTTAATCTGGTTCCTTGAAATAGCTTCATAATTACCAGAATCAAATAAAATTTCATGGATTCTTTGTTGGTATTCATTGGTATATGTCACTATAATCCCCCCACCCTTATCGGGTTTCATGATTCTAATATCACTGTTGGACATGATGTCATTTAACATTTTCCTTTCATTGGTAGTGAGATTATCCTTGAAGTAGCTGTAAGATTCAGCTCCCTTTCTAATGTTATTGAAAGCAGTGTAAATGTCTCTACAAACAGCTTGCTCATAGAGAGACACCTGAGTATTATTGGGGGGTATATATGTACTTTTCTTTACTAGTTTGTTCTCATAGTCCAAGGATAATTTTTCACTATCTTTAAACTGGAAGGCCAAGTTTAGTCTTCGACAGTACATTTTTACCTCTTTGATGGTATCAAAAAGGTCAAAACGTCCCGTTGGTATATACTTCATACCCTTACTGAACAAAGTGAACAGCTCTTCTTTAATTTCAAAATTAGTATAATTGTATACCATATAACCTTTGAAATTATAGATCTTAGGGTTACTTAAAGTTTCATTATTCACCAAGTAATAATCAGCTGTCCACTCGTTCTCAATACTGACTGCATTGTCCACTAATGGACTGTTGTTAACTATATTGGTGTCTATTGGTATCTCTTCTGTTGTTTCTTTGGTGCTGGAAAGAAGCGACCCCCTTGAAAATTTACATCACCATCCTGTCTACTGTGAACTCTTTTCCTTTCACTATGCTCTGGAAACGTGGCATTGTCCCTATCTCTCCTTGGTAGTGGCCAGATGTAAACCCTACCTGAGCTGTACAATTCCCTATCTCTCTCTAACTTGTGTATTTTCCTTTTATATATCGTCCTCATTTTGAAACTAGCTGTCTCAAACTGTTTGTAATATAAATCTTGCCAATTCTCAAATTCATTATCATCCATAATATCATTATTCAGCTCTTCTATTTCGTTGTACAATATTGCCACTTTCTCATCATTGTACTTCATAACCAGTTTGGTGTACATACTTCCAAATAAGTCAAACAATTTGTTAAAATCTTGCTTAATGGTGTTAGTGTATTCAAACCCTAAGGGTAACTTGAAAAAACGCAGTCCTTTAGGTACAATTTTTAAATTAATACATTTTTCTAAGTATACATTATCCAGTTTGACACTCTTAAATTGTATTAATTTCTTCCCTAAAAGATATATTTTACTCCTGATATTAGATGTTTGCTTAAATGTGTTATATTCATTTCTATGATTACATACTCCCTCATCAATTTCTAGCATACATTCATCATTTAAAAAATCTTGCATGTATAAATCATTGTTGTCTCTATTAGTAAAGGGCACATTTTTATCTATGTTTCCCTTTGAAACAGTACATTTATTAGAACAAGCTGTAAAATCTTTAAACACAGTACCTGCATTTTTGTTACTGGTACTTTTCTTGGTTACATTAGAGTAAGTCTTTTTTATTTCACGTCTTTTTGGCACAGCCCCAAATCTCTCGGTTTCTTCTTTCTGGTGAAACACACTAAAGTCAAAAGTAAATTCGGCTTCTGACATAATGTTATCTCCCAAATCCCTCATATCGATTCCTGAGGCCGTTTTTGTTGTTTTTTGTATACTTGCAGAAACCTGCGGTTGTCCGTTAGGTATGTCCCCCATACTATTTAATTCAATCCGTTCAGCTAAGTATGGAGGGGTACTCGAAGCATTCCTCACTCGCTGGGGAGAGCTGGTGTTAATGTCAGTTTGTATAGATGCAGTTAACTTCCCTACTAAATCCAAGAGTTTCGATACATCCGCTTTTAATGTGGTTACTTCCTCTCTGAGTGCTGTAAGCTCCGCTCCACTCAATAAAGTCTCCGAAGGTGCAGGATCGGACATAATGCAACTAAGAACTGGAAAAAAGGCACACAGCAACAAAATAGTTTCTCCGATACCCACAGACTAGGAACTCGAGTAGAGCAGGGCTCTAGATGAATGCTGACAGACGTGTCAGTAACAAAAATAGAGAATATATCTCGCTGGTTAAAACAGATGTTTATTCACAACCACTACAGTCCACATCCATATACAGCAAATAAAGGTAACACTAGAATGCATGAATAGAAGCAATACAATCGGTTAAGCGCTTTCATCTGCCCTAAGCAGATTTCATCAGAACAATGAGTATTTCTGCTTCCCTTCCTTAAATACCAAACATTTTGGCGCCAAACCTTAATAGATATTTCTTAATTATTCAATTGATATAATCACCATATTACAATGTTACTAACTAAATATATAAAGTTACTAGCATGTGTGTGTTAGATGTTTTTACATAGTTTTAAAATGTTAAAAAATCAAAAGGTCCCTAACTAAAATATGTTATAACTATCTATTGTATAAACAATATCACACTTAAAAAAATGTATATATATAGCAAATATGGAGTAGAGCCCTGCTCTACTCGAGTTCCTAGTCTGTGGGTATCGGAGAAACTATTTTGTTGCTGTGTGCCTTTTTTCCAGTTCTTAGTTGCATTATGTCCGATCCTGCACCTTCGGAGACTTTATTGAGTGGAGCGGAGCTTACAGCACTCAGAGAGGAAGTAACCACATTAAAAGCGGATGTATCGAAACTCTTGGATTTAGTAGGGAAGTTAACTGCATCTATACAAACTGACATTAACACCAGCTCTCCCCAGCGAGTGAGGAATGCTTCGAGTACCCCTCCATACTTAGCTGAACGGATTGAATTAAATAGTATGGGGGACATACCTAACGGACAACCGCAGGTTTCTGCAAGTATACAAAAAACAACAAAAACGGCCTCAGGAATCGATATGAGGGATTTGGGAGATAACATTATGTCAGAAGCCGAATTTACTTTTGACTTTAGTGTGTTTCACCAGAAAGAAGAAACCGAGAGATTTGGGGCTGTGCCAAAAAGACGTGAAATAAAAAAGACTTACTCTAATGTAACCAAGAAAAGTACCAGTAACAAAAATGCAGGTACTGTGTTTAAAGATTTTACAGCTTGTTCTAATAAATGTACTGTTTCAAAGGGAAACATAGATAAAAATGTGCCCTTTACTAATAGAGACAACAATGATTTATACATGCAAGATTTTTTAAATGATGAATGTATGCTAGAAATTGATGAGGGAGTATGTAATCATAGAAATGAATATAACACATTTAAGCAAACATCTAATATCAGGAGTAAAATATATCTTTTAGGGAAGAAATTAATACAATTTAAGAGTGTCAAACTGGATAATGTATACTTAGAAAATGTATTAATTTAAAAATTGTACCTAAAGGACTGCGTTTTCAAGTTACCCTTAGGGTTTGAATACACTAACACCATTAAGCAAGATTTTAACAAATTGTTTGACTTATTTGGAAGTATGTACACCAAACTGGTTATGAAGTACAATGATGAGAAAGTGGCAATATTGTACAACGAAATAGAAGAGCTGAATAATGATATTATGGATGATAATGAATTTGAGAATTGGCAAGATTTATATTACAAACAGTTTGAGACAGCTAGTTTCAAAATGAGGACGATATATAAAAGGAAAATACACAAGTTAGAGAGAGATAGGGAATTGTACAGCTCAGGTAGGGTTTACATCTGGCCACTACCAAGGAGAGATAGGGACAATGCCACGTTTCCAGAGCATAGTGAAAGGAAAAGAGTTCACAGTAGACAGGATGGTGATGTAAATTTTCAAGGGGGTCGCTTCTTTCCAGCACCAAAGAAACAACAGAAGAGATACCAATAGACACCAATATAGTTAACAACAGTCCATTAGTGGACAATGCAGTCAGTATTGAGAACGAGTGGACAGCTGATTATTACTTGGTGAATAATGAAACTTTAAGTAACCCTAAGATCTATAATTTCAAAGGTTATAT
The DNA here is from genome assembly GCF_019279795.1 of Protopterus annectens. Taxonomy (NCBI): domain Eukaryota; kingdom Metazoa; phylum Chordata; order Ceratodontiformes; family Protopteridae; genus Protopterus; species Protopterus annectens. The sequence continues at coordinate 609,703,368 of NC_056750.1, read as the reverse complement.
GGTATACAATTATACTAATTTTGAAATTAAAGAAGAGCTGTTCACTTTGTTCAGTAAGGGTATGAAGTATATACCAACGGGACGTTTTGACCTTTTTGATACCATCAAAGAGGTAAAAATGTACTGTCGAAGACTAAACTTGGCCTTCCAGTTTAAAGATAGTGAAAAATTATCCTTGGACTATGAGAACAAACTAGTAAAGAAAAGTACATATATACCCCCCAATAATACTCAGGTGTCTCTCTATGAGCAAGCTGTTTGTAGAGACATTTACACTGCTTTCAATAACATTAGAAAGGGAGCTGAATCTTACAGCTACTTCAAGGATAATCTCACTACCAATGAAAGGAAAATGTTAAATGACATCATGTCCAACAGTGATATTAGAATCATGAAACCCGATAAGGGTGCGGGATTATAGTGACATATACCAATGAATACCAACAAAGAATCCATGAAATTTTATTTGATTCTGGTAATTATGAAGCTATTTCAAGGAACCAGATTAACATCGGACATAGAAGGATAGACTTAGTCATTGAAGAGTTCTTGTTGGACAATAGGATTACTGAGGAATTATACAATTTTTTAAGGAATGAATATCCAGTACTGGCTCACATAATTGGTATTCCCAAGATCCACAAAAACATCCAGAATCCACCATTAAGACCCATTATTTCTGGGTCCAAGTCGAAAACTTTCAACCTTGGTGTTACAGTGGACCACTGGACGAAACATATATATGAAAAAGTCCCACACCTCATTAAAGATTCATGGGATTTATTAAAAAAACTGAACCAAGATGTTTGGAAAGAGGACTTAACATTCATAACAGTGGACGTTAAGGATTTATTTTCCTGTATACCCAAGGATTTAGGTCTTGAATACTTCAGTAATAGCTTGGTGAATTACTCTGGATATACTTGGGATAAGATACAACTAATCACGTGTATGATGGAACTCATACTAGATCATAATTACATCGAGTTCCAGGGTGAAACGTTCAGGCAAACAAAGGGAGTAGCAATGGGCATCTTGTGCCATATTTGCCAATTTAGTCATGCTGGAATGGGAGAACCAGTATATATTCACCAGTGAATATTATAACAACATGTTGCTGTACACTCGTTTTTTAGATGACATATTAATTGTATGGAAGGGTGAAACAGAGAACATCCAGAATTTCATCAACTACATTAACAATACAACTGAATTTTTAAAATTCACCCATACTATAGATAAATATGGTATTCCATATTTAGATATTTACATCAGTTCTGATGGTCAAGGATATACTTCAAAACTATATAGGAAACCTACGTTTTCGAACGACTATATATATTTTGGAAGTTGTCATCCCCCACATGTTCAAAAACATAGTTAAGGGCCAATGTGTGAGAGCAGCAAGGATGTCATCCACAAGAGAAATTATGTCCAATGAACTCAATATTATAGAACAATTATTTTTAGACAGAGGATATCCAAAAGCAATGTTGACCGATGTATTAAGGTATGTAGAATCTCAATGGGGAAAGAAATATAGACCATTATTAGGTCAACAAGATACTGGAAAACAAGTCACTAATACTTTCAATAGACGTGTATGTGTCATTATGTATAATCCATTCACGAACATCATCAAAGAAATATTAAATAGACATTGGTACGTATTTAACCTTGAAGGTGATGCTAAGAATATTATAGGTGATACCCCTAATATTATTTACAAATCTGGCTGTAACATAAAAAGAATGATTGAAAGAAATAACACGAAAACCAAGGTGAAAACGGAAGAAATAAGGGGACAACAAAGTGTGGTACCTGCAAACAATGCCAGCATATTAATGAAGAGAACAGCAAAAAGTTGATTAATACTACCTATAGTATTTGCAAGTTTAAATCAGGAAATTGTAATAGTAGTGGGATTGTTTACTTGGCGACATGCACAGTATGCAATGCATACTATGTTGGTAAAACAGAAAGAAAGCTTAAAACCAGGATTTATGAACACACGCATAAAATTAAAAAAGCGAGATGAGAAAAATGCTTTAAGCAAACACATTATGACCAAGGGAAATGACCATGGATTCAAATTTGCTATACTAGATCAGGTGGACAACAGTGTGGGAAATGGAAATTGGAAGGCAAAGTTAGGAGCATTGGAAAGTAAATGGCAAATTATGTTAGATGCAACTACCTATCCAGGTATTAATGAACATATTAGCATTAAACCATTTTTAATATTGGGATGCCCATAACAGGTGTAACATTACACTTCCCGGCTCCAATAGATAGCAATATAGATTGTAACCATTTGGTTGCTCTCATGCAATATGGTAGTAGAGATCCATTCCCAGTGAGACTACACTTTAGTTAGTGAGAATATTATATGGAGAGAGATTCAGTAAACATGAACAATCCACTTATACAGTGGTGACAGTTTCAAATATTGACAACCAATACATTTTGCTATGTGACAGATAGATTAGCTTGGATAGTTCAATATATATTGATACTTATCAACCAACAGTCATATCTTTATTATGTAGGTAATTATGTAGTTTACATTGAAGTCCTGTATTGTGTGAGTTATGTATTGAGGGATGTATATAGAACATGTATCTTATTTGCTATATATATACATTTTTTTAAGTGTGATATTGTTTATACAATAGATAGTTATAACATATTTTAGTTAGGGACCTTTTGTATTTTTTAAAATTTTAAAACTATGTAAAAACATCTAACACACACATGCTAGTAACTTTATATATTTAGTTAGTAACATTGTAATATGGTGATTATATCAATTGAATAATTAAGAAATATCTATTAAGGTTTGGCGCCAAAATGTTTGGTATTTAAGGAAGGGAAGCAGAAATACTCATTGTTCTGATGAAATCTGCTAAGGGCAGATGAAAGCGCTTAACCGATTGTATTGCTTCTATTCATGCATTCTAGTGTTACCTTTATTTGCTGTATATGGATGTGGACTGTAGTGGTTGTGAATAAACATCTGTTTTAACCAGCGAGATATATTCTCTATTTTTGTTACTGACACGTCTGTCAGCATTCATCTAGAGCCCTGCTCTACTCGAGTTCCTAGTCTGTGGGTATCGGAGAAACTACAAAGTATAAGCTGTGCAAGATAAAATTATTTTGTAACTACCACAGAAATGTGCTTATCAAAGAAGAGTCTAGGTACCCAAGTTCAGAACTATTGTTAGCCCTTGTGATGCCTTGGACATATGCCTGGTATGGTATGCACAGGCCAGACTAAAGGAGAAGAAAAGCTTTTCCAAAGCTGAACACAAAAATGCTCATCCACTGAGATCTGTAAATGCAATATTTGCACTCAAAGAAGCTATGGTATCACTTGCACTGTCTTGGCAAGTGTTGGTTGTACCACCTAGCAGCTGATTCTTTTACATTTTCCTAGTTACTGCTTTCCAAAGTCCCTGATGACTGTGTCAGATCTAAGTGGAATTTGAATTATGAAATGAGTTGTAGTGATGATAAGCCCATGATTAACACACCAAACATGTCTTTGGTCCATCCCTTGATGGTAGATATGAGCAGTAGATTTAATAACTGCTTCCAGTTTACAGTCATTAGCAGATTTTGTTAGTGATTTTGGCTCACAAGTTAGTCACTTGATAAAAGCTTTCATCATAAACAGACAAGGGGAACCAAAATAGACCCCTCGGAAACACTATTGATGACTCAGTTGTTCACTCCACATTGTCATTTCTCCCACACTCTAGATTTTCAACAGTAAGGTTCTTTGCTAATGCTTTTCAGCAAAACATACATGCATCAAAAATAAACAACCATAGACTTTAAAATTTGTTATCTCCATTTTAAGCAAAAAGGCATATTAACAAATATAAATTCACATCAATGAACTTCACTCTGTTTCTATTTCAGTAAAAATATTTTTTGAGCTTTTCCTGATTTGGAAAATAACACATGGATTTGAATTAAACCCTTCCATACTTATCACTTCATATATAACATAAACAGATCAGTATTTCTGTATCATTATCAATGTTCAGTCCTTTCTTTTCATAACAAAAGCTTTCCATTCTATTGCCATTTTGTAGCTTTTGCATACTTTGTCATTTGTCTAATAATTTCCAAAACTCCTTTACTATCTTACTGTTTAAAATTGTGTTGATTTCACATTTTTTGTTACATACTGTAACTTTACATACATTGTTTTGCCTTTTACTTCATTTCTACTTTAACAGACAGTTCTGCATATGTATGAATACCATATAAAATCCCAAATATTACTTTCTTTCTCCATTTCACTCCTTAATTTTACAGTTCTATGGATGTTTTATTCATCTGATTTACAACACACAAGGTAGAATTATTAAACAGTCTCCATAGCAGAACAAAGCACTTTGCTCATTTTGTTGTACTGCTTTCAGAGATGTGCTGAATTAGCACAGTGCTGAATGAAATTAAATTTTGCTTTGAACATCTGTGAATTACCCATCTGAGCACTTGGTGTAACTGTGGAGGGGCACCCCACTCAACAAACTAGAAAGCATTGTGCTTTAGTGATACAAGTCTGCTTATTTCATTTAGCAGCAAACCATGATATGCTGTAGGTTGCCTTAGAGATGTCAGCAGTGGGTGTGTATGTCTGCTAGCCATGCACACTTTTGCTGCCCTTCTCAAATATTGTGCCATGTAGACTTATGTGACTTATCATACTACATAACTTCCTAGATGGTGTCTCAGATGTTATGTAGTATGGGCTTGTATGGCTAACCATATTACACATCTTTCCAGATGATGTCTCACACGTTATGCAGTACAGGCTTGTATGGGTATTCATACGACATAACTTCCCAGATGATGTAGTGATCCATGTTGTGCAGTGGCCTAAGTTACATGGTCAGCTCACAGACATTACCATGTAATTTGGATATATTGAGCAATCCCTGCATTGCTCATTTGTAAACATTAGCTTTAGCCTGACTTAAATAACTTGATAAGCTGTGCTAACTTATACAGAAACTTGCTTGGCTGATTAAATGTTTTATAGCAGGTATTTCCAGGGCACAGCACATTGCTATTTAGCATAAGCTACTAAAATGACATGATTTGTTTTTATGAAGCTCAGTTAATGTGATTGTGCACTGCTGTGATTCTGCAGACTGTGTAAAATCACTGCAGAGGGCCTTTCTCTGAATCAGAAATGGCTGCCACCAGTGGGAAAATATCCATGTTCAGATTTATTGCTGCCAGTAGCTTTTACTAATTTCCACGGAGTCTCCTGTTTCACACGTTACACGTATACACACTTCTTGTCCACATAATACATGGCATTTAGGCTGCCCTTCATACCTTATTATTCACATTCCCCTCTCCAAACTAAACAATGCCAATCACACATTGAAGTCATTGTTCATGTTTAACTCAGCTATAATTTCCCAGCCCCCAATCTATAATTATTTTGGTTCTGTTTGAAGCAGACAATATCATTTCAATGGTTTTATGCAAGGAGTTCCTCCTTTGTCTGTAAACAATACTTACAACTTTCTAATAGTCAGTTTCACAAACAAAATTTGATTTCATTGTTGATTTTTCTTTCTCCTTTCTTTCATTTGTTGTTTTCTAACTCTGTATTGTCTCTATTTCCCTTTCTAAACCAAACAGTGTTAAACACATGCTCATCGGGGTATAAATTGGCTCCATTACTCAATGATATTTAACATGAGGATCACAGCCTTATGGGTTATATCCTGCAGTGTTTAATGTGATTTTTATTGTGTATTCTGGGGAAAGTTACTTTTTTCTATGTATTTGTTTTACAGAATACTTATGCCAGTCATCCCCAGCAATCTGGCATCTTTTTCAGCCTAACCATGGAACACCTTTCCAGTTTCTCGATTCTTATTTCCGGCCACAAAAAGAAAAAAATTAGTAAAGAATCTTAGCCACCTCATCAGGATACTAAAGTGTCATGGCCACATATGGGTGAATCTGTTGTGGCCATTTCTTGTTCCACACACCATTTATGTTTTTCCTTCGTTCCCTCTCTTGTAGTTCCTACAGCTGCCATAGTCACTGGTTGGACACATCCTGTGTAGCTGTTGAGAGTCCCATTGGCAGACAAGAGAGATAGAGAGAGATTCACTCTTGTCCTTCTTGGCTAAATGGCCAGGTAATACCACACTGCCTAACCTGAATGTTATGCCTAACATTTGGGAGGTTATTCCTGGCAAATATGGGTCTACTTCTTTAGAAATTCTTGTAAAATAGAAACAAAAACATATATTTCTTTTCCTGTCTCAGTCACATTGGATGGGTGTGATTTATTGGGTTTAGTTCAGGATTTGACCCTTCCAGTTCAGCTGTTTCTGGCAAAAGAAAATAAGAATCTTCATTTTTCTGAAGCGGTACAAGTTTATGAACCACAAAAATGATTGTGAAAGGACTAATTTTCCACTAGTTTTTGATTCAGGTTTTGATGAATTTGTGGCTTCTCCCAATCCCTTGGAAAGATTCACTTTCTGTGAAAGTATTTTCAGAAGGAATCAATTGTTTCAGCAAGAAAACAATGATATGCCACTGTCTCTGAAGAAGTATTATGAATTATTATGATTGGATTTTCCAGAAGCTACTCCTATTCTCTCTGTTCTTTCAGCATAGGAAAATGTTTTTGTCACAGCCTATTATGTGCCTGGCAGCCATTCTGCTACCCACAAGAATAAAAATTGTGTAATGTTCCTCAATCTTGTAAGTTTTATACTCTCTTTCATGATCAGACCAATCAACTATTGCTTTAGTGAACCCAGCTGCAGATAAATATCTGGTAAATATCAATTATTATCCTTCTCACAAGGACTGGATAGCTTTCAATGGCTTTGGGTAAAACATGTATTATTCTGCAATACTCATATTTTAATTCTCAACTCTCTAACTCCTATGTTGAAGTTTATGTATGCTCACCTCAGTTGATAACAGGAGGAATAGTGTGACGTGTTTATTCTTCTGAGGAAAAAAACTTTTGTGTATCTTGATTGCTTCTGTATCTCAAGTTGCTACTCAGTGTTTGAAATGTGTTTGAGATTCAGCTGATGCTGCTCCCAAAGTTGCTGCCAGTGGAACTTTTATGAGGAAATTTGTCTAGTTGCATTCCCAAATTCTTCCAGAAGATGTCAAAGCAGGAATTTTTAATTCTGCTTTGGACAGACAGTTTTTGGACCATCTGCTGCAGAGGTACTTAAGTGTGATGACAGAGGTAATCTAGGTCAAGGAATCTCTCAGATTTTTCAGCCTTTCTTCGGAAAGTTTGCCATTGGATTTGATGTTACCCTGTGACCTTTAAAAACAATAAAATAAATTTAGCAAATTGCTCTAAAGTAATCATTTAAAAAGAAAAGGTAGTTTTTAAGGTGTCTAATAACTTTCACATGATATAGTTTAGCAGAGAATAACAGTCTTCTTTATTAGAAAGAGAAACATGAACTTGGGACACAAGGAAACTGTCTCCTCTAACTACAGAATCAGTTACTCACTGACATGCTTTAACATGTGTGGAAACATTTGTGGTAGGCGTACATTTCAGACAACAGAACCAAAACAATGAAGGAGTTCTGGAATATAACTCATTTACCTAAGGTTCAAGGGGACATAGCCTGTACCAACTTTGAAATAAAGCCTTCACCTGGTGAACTGGGAAGGGGACAGGTAAACCAAGGCCAGTATCACTTTATCAGCTGCAAAGTGATCTGTCAATTGCAATGTGTGTGCAGGCCACCCAGGCAGTTCTCTTGACGATTACATCTGAAAAACATGTGTGATCTTTATCAACAGTTTGCAAGTGGGTGACTTTCTGCAGGAGCATTTTGTTGGTGATGCTGGATATGCTTTGCAAACCTGGCTAATGACAGACATCAGAACTAAACCCTATCAGACTTGACATGGGTACAATAGTGCACTCTCTCAAGCAAGAAGACTTATACAGAGTGTGTTTGTGCTGATGAAAGGATGCTTTCATTGTATTGATTCATCTGGTGATACCCCGCAGAATGATCAACCTGAATATGCCAAAATGGTGACCGTGAGAATGATGATACACAATATTATAGTTAGAAAGTAGTTACAGTAGGGTGGCCTCTTGCACTGCAAGCAGTTCTCAGCACATCAGGTCAAAGGAGCAGAGATAGACAAAAGTCAGAATAGGAGCCAACAGCAGTGGGTGACCATTCCAGATGGAAGATGACACAGTATGCCATAACATTATCAAAGAGACAACTGATGGCATATTGCTTTGCAGCATAACTATACAAGAGTTAAGCAGATTAGCTACAGTAAAAATGATGCAAGCTAAATCACCAAGATGTTTTCACCTATGCATAAGCTGGCCATACTGTGCATCAGAGCAGTCCAAACTCTACTCTTGCAGAAAGAAATGCACATGTAAAAAGTAGCACTTACATTATTGGAGCAGATATCTTTGTCAGAGGAAATACTACTTTTGAAAGCACCCTTATCAGATTCAAATGTTGGTTACAGAAGTTTCCCTCCATAGGAAAATGAGGTTCTGTACTTCTCAATAGCCATCCCAAATAAAAATGTACAGATAACTTCACTTACACAGGTGGACAAAGAGTGCAGCAGCACATGTCATTCCTAGGAAACTGAATGTGTGAACGCTGAGGTATAGCAAAAGAAAATAAAGAGGAAAAATGAGCTTATGGGAAGTGCAGAACTTGTAAGTGGGTGGTAATTGCTGAGAAGGACACAGGGCAGTAGGTGTGTGGAATATACTGTGAACTGTGGTGGCATGCGTGTGTGTGTGTATCTGCTGAGACATGGCCTCAGCACTTAGTACAGAACTGTGGCTCAACCTACTGGGGTGGAATAGGACATGCATCATTCCCTTTTTATGTTTATAGTCCCTGAAAAGATCAAAAGGAATAGACAGATGCACAGCAGCAGACTGGAGTATCTAAGAGACAGTGCCTAGTGACTACACATGCTGGCAGCTGGCAGAGGTTGTGGATAACCTCAATATAAGGATGGATGCTCGCATTAGCCAGATGGAAACCATGTCCTGGTGACTCATTCAATTCCATCCCTGCTTAGTTCTGCTTACACCTTCTGATCAAGGTCAGGGCGGTGACAGTTCCCTCACTGATGACCACTCTCCCAGTTGATTTCGGGTGGGAAAGGCTGCCTCCACAAAAACCCAGTTTAGCTTGGTTTTCCATCTTGTTTGTGCCCATGCATGTTGATTTTACATTCCTCCTCTCACCATTGTCTTCTCTCTGTCTGATATCTCCTTCTGCATTGTGCACCCCTCCCTCAGTGTATTATCCCTTACCCTGTTACTCTTGTTATTCTTTCCCCTTTATTTAAGCTACTCCTCATATCCTCTCCTTCCATTCCCCAAACTTTCCCCTCTCATGAAAATCCATGCCTCCTACCCCACCTCTATCGTAGTCATTCCTTATTTGCTCACACTATGTTGTGCCCTCTGTTTGTTTACCTTTTTATCTCTGTCAAATATTCCCATTTCCAAATTAAAATCTGATCAGAAATAAACAAGTGACACATGCCCAAAAAGGGCTTATAAAACAATTGTCTTTTGTAGTTGTACTCTGTGTGATGGATTGCAGAGAGCGCCATGATACCCTTTTATAAATGGTGTGAAAATGTAATTCTCGTTGCCAAGAAAAATGAGGTCAGATGGGTGTCATAGATAAGTACAGGCTAGTTGTCCTTGTGGAATATATAAGTCTAGTCAGTTTCCCTTAGTGAGAATCAAACTCTCTATCTTATGTCTATGAGATAGACACCTTAACCATTACACCAACCCTGATCAGCAGCTATTCTTTGGTAACTCATTCAACCATATGCTAACTGTAATGCCAGTGGAAGCAGAAACAAAATAAGCAAAATTGCATAGCAGTTCTCAAATACAAAATGAAGTAAAACTTGCTTTTCTTCTCTCTGTTTCTATTTCTCTGGTTGTTGTTGACCTGGTTGGTATATACTGTAAAGGCACAGAGTGGGGTGATCCAATCACCACATTGTTAAATTTTATGTTTTACTTTTCTACCTCAATTCTGTTCTTGTGAAACATTCCCCTGATATATTTTTCAGTGCCACCTTCAGTAGGACTTCTGCAATGGCTCAGTTTGATGAGATTGTAGTTAAGAAACTATCAGGAACAAAAGTCATGAGTTCATTTCCTTTGAAGCCTATCTTTTGATTTCTGATTTCAATTGTTCTTGTGGAACTTTCACCTGATTTGTTTCACTGACCCATTCTATATACTTTTTACAGTGATGCAGCTTGCTAATACTGTGCATAAAATAAAATCATTGAACATGTTAATGGGTTCAAATCTTCTTAGGCTTGATATTTTGTTTTGCATTATACTTACTGCATAGTACAAGTACACTGATAAAATAAAAGTGGTGATGTGTACCCCTCCCTCTGCACTGGCGTAAATTGGTATATCATGTCTGCGCTTCACATTTTCAGTGTTCATGTATTTCAGATTGATATTAATGTGTCAGTCATACCCTTTTGTCCACTGTGTTGTGTATTACTACAACATTTAACTGCTCCCATTGTGGTCATGTATCAGTTGCAAATCTTTTCATTGCCCTAATGGCACATCTACAATCATGCTACAGAAGTCATAGCTTTATATAATTTAATGCATTTTCTACATCTCTTTTGTGTTAAGTTACACTATTTCAGCACCTCACTGTTACTGTCTGTGCACACGGTCCTGTTACATTAACCTAGAACCTTGTGGCTGGTCAGGGATTACCACTGCTGTGTCTACTTTACTCTGGCAGCAGGTTGCTCTGCATGATCTCATAGTGGGTTCCTACTTTGGCCATGATGAGAAGCTGGTTGTTGTGCACCCTGGCCTGAGCACATGCATTTGTTATGAGCCTCTGGGATCATCCACAAGTATAGTAAACTGTGCTGATTGGCTATCATCATGAGTAGCATATTTCTGAATCTAAGTATTTTATTCACCTCTACCTTAATTATTTTTTCGGTACTTGCGTATTATCGCAAACGTGTTCTCACAATCACGTTTATGGTATTGACTTTTTTGCTCCACAGTCTATGCATGGTGGAATAATCATCAAAACAAAAACCCACATGGCATAATATCTGTCTGTCCTTACTGAATCTGAGCAGTCAGCAAAAGAAAATGTCTTCGACCCTAATACCTAACAATACCTTTGCTCCACAGTTGCACCTGGTACTTTCAGAGTTCACAAACTTTTAATGTACTTCTCCATGGCCCTGTTTGTGATCTTTCCCTCCCTCTCATCACAGCTAAAATGTTTGATAATATTTACGTACATCGAGATTTCTGGCTTAAGTCCTAGGGAACATGTATGAAACACTCCAGACATGGGTGTTTCAACATGATTGCGAGAATGCGTGGTCTTTCAATGACTTTGCAAAACAGTGAACCCAATTACAATTGGGAAATACACCCTTAAGTACCAACAGGATCAAAGCATCAAAAGTAACCCAGCTCAGCATGTTCTGGGTACATTCTTGCAAAGTGACCCAAAGCAAAAATAAGAAAACAGCTGAAATAAGAAAAAACAAAAACAGCACAAGACCACCTCTTCCTACAGCTACATTGAAGGCTGCAGCCCAAGTCTGGCAAAATTAAGACATATTTCATTCTCCAACATGACAAGGAAGGTGCAGAAGGTAAGTACTGTCCTGGCAGCAGAGAAGAAGGAAGGGTACTTCAACCAGGCCTTCTCGCAATCACGTTATTAATATTATTGAGAAAGGATTCAATACCATAAATAACGTGATTGTGCAAAGTCGTGGTTGCGATAATACATAAGTACCATTTTTTTTATTTAGTGCATACTTTACACATTTTACCTATACTTAGGTTGGTATATTTATGTCAAATGCAGTGGCTATTGTATATCTACAGCTGCACATGTGTATACTGAGTACTCCCATTTTTAACTACTTCACTATGCTGTATATACACAGTATGAAAATTTACATACTGAGAGGAAGACCTTGCTTTTTCATAGCTTTTCTTTTTTTTTTGTATTATTTCCTGCGTAACCATTTACACTTGTCTATCATTTGAATTTTTATTAACATTCATGTACTATTTCATAAACTGTGTCCCTATTTTATAATCTAACACTTCCCACAATTGGTCTATTTTATATAAAGAAACGCCTTGACTGGGATTAAGAATTAACAGTGCAGTCATAGGCAGCTCTCCTCTCTTCACCATGATTTCTTGATAAACCCCAATGCTCATTAAGATTGATATGATTAGTAACAGGAAACAGTGCAAGGCAGTGAGCTGATTAAATATCATGTCCACAGCTACAGCAGGCACTGTAGGAACTGCTCATACTGCTGAGTTGCAGCAGGAGAAAAACTAGTGCAAGACGTGTGTCAAAGGAAAAATTAACTTCAAAAAGATCAACACACGGCAGGTTCAGGTTAAGGCACTTTAATCTTGCAGCAAGGAGACAAAAACATTCTAATACAGAGTTTGTCTAACTAAAATCAGGAAGTAAGTTTATCTTTATACACTTTTTAATAAGGCATTGCCTACCAAGCTGACGTAACAGATCACAAGTTTTAACATCATCATTTTATAGCAGCTGTTTGTCTATGATTTTCTGCTTGCACTATCAATTTTATGAAAAACTTCCTAAGAAAAAACAATGTGGCCTTGGTGACCACCGGTTAGATACAGCTTCCTACTATATTATGTTACCATTCAAGGTACTATGGCTAATTTGAGCACAAAGCAAGTACAGATTCTTCAAGCAGTCTTTATTTGATGTATCTCTTCTTTTCTGCAGCTGTGCATGTTCTCATAACACGAACAAGGCTGATTGTTCATATTCAATCATATTATACAAAACAGTATTGTTCTATTCATTCATTTCCGGACCTAGCAGATAATCACCTGCTTTTCAAGTACATTTCCAAAAGGCATAAACATGAATTTTGCTGTGCTAGCAATTACTAGGTCAGGGGCATCTTGCAAGTTTCAGTAAGCATACTGCAGTTTCAAAAAGCATCTTATAATTTCATACAGAATTAAGCTGTATATAAACTAGAATGAAAATGTGTTAACCCTTTTAGCTTCTAATAAGCATTAAACATATACATAAATGCATATTTTTCTGACATTTCCCCCCTGTTAATACTTTTTATTCTATTTTCAAAAGCATAAACAGTTTGCTTTTTCTCCTAACCTCTTCCATTTCAGATTTGCAGTTAAGAGAGTCATTCAGTTTAGACTTATGAAAGCGTTTCACTTTTCAACAGCTCTTCAATTTCAGTACTTTGATACAAAGTCTCAGAAACTGACATGTCTATAAAATCTTTGATTAACTTTTTCATGCACGGAATACCACAACAGATGCATGCTCCTAATAGGAGTAATCCCACACAAATGGCAATCAGGATGTTCATTAGGATGGAACCCCCCCCCCAAACAAATTCTGGAAAAAGTCCGTCAGAGGGTTTGGGCCTGGTTTGGTCATGGTCGACACTTGCTGAATCACCTCAAGATGGTTGTTTATCTCATGCTGGTTGTCAGGAATATACGAACAGCATTTTTCTTTGATTAAAGCACACGTACCACCTCTCGCCGCTAGGGTGAAGTCGAGAGCCATGCGGTTTTTGAAGCACCACAGTTTTCATAGCATTCATTTCATCAGTCACTAATTCGAGAGCAGAAAACGTTGCATTGCTCATAACTTCAAGATGTTTGGACAGTTTTCTCAGCTTCCAAATCGATTTTACTGCACCATATGCAGGGGCTATGCCAGCCCACGATATAATATTGTCACTCAAGTCCATGTGTGTCAGTTTATCTTTGTTTTTTTTGGAATTATGGTTTCTCCATCCTGCTTCGATTCGTCCCACTGGATTCTCGGGTCTCTTGATTGGACTTCCAGGTTTATTGCTGACCTCTCTGACGTTTTGAATTTTCCCTCGAGGCAGAGCTGCAGTGTGTCATATGGCCAGAACCAGGTAACCCAAAAAACAACTGCCGGACCAATTCTCAGGTAACCATTTGTATGCCTTTTTCCCACAAATAAAATAACAGTTTTTTACTTTAGTATTGATATAAGCTTGCCCTGCAGGAAACATTTTTTTATCAGTGATAGAAAGCTGCTTTAAAAGAACAGGATTATGTTGTACTTCGCTAACAGTTCTATGCATTTTCTCAAAATATGCATCATAGTTCGTATCACAAATAGTTTCTGCCTTACTGGCCTTAATATAACATTTATAAGAAACAGTCACATTGCAATTGCTCCAACCCACCTGAATAGTGTCATTTTTATAAAAACATACAACTCCTTTTGTGTAACAGGTAGGTACAATGCTATTTTGTCTTGTGATTTTACAGGTGTAGTATCAAAGATCAGGTTTTCCCAGGTCTCATTGACCCCTAGGGGGACAGCAGTCATTAATAATCCCCCGTATGCTGTTGGTATAGCTGTGCAAATCCAGCAGTTCGAAACATTAAAAGTCTCAGCATACACATATTTAATTGCTTGATAAGTGTTAAAGTTTGGATGCCAGTCTATGAGTAACGAATCACGTTTGTTCAGTTCAACTCGTGTGGCTGAAAAAAGGAAAGGCCACAGCAAAAAGATCATTGTCACCAGTATAGCTAACAGGATAATTATGCAATTTTTCTGAGACCGTTCTGCATCCCTGTTTACTCTATACCTGGTCATTTTGTTCTTGTGTAAAAGTAGCAAGATTTTTGTCCAGTTCAAAGTTCTTGACCAATTTGCAGTGTGTTAAATGGATCCAGGACACACGCTCAGCTATCTTGACTGCAGTGGGTGTTGCCAACAAAACCTGGAATGGTCCTTCCCACTTCGGTGAGCTCCAATTCTTTTTCATAATGACCTTCACCCAGATCCATTCGCCTGGTCGCACTGCTGCCGCCGATGGTCTGGTCTGTTCTTTATCTGAAACAGAATTTAACTGTAGAAGACTTTTGTTATTCAATAACCTCCTCATATACTCTGCCAGTGAACTGTCAGCCTCCTGATCTGCAGGTATGAGAAGTTTCCACTGAAGTACATAATATGCCCTCCCAAATAATATCTCAAAAGGAGTTAACCCCTTTGCATCTGGAACAGTTCTCATACTCAACAGTGCCAGAAGTAAACAGTGCACCCAATTCTTTTGAGTCTCACTAATCAATTTTCTAAGCTTATTTTTCAGAACCCCATTATGCCTCTCTACTAATCCTGCAGATTGGGGGTGGTATGCACAATGGTTCTTTAATGAAATTCCGAAATATCGACTCAACTGTTGTATGGTTTGATTTACAAAGTGTGTGCCATTGTCACTGTAGATCTTTTCCGGTATGCCAAATCTAGGAATAATTTCTTTAACGAGGACTTTTGCAAAAGTAGCTGCATTTGGATTTTTGGTCGGAAAAGCTTCCACCCATTTGGAGAACATATCTATAATGACAAGACAGTACTTTTTATTTTCACATTTGTTTAGTTCTATGAAATCCATACAAATAGTATGGAATGGATATGGTGGTGTAGGAAAACTCCCTTGCTTAGGCTTCAGTGCCCCTTGTGCATGATGCCTGTTGCAAACATGGCATGTTGCACAAACATTTTTAGCGTAATTTATAAATCCATAAGTTGTAAATACTCGATTCACTAACTGTACCATCCCCCCTGTTGAGACATGTAAGATTGCTATTTTTCTGTCTTCATCTAATATTCTGCCTTCTTTGGATATTACATATCCTAGGTATTTAACCTGCTTTTTCCAAAGTTGCAGTTTGTTTTTGTTTACTTTGTGTCCTTGAGTGGCTAAAAATTGTAGTAATGCTATGGTATCTTCTCTGCATTCTTGCTGGGTGGGTGCTGCCAGCAGAATGTCGTCTACATAAAGTAAAATTTGGTTGCCTTTCGGTGGGATAAATCCCGCCAAGTTACTTGCCATTTTCTGTGCGAATATTGTTGGGCTCTCACAATATCCCTGTGGTAGTCATGTATATGTGTACCTTTTCCCCTGAAATGTAAATGCAAACCAATGTTGGCTGTCAGGGTGTATTGGTATTGAGAAAAATGCATTGCTAATATCTACCACAGAAAAATACTTCTGTTGAGGTTTTAGATCATTCAATAAGGTGTGTGGATCTGGCACCGTAGGTGCTCTGGGTATTACTGCATCATTTACAGCTTGTAGATCTTGGACCATACGCCATTCTCCATTTGCTTTTCTAACAGGAAATAAGGGTGTATTACATGGTGAATCAGAGATTCTACCAGTACTCCTTCCTTAAGTAAGGCTGCTATTATAGGTTTGATTCCTACTTCTGCATCCTTTCTCAAGGGATACTGTCTTTTTTGTGGTCTAAATGCTGACTTTGGTGTGATTGTTACTGGCCCTGCTGTACGAATAAGTCCTACATTTGATTTTCCTGTTGACCAGAGTGTCTGGTATGCTTCGTAAGGCTTTTTCTTCTTCCTCTAGTAAGAGTGCTACTCAGCTGTCCTCGTTAGACTGCAGGTGCACAGCTGGGTGTGTCTGTGTTATCCAATTTAACTTCTGCTTTTGTACTCACTGTTTGGATAGCTCTAGTTCTGTCTGTTTTTCCCACCTTGTGACTTTTTTTCCTAGGTCTGCCCACTTTACATTCTTGTCCTTAAGTTAAAATAACATGTGACAGTCGATTAGATTTATAAAGTGCAAAGAATTCCTGGGGCAATGAACAGCTAACTACACTGTTCCCTCTGTGTTCCAGAACAGATTACGTAACACTAATCTGTTTGCAAGGTTTTTAAACAGTTTTTGTTCATATTCCCTATCAGGTCCTGGTGTGCTGCAATAATACAGAGTACAATGCAACAAATGTTGTTCATCAGTGTCAAGGGAGGGGGACTTACTGATGGCTACATTCATCAGTTCTTCGGTTACTGCCCCTGGACAAGTCCTGGCTGCACCAGTAAAATGTTTCACCCTCCGATCGCAATACAAAAGTATCCATTTGTCGCTGTGACTCCATACCCTGCATAGTTGGAACTACTGCTATGCCAAAAATCTGCATAAGGTTTCTGCCCAAAAGGTTTACTGGGCATTTTGCAGAAACAACAATTTTGCTTTTCTGGGTCATCCCTGAAACAGGATCAGTTATTGCTATGTTGTGGGAGAGTGGCTCCCGATACAGCTGCCCATTAGCTGCTTTTACTAGTATATAGTCAAGTGATTCTGAATTTTCTGGTAGTTTGGAAGGCTGTATCAGGGCCCGTGATGCCCCTGAGTCACACAAAAATTTTACTTCCCTCCCCTCTACCAGAAGTGTAACTTCCGGTTTCGTGTCTGCTAAGTAGAGCTCCAGGCTCAATAATGCTAAGTCCAAAATTTCATTCTCTTCACTGTCTGTGGCTTCTTGCACATTCTCTATTTTTCCCATCACATTCTCTGTTCCCTCTATCACATTCACATTTGTCTTTTCTTGGTTATTTCTTTCTAGTGATTCCTGACTACCATATAGTCAGTCCTCACCCTCCTTATCTTCTGTGGCTTCCTTCTTATTTTGCTTGCAATCCCTTGCCAAATGTCCCTTTTCCCCCGCATTTAAAGCATTCACCCCTTTTCTTTCTCTCTTCAAACTCTTCTGATCGCTTATCAGATTGTTTGTTTCCCTGGGCATTTTTTTTGCCCTTTTTCCCAGACTGTACTACAAAGACTTCCGCTCCATCTTCTACTGCAAATACTTGGGTTTTCTTTTTCTTTTTGCTATTAAAATGCCTTTCAGCATGTCTCGCATATTCAAGTAAGGACTTTAATCTACTTGTGCAGTGATCTACCATGTGTTTTGTAATAAAACTACTGATAGGTGCAATACTACCTTTCAAAAATGCATTCTTTAGCTGCTGCTGATATGGGGAATCATGTGTTTGGTCTTCAGGTACCTGCATTACACAATGGTTATTAAAACATTCTAGTAATCTAGCAAAATATCTATCAACAGTTTCACCTTCTTGTTGGATGCATTGATTAATGCAAGCCCAGTCTGCCCTAGGCTTCCATTTTTCAGAGATTCGGTCTGTCAGACCTTTCACTCTGTTATCCAGCTCTGTGTTACTATGTGGGAGTGGCTTATGTTCTGCGTCACGGGGATTCAAGTTGCCACTGATCATGTGCCAATCTAGACCTATGATTTGTCTGACTACTTTTTCTACTTCTTCCCCGTTTAAATGGTAACTTAACCTCATGCCCTGTAAATCTTTTAAGAACTTTCTAAAATTAACTTTTGTATGGGGAATCCCCTCCGTGGCTTTCCGGATGTCTTCTGGTGTCCACGGTCTATATACTAGGATAGTCGGGTCCTGCTCTTCCTGTCCTGCCTGAGGATTTGGTACTTCTATGAGCGGACATATCTCTTCTTCACTCATAGCTCATGAGTTTTTATTTATTTGATATAACTCCATATTCCCTCTTGTTTTACGTGTTCGAGACCTAGTCTCAACAGGATCTCTGACAAACGGTTTTGGTTTCGCAGGGACAGTTGGGTATAGCTGAGGTGGATCAGCTTGTCCACTCACTTCATATTCTGGTAAGGGAAGCGGAGGGGGCAGAGGGGCTGATGCTATTACCAGGTTATTATCTTTTTTTATCTAAAAACATTGCTTTTGAATTCTTAATATTTTGTTCCCTGTGGTTTACTTCCTCAAGCCACCTGTGTGCCTGGGGAATGCCTAATTGACGTTGCTTTTTTACCTGACCTTTTGCATCGGTTTTGAGCTGTTTGACAAGTTTAATAAGCAAAGATTTTTCTAGTTTGCCATCAAATTCATATTTATTAACCCATTTTGTATAGTACCTAACATTGTCGACACGTTGTAATTGCATATATTTCGCGTCTTTGGTTAATGGCAGGTCTCAGGATCTTTTTGTGCACTTATTTCCCATGTTGTCCTAACTTAGTTAAAGAAAAATGTTACGTAACCCTTCTTATCACGTGGTACCACGATTTCTCTTTTTCACAGTTTATCTAGAATAACTGTCTACCTATTCTGTTTCCCTGATCTATGACAAGACAGCAATCTTTTTTGTCCTGATCTGTACTTTACAGATCTCCCTGACAAAAACAAAATACTGTTACAAGTCCCTGATCTAAAACAGAAAAAAGGTAAATTCCTCCTTACCTGAGCCTCCGTGATTGACTACTGCACTGGGGCCATTGACTCGTCCTCCCATCGCAGATCAGAAACAGTGGCCAGCCTCTTTTGAATGAAAATTTATTCAGAGGTCTTTCAAAGCAGAAGAACCGATGTGGTCTCTTCCATGTATGGTTTCATGCCACCGGGCCCATCTGACCTGAGTCAGAGCGAGAGTTTCCGGTCCGAAGGACCAAATCTGTCAAAGGAAAAATTAACTTCAAAAAGATCAATACACGGCAGGTTCAGGTTAAGGCACTTTAACCTTGCAGCAAGGAGACAAAAACATTCTAATACAGAGTTTGTCTAACTAAAATCAGGAAGTAAGTTTATCTTTATACACTTTTTAATAAGACATTGCCTACCAAGCTGACGTAACAGATCACAAGTTTTAACATCATAATTTTATAGCAGCTGTTTGTCTATGATTTTCTGCTTGCATTATCAATTTTATGAAAAACTTCCTAAGAAAAAACAACGTGGCCTTGGCGACCACTGGTTAGATACAGCTTCCCACTATATTATGTTACCATTCAAGGTACTATGGCTAATTTGAGCACAAAGCAAGTACAGATTCTTCAAGCAGTCTTTATTTGATGTATCTCTTCTTTTCTGCAGCTGTGCATGTTCTCATAACACGAACAAGGCTGATTGTTCATATTCAATCATATTATAGAAAACAGTATTGTTCTATTCATTAATTTCCTGACCTAGCAGATAATCACCTGCTTTTCAAGTACATTTCCAAAAAGCATAAACATGAATTTTGCTGTGCTAGCAATTACTAGGTCAGGGGGCATCTTGCAAGTTTCAGTAAGCATACTGCAGTTTCAAAAAGCATCTTATAATTTCATACAGAATTAAGCTGTATATAAAATAGAATGAAACTGTGTTAACCCTTTTAGCTTCTAATAAGCATCAAACATATACATAAATGCATATTTTTCTGACAACGTGCTTGTCCACTGAGTGGGCATGTCAATGAGGGTCTTCAGAATTCTGTACCCATATCAAATGGAAGGAGGAAAATTTATTTGGAAGGTATCATAGGGAAGACAACTGGCATGGGGAGGACTACATAACAAATAGAGGTGGCTATAGAAAAGTGGGTGGAACACAAGGATGGTGGATAGGGTGGAGTTGTGCAGCTGCATGGTAGTCACAACCCAGTGGAGATCACTCACCACTGGGCCCTGGCTGACATGATGTTTCCAGTGTAGGGCAGGGGCATGACTGAATGATTTGATAGAGATGGTGGCATCCAGCCTCCTGTCAGTAACACCAAGAGCTATGTCTTCATCTGCTGACAGATGACACAGCTGCCATCTCCACTGGTAATTCTGCCAGAAGGTAGAATAGCAACAAGACCAAAGGCAGGCTTCAATGACTGATGCAATTACAGCATGAAGTATGGGGTGACAGAAGCAGCCTGAGACCCCAGTGTTCTGATAGTCTGTGGTGGTGGTTTTGTACCATTGTTGTTGGGCTGGCTTCCCTTGTTGAAGAAATAGGAGCAGGTTTGATAACTGTAAAATAAATGGAAAGAAATAAAATATTAAAGTAAATGTGTGCTACAAAATAGCAAAAAAGGAGGGCGGAGTAGAGAGAAGTACAGATTACAGAAAAAAATACATCTCATACAAATCTTTACCATGATAGCAATACAAATATTATACTCGAAGAAATGACAAACACCCACCCAAAGTGACAGTGATGACACATTATATAACTAATGGAGGAATCAATCACACAGCCTTCAATTCATACCAGCTGGTTGCCAAGTAGGTACTTGTTGAGCTACTTCAACAATCAAAATGAGCCCTGCAGTGAAACACATAGAACTGGCCTGAGTGAGTCAGGTATAGTGAAACAATGTAACAATTAGGGTAAAAATATGTTTCTTTTCCAATGTTTCAGGTACTGTACTTAAAAAAGCAACAGGCACTTCCTCCAAATTACTAATGGCAGCACTCTGGGTTGGAATTGAATCTGCAACCAACATCACATGTAACCTGATAAAGCAAGCCCTTAGCAAGTTGAACAACTTATGCAGTCCCAATGAAACATCTTCAAACACTCAGTAATGGTGTGTGTTTTGTGTGAGATAACTGTACAGAATCCAGAATGTTTCCTTTGCATTATTGAAGTTACTGTACTCAGAATTGCAATTACACAAAATATTACTGATGAAGGTGTAATAGACAACCAACAGGAGCATCAAACTAACAGACATCATAATATTCAGTATGGAAGGCAAAGCAAAGCCTTCATGCATTAAATTACTTCTTCAGTATGACTGAAGACTGCTGTCAAGCACACAGTCATGCTCTCACACTTAATATATTGAGAAAGAATGATAGAAATGTATTGTTGTTGTTTGTCTTTCGGCTTTTCCCAGTAAGGGGTCACCACAGTGGAACTCCAGTCCGCGAATGATTGGCAGTAGATTTTTATGAAACACCAAGGTGCCAGCTTGACACCCAACCTTCAGTGAAGGCACGCCCATTTATGTACGCATGTCTTCCGAACACTACCCAACCGTGGGAGGACATGCAGACTCCACACAGAAGGCACTCCCAAGTCCAGCCGAGAATCGAACGGGAGAACCTCTTGCTGTGAGGTAACAATGCTACCGCCGTACCACCGCGGCATAATGATAGAAATTTATAATGAAGGAATAATGTAGCTCATATATATTTCTCTCTTCTAATATTGTCTGCAAGTGCAAAACAACACTCACAAGAAATTATGATAGACAACCACAAGGGGAATCAAACCCCCAGCCACAATCATAATCTAAAAACCAAAGACTTCACAGAGTGAGCTAATTATGCAAGTTGGACAAATGCTGTTTGTACAATTACAGTAATAGCATCAAACATACATACTGCTACCTATGAAGTACAGAGCAAAGCTTTAGTGGCTACCATAGAATCTTGGGTTATGGCCACTCCTGTTCAAATCATATTTAAATATACAGCAACTAGCGCAAAGGAAAGATTAGTTGGATATTTATATCAATTTCCTCCTCCAAAATTACTGTACCACAACTCACTGTAGCACGTTTCCCCTCATTTATACTAAAAAAGCTGACAAATTGCAAATGTGCTTATACATTATGAGGACTAGAGTAAAAAGTTGCTTCCTTTTGGAGCACCTAAACTTGGCCTCTTTGACAAGTAATAAAAGTGGGTTCAGTTTCCATGTTGGAGACATTAATAAATGAGTCCTAGTGCTATAACCAAGCACAGCCATAGCATGATGAGATTGATCTGGCTTAATCTGTACCATGTTTACTGGGGGTAAGACATTCTTGCTAAGCAATGAGCAGTGTAAACTATTTGCAATACCATAGCATAGTAAATGCACTCCAACTGGGACAGGTGGAAGATTCTTCATATAACTAGTAACCATTGAGGAGCCTCCTGATCCCAGGATACATCACTGCAAAAAAATCTCGGCTTATTATAAGCCCATCTGATGATTTAGAAAGGGATGAAAGTTTCCCCAAAGTCATTTCTCTTGTTGGCTTTAATTGAGGAAAAAAATCCCTTTAACTATTATTTATTTTACATTTGTTGACCTGGATTGTCTGACTGAGCTGAAGAGCACTTTTTCAGCAGAGGCCCGGGGAGAAAAGCTCTAACATATTAAAGAAATAAACATTCCAAGAGTTAAAGAGAATCTTGCTACTAGATTGCAAGACATTGCAATTCATTCTTCTGATTATTAGGTATTCACTAATTAAAGGGAAAATTCCTTACTTTGATTTCCACAGAGCACTTTTTGACTGGAGTCATGTAAATGCCAATGTTCCAGATATCAGCTAGTTCATGTTGCACTGGAAACTGTGACAGGAAGAAACAGTCCATAATCTTAAACAAGGTGGTAAAAAAAAAACTGACAACAAAGGCAAGGACTGGAGGAGCAAAACTTACTAACGTCTGCAGCAATCCCATTCCAACACCCAGAACAAAAACTGGAAGTTAAAGAAAACATATCTAATAAAAGTGGAAAGCAAACTATACTGTTAAGTTGCCTCCACAAAACAGCAAAGCAAAATCAAACAGCCAATGCAGAGATTTGTACCATAATGGCAGACCTTTCAAAGGAGTGACAGCATTGGTCTGCAATCAACAAAAAGTAATACAAAATACAAAAAATGAGTGTCCCAGCAATTATTGGCAGTGAGGCAGATCCATTTGAGATAACACCCCAATTATCGGTTAAATCTCATCATGATATTTCCAAGGCATTGACTTCCTCAATTAAAATTTTGGTGGAAGAAGGTCATATCCTCCACTGTGTTTGCTTTACAGACTCCTGATGCCTGCAGCAATGTAGGAAAGGTTCAAACATTAGTGCATTTTACTGATGCTGTAGTTGTATGCTCCCTGCTCCCAGCTAATTTTCAACCAGAATGCTTGCTATAACAAAAATGTGTGTCCTCCTCCTCTCACCCCTTCTTTTTCTGCTCTGTCTTATCAGTGGGACACCAATTCTAAGTGATCCCATTTCCTTCCCCTGCTTTCTTGGCTTATTACCTTGCACAGTAGCTGCACAAGATGGCAGTGGTTACATTAAGCTGTCACCTTCCTGGTTGGTAAAGAAAAAGGATTGCACTGTGTCATTAATGATGGTTAATACTGTAGGAAAGAGTATAGGAAAGACTTTATAGTCCAGATCACAGAACATTCTTAAGAATGGCACTATTTATTTTCTTTTAAAATAGAGAGGAAAAAACTGTAGAGAGGGGTGATCTTTAATACCTGCCCAGCTATCTTCCATCCATTCTTCTTCTTCTTCTTCTTTCAGTTGCTCCCATTAGGGGTCGCCACAACGGATCATTTGTTTCCATTTCTTCCTGTCCTCTGCATCTTGCTCTGTCACACCAACCACCTGCATGTCCTCTCTCACCACATCCATGAACCTTATCTTAGGCCTTCCTCTTTTCCTGTTACCTGGCAGCTTCATCCTTAGCATCTTTTCCCCAAAATACTCTGCATCCCTCCTCAGCACATGTCCAAACCAATGTAATCTTGCCTGTCTGGCTTTGTCTCCAAACCTTCCAACCTGAGCTGACCCTCTAATATACTTATTCCTAATCCTGTCCACTCTCGTCACACCCAGTGCAAATCTTAACATCTTTAACTCTGCCACTTCCAGCTCTGACTCCTGCCTTTTTGTCAGTGCCACTGTCTCCAACCCATATCACATAGCTGGTCTCACTACCATCTTTTAGACCTTCCCTTTCACTCTTACTGGTGCTCATCTGTCACAAATCACTCCTGACACTCTTCTCCACCCATTCCATCCTGCCTGTACACTCTTCTTCACCTCTCTTCCACACTCACCATTACTCTGAACTGTTGATCTCAAGTATTTAAACTCATCCACCTTCGCCACCTCTACTCCCTGCATCCTCACCGTTCCTCTATCCTCCCTCTCATTCACACACATATATTCTGTCTTAGTCCAGCTGACCTTCATTCCTCTTCTCTCTAGAGCATATCTCCACCACTCCAGGGTCTCCTCCACCTGTTCCCTACTCTCACAACAGATCACGATGTCATCTGCAAACATCATAGTCCACGGGGACTCCTGTCTGATCTCGTCTGCCAACCTGTCCATCACCATTGCAAATAAGAAAGGGCTCAGAGCTGATCCTCAATGTAAACCCACCTCCACCTTAAATGCATCCGTCACTCCCACCGCAGACCTCACTGCTGTCACACTACCCTTGTACATATCCTTTACCACTCTTACATACTTCTCTGACACTCTCAACTTCCTCATACAATACCACAACTCCTCTTTAGGCACCCTGTCATATGCTTTCTCTAAGTCCACAAAGACACAATACAACTCTTTCTGACCTTCTCTGAACTTCTCCATACACATTCTCAGAGTAAACATCGCATCTGTAATGCTCTTTCCTGGCATGAAACCATACTGAAGATCACTAATCAACACCTCCCCTCTTAACATAGCTTCCTCTACTCTTTCCCATAACTTCATGCTGTGACTGATCAGTTTAATCCCTCTGTAGTTATTACAGCTCTGCACATCACTTTTATTCTTAAAAGTCGGTACCAAAACACTTTTTCTCCATTCCTCAGGCATCCTCTCACTTTCCATAATTTCATTAAACAATCTAGTTAAAAACTCCACTGCCATTTCACATAAACACCTCCATGCTTCCACAGGTATGTCATCTGGACCAACAGCCTTTCCATTCTTCATCCTCCTCATAGCTATCCTTACTTCCTCCTTGCTAATCCACTGCACTTCATGATTCACTATCTGCACATCATCCAACCTTCTCTCCCTCTCATTCTCTTCATTCATCAGCCCCACAAAGTACACTTTCCATCTACTCAACACACTCTCCTCGCTTGTGAGTACGTTTCCCTCATTATCCTTTATCACCCTTACCTGCTGCACAACTTTACTAGCTGGGTCCCTCTGCCTAGCCAATCAGTATAGGTCTTTTTCTCCCTCCTTAGTGTCCAACCTTTCATACAACTCTTCATATGCCTTATCCTTAGCCTTTGCCACCTCTCTCTTTGCTATGCACCTCATCTCCTTATACTCCCGTCTACTTTCTTCATCTCTCTGACAATCCCACTTCTTCTTCATCAGCCTCTTTCTCTGTATACTGTCTTGTACTTCCTCATTCCACCACCAGGTCTCCTTATCCGCCTTCCTCTTTCCAGGTGTCACACCAAGCACCTTTCTAGCCATCTCCCTTACTAGCTGTGCTGTAGTTATCCAGCAATTTGGTAACTCTTCACTGCCACACAGTGCCTGTCTTAACTCTTCCCTGAACTCCACCTCACAATTACCCTTTTTCAATTTCCACCATTTGATCCTTGGTGCTGCCCTCACACTCCTCCTCCTCTTCTTGATCACCAATGTCATTCTACAGACCACCATTCTATGCTGCCTAACTACACCTTCCCCTGCCACCACTTTACAGTCTCCAATCTCCTTCAGACTGGCCCTTCTATATAAGATATAATCCACCTGTGTGCATCTCCCTCCACTCTTGTATGTCACCCTATGCTCCTCTCTCTTGTTAAAATACATATTCACTACAGCCATGTCCATCCTTTTCGCAAAATCCACTACCATCTGACCTTCTGCAACCCCCCTTCCCTCCAACTCACACCTTCAACTAGTAATCTCCCCACTGCCTTCTCTTTTTCTCCTGTACCTACCTCCAACATAAAACAACTCTTAACTAAACTTAAACCCATCAAATTAGCAGGAGACAGCCTCCCAAGTGAATACCTACAAATCACAGCTGATGCTCTGGCCTACCCAGTATCCATCTTGATTAACTGATCTCTGTCAGAAAGTTACGTTCTCACACTGTGGAAAGTATCACATATAATTCCCCTCCACAAAGGCAGACCCTCCACAGAACTAACCATTTACTGCCCCATAGCTACTCTCTCTCCACTCTCCAAAATACTAGAGAGATGCATACACTCTCAGGTCTCAGACTACCTCCTTACTAACAACCTCCTTTCCAGTACTCAGCATGGTTTCTGATCAAACCATAGCACCACCCCTGCCTTACTCTCCTTTACTAACACTATCCTTCAGCATAAAAACAATGGCTATCTCTCCTCTGCTACTTTCCTGGACCTACCTAAAGCATTTGACATGGTCCCACACAAACAACTTATCTCTGTCCTCAATAACCTATCCTTCTCACAATCGGTCACCAACTGGTTTCAGAGTTACCTGTCTGACTGCCAGCAATCCGTTGTATGGCAGAATGACATATCTCCCCAACTACCTGTCTCCATAGGGGTTCCCCAAGGATCCATCCTTGGACCCCTACTCTTCTCTGTTTACACCAATAATCTAGCCTCTGCCACCAAACATGGCACACTCATACAATACGCAGATGACTCGACCATCATCTGCTCAGCCCAGTCCCTACCAAATCTGCAAAAAGTCACACAGGAAGCCTTTTCCTCTGTTGAAACATGGTTATCCGATGCCCGATTAATACTCAACCCAAACAAAACTAAACTACTCATCTTCCAACCCACCAAACATACTCAAAACAACTCTCACTTTAACATCACGGCAAAAGACAACACCCCTATATACCCAACTGAACACACCAAATTGCTAGGAGTGGAAATAGACAATAAACTAAAATTTGACATTCACATATCCATGACTATAAAAAAAGTCCACAAAAAACTAGGAGCGTTATACAGAAATAAGCAATTTCTCACCAAAGCAGCAAAGATTTCAATAGCAAATTCCCACCTTATCTCCACCCTACTTTATGCCTCTCCAATATATACCAACCTAAGGCAATGTGATCTAAACAAGCTAGTGACCTGCTACCACAAAATCGCCAAATTCGCCACAGGGGCATCCTACCGTAGGCAGCACTGTCTCTCACTTGCTGAACTGGGCTGGCTTGAACTCCCTCACCTCCTTCAGTGGTATCAACTCTCACTCACCCACAAACTAGTAAACCATCCACTAAATGTCCCATCCCTCCAGAATCTACTCCAACCCTATCGCACCACCAGACCACTAAGATCCAGCAGCAAAAATCACTTGCAGATCACTAAAGCCAAAAACTCTGCTGGTGAAGCACTATTCTCTTGCGCCATAGTCAAATTATGGAACTCACTCCCACCCACAATTACCTCCATACCGTCATGCACCCACTTCAAAACTTTACTAAAAGCGCAACTAAAAACATGCTGGCTATGCCCTTGCAACTCCCACTCTAATATCATCCACCCCATCCAACCACTACCTTTCTTTCCACTCCACTAACTACCTTGATTATAGCAAGCTCAGATGCTCATAAGCCAATACTTATTATACAGCACAAACTTATTCTTCTTGTAACATTTGTTAATGTCTGGTATGTACTTCACAGATAAAGATTCTAGTTGTCTACTGATGTACTATGTTCTTCATCTGTAAATATGTTGTAAGTAATTGCTATGTAAATTGTTATTCACTATGTAATCCAATGTATATACTGTCTGTTTATTTTAACTGTGGAGCTTTTCTCCCCGGGCCTCCGCTGAAAATGGACCTACGTCCAGTCGGACACTCCCGGTCAACAAATTTAAATAAATAAATAAAACCTAATGGATCTACACCTTCAACTCCTTTAGGCAACCCAACATTTGGAATTTCAGTCATGTTTATTTTTTAGATTGCCAGTCTTGAGCTCCAAGCTTTGCATGTGGCTCTCTACCTCCTGAATCTGAGCAGAGTGCCTGAAATGTGACACAAATTAGAAAATTCCCTTTCCTGATAATCAAAAACTGCCTCAATTATGAAAGTTTAACTTCAAGGGAACATGATTTTTGTTTGTTAGCATTATGACTGTAGCAGTGGACTTTAGTCTGTGTGGATTTAATATCTTATAGCTCTTCTGATGCTGCTGTACCTGAGGTGGCTGCCAAATTATTTACTTTTTACTGGAATTTATAAAATCTTATCTCAAGTTCTGGCTAATAAATAGAGAAGACCCTTTACTCACTTCTGTCATTTAGACTCCCAAATATTTAATGTTCTGTGGCAGATTGATTTGAACTTTTTATAGGGATAATGTGATAGAGCAGGAGTTATTGGACTGAGAGGAGCAATTACTCAACCTGTTCCACGCATGTTTCCAAGCATGTCCCCATTTTCCACCACATTTACAGTATAGGACAGTACAAGATATACTGCTAAAATAAATGATGTCAGGACCAATATAGGTCAGTACGTCATGTTGTTTTACAATATCTCACATAGGTCTGGGCTTCCGATTGACTGTGTATGTATTTCAGATGGATATCTGTGCCAAACCCTTCTTCATTGTGTCCTTCATCCTTATGTTGAACAGCTCCCTGTGGTAGTAAAGGAAGTCAGAAGATGGTAAGAGAGGCAAATAGGAGGGGTAGAGAACAAAAAGCAGACAAGACTGACAGAATAGGTACTAACACAATGAAGGAGGGAACGTAGAATGGAGACAGAGATAAAAGACAGTAGCAAGACAATTGTGATGAGGAGGATTAACAAGAACCATGTCTATATAGCTAGATATACACATACTCACCCCCCCCCACACACACACATACATGAACGGTGTAGCTAAGCATACCCTTTCTACTCTACTGAGTGCAAATTTTGTACATTACACAGATACGCCATGGCTTATTTAGGCCATACGGTGTGCCCAACTGTCTAAATGAATAGCTCCACTAGCAGTTTCATAGATAGATATGAAGGATCCTTTTAAGCAAGTTGGCAGACAAAAAGTCATATGGCAGAGTGGTTAAGGTGTTTGTCTCACAAGAATAAGGTGCAAGGTGTGATTCTCAGCTGTGCTAAGAGCTCATAGATTAAAGAGGTATAAGTTTTACTGCTCTGAGAGTGAGAGAGACCATTTAGCACAGTGGTTAAGGTATTCACCTCCCATGCACAAGGTACAAGATTCGAGCCTGACCTCTGGCCAATGCCTGTTTGGCATTTGCATGTTCTCCCTGTACCCCTGTGGGGGTCTTCCCCAGAAATACACAGAGTGTTTGCATCTCAGACTCACCCATAATTTGAAGAAGAATGGCCGCACCTCAAAACTGCATGTGTAAGGACTACAGAACCGATATGTGATTGAGCCAGTTGTAGAAATAAGGTACATGAGGAAAGCTGATGGTGGAAGTCCAGGAAGACATCAAAAGAAAGAGGAGTGCATGACAACGTAGGACATAGAAACACAGACTAGGCTAGGAAGGCATACTGCACGGCTACTAAAGAACTAAGAAGGGAATTCTATAAGCTTCTAGAAAGTGACTAAATAGGTGGCATGAAAAAACTATCAGGTTGCAATCCAAGGGCAGAAAGATAAATCAGAATTTCAGGTGCCCCTCTGCTCACTAGGCCCACAAGACATCAAAGGAAATTAAAGGAGTATTAAGAATAAAAGGTCTCCAGCTCACCACAGGTAAAATCCAACACCATATCATTGCTAACTACAAGTCCCTAACTGGAACGCATGAAAAACACTCTGCATACCTAAATTTCCTAGAATCACTTACCATTCAGCCCAGCACACTACTGATGGGTGATTCAACAGGACCCCTGGCATAAAACATGTACAAAAGAAGGCATAAAGTCCTGTCTAAAAGTAAGCTGTCTAAAAATCTCTCATTATTTTCAACAGGCAATTCATGAAACCAGTCACATCTTCAGCAGCTAAATATGAGACTAAAGTAGTCTTTCAAGCAAAGGATAACCATAAAGCATTTTTGGGTTAGGTCTGAAATCTTAAGGGAAACACTCAACAATGTGCTGAGTTGGCTGTAGATGTCACTACTTATACTCAGCTAGAAGACATAGCAAACCTGCTGGCCTATAAATTCAGCTCAAATTTCACCCTTTTGTCATCTGTCACTCCCCATGAAATACCACATACGATTCCTTTGCCTGTTATCACAAAAGAACAGGTCATCGCTGCGCTCTCTAAAGCTGGACACACAGCATATATGGCCCCTGATGGAATCCCAGGGTGCCTATTAAATACCTTGAAACATGACCTAGCAGACCCACTCAGATCTCTATTTAACCACAGTCTCAGACAGGCTTTGTCCTGGTAGTGTGAAGGACAGCAGCAGTCATCTCTTTGCACAAGGGAAGGGCCATCAATGGAGCCAGGAAACTACTGACCCATAGTCTGACTAGACTAATATGCAAGGATAATCATTGACCTGATTAACGACGACATAGAAAATCTCCGGACTCTAGACCCAACCCAGTTTGGATTTTTCAAGGGCAAGTCCTACCTGCTCAGTCTGGAGGACTACACTGTCATGTCAAAACATACAAGCTAATGTTGACGGCTGAGTTTCAGATAGGTTATCATATTTTTAAAACTTTAATGCAGCCCTTCACTTTACATATCAGACCTGAATTCATTACTGGTTGAGTTTCACCTAGTTTGCAGATATTTTATTTACAGGCAGAAACTGCAGAAAAATAAAACTTCAAGGTTTGCTGCAGCATTCCTTGTTCTCAATAGTTAAGTAGTGGAAGTTATAAATGCTTTACATTCAAAGGAGATAGAGTGCAGTATGTGACTTATATTTTGCTGCAGAACGCTGAAGCACTGTATTATATAGGAGTATGTGTGTGCATGTGCTTATGACACAGTAAACACATACTTAAATGCCTTTTCATAACTGTAGTATGCTTTCAAGAAAACTTAACACTATACATCCAGGCACATAAAGCACTCATTGCTGAGTTTGTGCCTCATAACATGTGTGAACTGGTACAATTTCAGTGCATGCCCTAGAATGCATATTGGTTTATTTGCTATCCTATTTTTCTGTCTCTGTACACACACACACACACACAAACATATATATATATATATATATATATATATATATATATATATATATATATATATATAGTGAGAGAGAAAGAAGATCTATATTGCTTTGTTGAGTTGCAGCTACATTAAGATGCAGATAATCAAAACAATTACATCACAAACCCAGTGAAATCCATACCTTCTACTAAAACTGAGGCACAAGTTGTGCCATGGGCTCTGCAGGAAAAGAAAGTCAAATACCACTGAATTCATGTGAACACACTGGGAAAGTGAGCATTAATATTGGTTCTGAATGGGGACAGGTCCAATAGCACTCACTTCATTGTTTTGATAACTTCAATTTCATATGGACATTATACATAATACATACATATATATATATATATATATATATATATATATATATATATATATATATATATATATTATGTATGAATATAAATATGGGTCTATATCATCAGATCAAATGTTGATAATCTCGAATGCTCTAAAGAGCGAAAATGCTGGAACTCAAAGTGCTTTTTTTGAGATCGCAGTACAGTGAAGATCGGAATATTTGCCATTTCCTCACTGTAGTGCAATCTCAGAGTTGGAATATATATTTAGCAGGGATGTGGGTGGCACAGCCCCCCAACAATAAGGAATTTGAGTTCTGGCATTTTTGCTCTTTAGAGCGTTTGAGATTTTCAACATTCAATCTGATGATATAGACCCTATATATATATATATATATATATATATATATATAAACACACACATGCACATACATATATATATATACACCTACACACACATGTACAGATGGACATCTATATATCAAAAAATAAAAACTTCAAACAACAATTCATTAAACACAACTGGTCATTCAAAAAACACACACCAAAAAAGTAACTTTTTTTCTCAGGGGCAAGTCCCCCTGCACCCCCATACCCCCTGCTGATATTATATATGAATTGTGAGATTGCACTGCACTGAGGAAGGGGCAGATTCCTCAATCCCCACTGTACTGTGATCTTGCATAGAAAAGAAACATGAACATGTGATAAACTGATTTTCATATATATTTGTGTGTGTATATAAGTTCAAATCTATTTTTATTGCTTTTTAACCTCATCCTTATCATC
Source organism: Protopterus annectens (assembly GCF_019279795.1). NCBI lineage: Eukaryota > Metazoa > Chordata > Ceratodontiformes > Protopteridae > Protopterus > Protopterus annectens. The sequence continues at coordinate 609,670,639 of NC_056750.1, read as the reverse complement.
TTTCCATAGATATCCATCCACTCATTTGTAACCACTTTTTCCCATTTTTGCACATGGGGTCAGAGTGTCAGTTCAACAGTGACAATCCTCTAGACCCAAGGTTTACACCACCAAGTGGCTAGCCCTGTTGTGGTTGTTCTTTCACACCACACACTCACATGTTATACCATACCCTTATATCTTTTTAACTTCATTAGTTTTAATTTTCCATAACTTCATTTTAGCATTATTTTTTTCTATCATCTCATCCTTTTTACATCTTTTCTTTCCCTTTTCATGTTTTCCATCTCTTCATATTTCACATACAATATTTTCTCTATCAAACAATTTTCCTTTTCCTTCATTTTTTAATACCCAAAAAAAGGTCTGTGGATGCTTTCTTCCTCACTTCCATCAGACATTTCACTTTTTTCCTGAATATTGTGTTCTATAAATCGTGATCCGCTGTGGCGACCCCTAACTGGGAAAAGCCGAAAGAAGAAGAAGAAGATTGTGTTCTATAAATCATATTCCCCACTTACCCTTTTTTTCCATTATTGGATGTTTAAACCAAAAATGCCCAGACATATAGTGCATTTCTTACAAAAAGATTTACAGTTCCTAGAAGTATAGCCTTGCTCTCCACATTGTCCACATCTTTTTGTGCATTCCTGAACTGAATGCTTTTCATCCCCATAATAGAAGCAGGCCTTCATTTGGCTGCTGTTATATTATTTGAAATATTCTGTAATTCTCCAGTATGCATATCCAGTATAACCCATAATTTCCATCCATGCATTTTATCATCATACATTTTCTTTATGTCATGTACTTTATCAGATTTTACTAGAAAAAAAAAAAGTTCAGATTCACCTATTTCATTAGTTCTGAGCTGTATAGTCAACTTTCTTTTTAACTGCAAGCCAAAGTCCTGAAAAAAATAAAGTACTTCATAGGTGCATTGGTTCATAAGTGATTACTAGGTTAATGACCCTGAAGGGTCTTTTTAAGCCTAGCCTTGCTTGGAAAATGCAATTGGTGGATTGGTACTTTAGGATCGTTTTATGGGGTGTTCACACATTTACAGGCTGACACTATCTGTTGGAGATGTATGTTCCAGACGGGGTAAATTTCCATTAATGTTCCAAATTACAAGGGAAGAGTTCTGCTTGACATGGATGGGAAGATTGTCTTAGGGAAGGGGTAATTTCTGAGACACATATTTGTCCCACCAGCATGTTCTATATATGTTGCAGGCAAGGTTTGGTTCCCTACATTGGGTAATTCTGATGCTATTTATTTTGCAGCTGTGTAATGCATACATCCGAGCAGGATCAAATAATACCTTATAGGCCATGTGTAGATCACCACTCAGCAGCCAGCAGGGTACTCAGTACAGGGAAAGGCCTTTGAGATGGTCCACAGAATGCAAGAGAGTTCAATCACAGTGATGTTGGAAACCTGTTTCTTGGGATGGGCAAAGATGTCAGCCATCCCATTCTGCACATGCACAATCATATGCCTGAATCTCACTTTTCCCATATTTGCAGAATGTCTATAATTTTGCTGCACCCTCATTGAAGTCTGTATTTTCTGGTAAGTCACTATGGATTGCTGTCAGAAAATAATGACATTCATTACAGTTTTATACTCCTTATTGTTCAGAAAATGTATGCCATTGCATCACCTGTTGTTCTGTTAGTATTAGAGTTGTCTTGTATTTAGAATGGAGTATTAAGGGTCTGAGCTGCTAAAAATGCCCTCCTGTAGTCAAAGATACAGGGTTTGATTCCTTTTACCTCCTTTTGCCTACTGTGTGATTTTGAGAAAGTCAGTTAACCTGACAGTGCCAACTGATCAACCCTGAAAAGGAACACTTGTATAATGTGTTTACCCAATCAAAAATATATATAAAAAAATGTTTTATATATATATATATATATATATATATATATATATATATATATATATATATATATGGGATCCGGACAAATGCTCGACTAGCATATGTCCGAATCACAAAACATCGAACACGCATACACGAAAGTGCCTGTTTCATAGATCGGACTACAGTGTGGGTAAGGGAAAATTCCCTTTTCCCCACTGTAATGAGATCTCAGAGTGAGAATAATAAAGTAGGGAGGGTGCAGGGGGGTGAAGCCCCCCTGCAGAAACATAGATCTTTTTTTTTGAACTACACATACATGGAAGTGCTTTTTGATGTTAAGCTCTTTCGTGTTTGTGTGTTCAATGTTTTGTGATTCGGACATATGCTAGTCGAGCATGTGTCCTAGACCCATACACACACACACACACACACACACACACACACACACACACACACACACACACACACACACACACACATATGTATATATCTAAATTGCCCCTTTTTTGTGCTTTGTCCAGACTTCTTGAGCAATGAAGATTTGAGGTATTTGGATCTATTCCTCATAAATAATTTGTTCTTTTTTTAGCAAATTACTTTGCATTACAGTCAGTAAATAATGACAGGTTGACAGGCATGCAAGTTTCAACTTTGCATTCTTGAGAAAATGTGTTCTAATGCACACCTTGTTATTTTAGGAACTGTCTTGTAAATAAGAGAGACACTTAAAATCTGTTCCTGATTTTAGTTCTTTGCCTCTGATTCTTGAGCTAAGAAGTTGTGAAGGAGGAGTGATGTTGCACATGGTTGATGTGCACATTCATGCAAGAAGCTGTAATTGATGATCACATCTGTTTTTGTGTGTGTGTGTGTGTGTGTGTATATGTATGTATGAGATGTATAGGAAGACAGAGTGACTCTGTAATCATATTTTGGATCATCCTGGAGCAAGATTTACCTTTACTGGTATTGTCCAGGTTATTCTGATACTGACCAAATACTGACAGATTACTGCACACCAGCAAGTCAAGTGGCATTGAAAATACTTGGCCTAAGGATCTAAACCTCTTCTGCAACATGAACAGAATATTTTGGAGGAACAGGTACATCTCACAGAGGATACTGCTGTTCTGAAATAGACTCCCCATCCACATAAAACAAAGTTCATCCCTGTCCATATTCATGTGCAACTTTAATCTATGGATGGGAAATAAACTTTGCCCCAATACTGTCTCCTGTACTACTAATGGACAGAGGCAGCTCTGTTCTCATGCATGGGTCCCCACGCATTTTCTGTGGTATGTTCCCAGTTATTCTAATTGGGGGTAATATATATTTATCAACTATGAGATGGGTAAGGCCAATCTGTAACCAAATGGTATAGATTAATTTGAGCACAAAAAGGGAAATTGGCTAGGGGGGCAGTTAGGCCAGTACTTACCTATGAACTTATTCCTGGACAGTTATCCAGTTATCTTCTAAATTATTTTGCATATCTTATATAACAAAAAACAGGTGGATCATATTGAATGGGGAATTATTCTCTTCCAGGCTTAATGAACATGCACTAGTCTGATTTTGGCTTTTGTAGAACATTTGCCATGAAATAAATTGCTTATAGGTTTTGTAATTATATTTAATTTTCTCTTTAAATTATTGTTTTCCCTTTGTTGTTTGAATATATTTCCAGGTTAGTTGGTGTATATGTCATGAATTATATGCATTTCTATGTTCTTGATGATTATGCACATGAGGAAATATTTGTGTCACCCCTTTAAATTTAAATGGTTCTATGTCAGATGATTTGTAATTATCTAAAAGTTTGAAGACAGTGACACTCTACTACAACAATCTTGGAGCATGTAAAACTTCAACTAAAACAATATAATAAAACATTGTTTTTTGCAGGGGTGGCAAGTATCCCCCACACCCCCTGCAAATTATATATACACTAACTCTGAGATTCCATAATCTCGGGGAAAAAGCTTACTTCCCTTCTCAGGAAATTGTGCGAACTTGCACACCTGTTGACCATCTGTGTAGCTGACTATATTTTGCTGGCTAAACAGATGTTGACCATTGATAAGAGTCGGGGCCATACCTCTCAACTGTACAAATTTTCACAGAATGTCCAGATTTTGGCCTCATATTTTTGGTCCTTTTTTCATATACTTGTTACAAATTAGTGGTAAATCATTGCAGATTGAAGTTAGAAAATAATGACAAACGTGAGTTTCAGACGTCATATCCATATGCACTACTTTTATCAAATGGAACTAACTTGATTATTGTTAAAACTGTGATATTTTATCTACTCTGATATTTTATTTTCTAAATTCTCTTTAACCGCTGTATCTAAATTTCGCTGTAAATTTACCGTTATTTCTTTTCTTAGTAGCTCTGTGTAACTTAGAATTATACAATTGTATTTTGTAATACTGTTATTATTAACTAGTTGTATCTATGGAGGTTTTCTCCCCAAGACTCCATTGAAAACGGGCTCCTCATGGCCCACTGGACCACCCTGGTAAACAAACTGCAAATAATAAATAAATAAAATAAAATATCCTTCAGAAAATTCATGTTAATGCAAAATCTGTTATTCTATCAACTTTCTAAGTTTGTTGTTGTTGTATCTTTCGGCTTTTCCCGGTTAGGGGTCGCCACAGCAGAACTCCGGTCCGCTAATGATTGGCAGTTGCCAGCCCTGATATACAGCCTTCAACGAAGGTACACCCATTCACGCATGTCTCCACACAGAAGATGCTTTAGCTAAGAATCGAACAGGACAACGTCTTGCTGTGAGGCGACAACGCTACCGCAGCACCACCACCGCAAATTTCTAAGTTTGTAAGAGCAATATTTAAAAATTTTCCCTATTTTTGAGCCTTTTTCCCAGATTTGTTGATTTAAGAGGTTGAGATGTATGGAGTCAATGAATTTCAATAGACCAATATATAGGTTAATTCATCCAGAGGCAAATATACAGTGATGAAGCTGTATGTAACAGGGAAACCAGTTTGGTTTTATTTAACAAAAAATGATTTGCATTGAATTCTGTTCAGAACTAGTGTTCTGACTGGATCAAAAACAGTGACCAGATGTTCAGTTTTGAATGAAGAGCATCAGCTTCCTAAGCTCTTGGTTAAAGGAAAACTCAACAGCAAAAAAGGCGTTTTAAACAGATCTTTATTGAATGTAATCATAAGAGCACTTTTGTGAATTACAAGTGTAGCTATCTGTCTATCTATATTTATATAATGACTGCTCATTGCTATTCAGAAATGAGCATGATGATTGGACAGCCCAGCCAGCTTGCCCATTGTAAAGCAACCATATAGCAATAGAAAAAAAGGCCGACCTCTGAAGTACCACAGAGTGGCTAGACTTTCTATTGGCATAAGCTGGGGAACAGAAAAATATAATAAAAATCAGGTATGTTTTGCAAAACTGAAAAAAAACAGACACATACATGATTCTCCTTGTATTTCTCCACTGTTCCTCATAAAATCCTGACTTTTGAAACATTAAAAGAAAAACAAAACCCAGCAACAGTGGAGTTTCTTTTTTTCCATCACTTCTCCTGCACTACATTGATGTACTGTGCATGCGTGGGAATGAAAGTCCCATACATATGCGTAGTATATCAGTAAACAAGGAAGCATGCAGAAGAACACTGATGTGCTGTTATTTAAGCACATTACGTGAGAAAGGTAAGCAATTTCTTTCATAAATAATGTCATTATATAAAAGCTATTGCAACAAAAGCTTTTTTAATCACTTGGGCTTCACACTCGTGATCAAACGATACCAAGCATGAGTAAATCCTGATAAATCCATGCACAGTCATGGATAGATAGATGTATGCATATGTATGTTTGTATGTATATAAATACTTGATTCCTATATCGTAGAGTAGATATGGTGTAAAATAAGGAATTGATTGTAGAAAACTGAAGTATGATCATATGAGCCTTCTTCTTTGAGTGTGAGCCTTATTTTCCATATTTTGTTTACTGTTGACTGTGTATTTATTATTTGCTTGCTAATAAACTGGATAATACAAAGTCTACAAGTTTAGAATTAGTATTTTAAATCTGACTTATTTTTAATTTAGCTTTTTTTTTTTGAAGACAAATTGGTGGAAACTATACTCTGTTGGGCTACATCTGTATTTATTTGGCACTAAGTGCCGATGACTCAGGCTTTTGGCTGCTAATGAGCTGCTTCCTATAGTACATATATGGGTTCCCTCAGCCTCTGTTTCTCTGCTGTGTGACTCTATCCTAACCACTTTGTCAGATAGTACCCCTGGGCTGCACATAAAAGGAGACACGTGCATCCTGTGTGACTGTCCTAACCCCTTTGTCAGATAGTACTCCTAGGGTGTCCATAAAAGGAGACACGTGCATCCTGTGTGACTGTCCTAACCCCTTTGTCAGATAGTACTCCTAGGGTGTCCATAAAAGGAGACATGTGCATCCTGTGTGACTGTCCTAAACACTTTGTCAGATAGTACTCCTAGGGTGTCCATAAAAGGAGACACGTGCATCCTGTGTGACTCTATCCTAACCACTTTGTCAGATAGTACTCCTAGGGTGTCCATAAAAGGAGACACGTGCATCCTGTGTGACTCTGTCCTAACCACTTTGTCAGATAGTACTCCTAGGGTGTCCATAAAAGGAGACACGTGCATCCTGTGTGACTGTCCTAAACACTTTGTCAGATAGTACTCCTAGGGTGTCCATAAAAGGAGACACGTGCATCCTGTGTGACTCTATCCTAACCCCTTTGTCAGATAGTACTCTTAGGCTGCCCATAAAAGGAGACACGTGCATCCTGTGTGACTCTATCCTAACCCCTTTGTCAGATAGTACTCTTAGGCTGCCCATAAAAGGAGACTCATGCATTCTGTGTGACTCTGTCCTAACCACTTTGTCAGTACTCCTAGGGTGTCCATAAAAGGAGACACATGCATCCTGTGTGACTGTCCTAACCACTTTGTCAGATAGTACTCCTGGGCTGCCCATAAAAGGAGACACATGCATCCTGTGTGACTCTGTCCTAACCACATTGTCAGATAGTACTCCTAGGGTGTCCATAAAAGGAGACGTGCATCCTGTGTGACTGTCCTAACCACTTTGTCAGATAGTACTCCTGGGCTGCCCATAAAAGGAGACACTTGCATCCAATAGGCTGTCCTAAGCTATTAGAAATGGATTACTTATTGTCTTTGAATCCCTGCCTCCTTTACAGACACTAGTAAGTGCTTCAGTACTTGCTAGTTGACTACTAATCCCAGGATGTCTCCTACAGTTTAATGGCCTATCAAGTGCACTTTCAGTAAATATGAGTTTCAAGAGAAGAGGGGTTTATTATTGTTCATGCTGTTTCAGTTTTCAATGTAAAGAGTCTATTTTGTTTTTAGAACGTAGCTGGCAATGTTTTTGTTGTAAAATTTGAAATTGAAGCTTTAAATTAAATTTAAATGTCTGTTTTCATTCCAAAAGTAAAGAGGAAAACAGTATGCACACTGACAAGTTTGAACAGTGTTTTATGATAACTGGGGAGAGACAACCAAGAAATAGGATATTGGTATGGCTGGTAGGGCATACCATTAATCTGTTTAGGGACCCATTTGATCAAGATCTATCTCTGCCCACATCCATCCCCTCACAGCTTTGTTGCATCATCTCAAACATTGCCTAACCAGTGCTCTCCAGTACACCAACGACATTTTGTCAGAGCACATTTAATTAACATATCCATTCCATCCCTCAGACCCCCATTTCTTCCATGTTATTTTTATTTGAAACACTACAAACAGTTTCTCCAAACTAGTGTTTTCAGCCACTTACACTGTTGTTTTTTTGTTCATCACACACACACACACACACACACACACACACACACACACACACACACACACACACACACACACACACACACACACACACACACACACCCAAACTATGAATGTAGTGTTAAGACTGGTTTTCCTACTCAATAATTGCATTAAATAATTACAATGTTTTGTGAAGCTTGTTGAAACAATTTTTATCTTCGCACTTATTCTACACCATCTTTTGTCAAGAGTTCAGATATTGAATATTTTTCTCTTTACTGGCATACTAAAATATTGTCTCTCTGCTTATCAAATGTTCAGATGTATTATACTTACTGAGCTGGCCTAAAAATGGTCAAGTTGGATGAATGTCGTACCCAGAAGATAAATGTAAATCAATATATACATAATGTGCATACATACATACCTATATGCATATATATATATATATATATATATATATATATATATATATATATATATACAGTAAATGCCCTTTCTAAGTTTAATACATAGTAAATGTAAAACAAAAAATCAGTAAGTAAAGCACATCTACAAAAAGACACAGACAATTCTAGCTTTAAGTCTAAGTGGACAGCTCAAAGTTCCATGTAAGGTTTGCTGTCCACATTGTTTAATGTGTGCTTGGCAGCATTTAAATGCAACACATCCACTATATTACTCATTACAGCCTAGTGAGGTCTCCAGGTGTTTCTACAGTTACATCCTACTGATACCGATAGACTTGAGATAAAGCAGTTCACATTTGCATTAATAATTCCCAAACCATACTACATACACGGTATTAAAAGATTTCACACAATGGCAAACAACAGTGTTGATATCTTAACTTCTGTGCAGGGCAGATAAAGCAATACTGAATTTTATTTTTATGCTATTTATGTGTATTGTGATCATTTTCATACTTCTGTAAATATCTCAACAATCACGTGAGACAGACAGAACTGGTTTAACTTGTATGAAAGCTCAAAGCTGTATGAAGAAAATGCTTCTGGCAGTATGCGTGTTGCTCAAATGGCTACTGAGGTATTGTAAGCTGTTTATACAGCATTACATACGGCATACTTACTGAGGTTATTGTGGCTTATAAAATCCAGTTTAAGACCTAGAATTAAACAAATGCAACCATTACTCTGCTAAGGGACCCTTTTGACCAAGATCCATCTCTGTCCATATCCCTCCCTCATAACTTTGTTATATCAGATCAAACATTATGTAACCACTGCTAAATAGTTTACCATTTGCCGTTTTTTTAGTAAAATTTATGGTTCTAGAGATATGAACATTTGTTTGAACTGCGAGGCAATAACTTCATTTTTAAAAGGCTTAAACCACACCCACTGAGAGTACAAACTCAAAAGAGCTCTAGTGCAGGGAACGAGCAGTCATTGTGATACAGTGTTGCAACTAACTGGTATTGATGTGGGAGGTAGTGAACACTCACAGCCTTTTCTCATGGTATACTAAATGTTAACAGTATTACAAAGTTTCTTGTAAAACACATTCATTACTGGATTTTACTATTTTGAAAATGTTAAAAGGGGCAAGAGGTTCTTGATTTATGACACATATTAAACTTCTAGTTTCTTCTAAACTCTTAAAGAAAAAGGAAAGAAATGTTGTCTTTACTGTTTTACAAAACATGTAGAGAAGTTGCATAGTGAAATTTTTCATGGTTAGTGGCCACATGCAGGGTATGGGTAACACAAAAACCCAAGTTGTACAAGAATAGGAAGACCTGTATACTGTGGAGTATGGAAACGAATGCTTAAAGAGATGTAAGTAGAGTGGTGTAACCAAATAAGGCAATAAGAAGATGTTAATGTAGGCAGGTAAAACAGTGTCACAGCTCATCGTTAAAACTGCATTTCATTGCACAGTGCTGTAAAGGTGCCCAGCATGCAGCATTGCAAACAGCAACATGCTAGGAATCACAGCAGTCCTTGACCAGCAGCATTTATTTGTATGTGAAACACTCACTATGTAAGCTACTGGCATATTTCATTGATGAAATGCACCACAAAAATTCATAAACATTTAACACTTTTCTAGATGTTATGTGTCTTTACGCGGAAGAACATTTCTGGTTTCCACTGACAGTACAGGAGACAGCGATCATTGTGAGAGGCTTCTAAAACTTCACACATCTCCCTGTGGCACTGGATGTGACAAATTGTACACTTTGGCAAGAACAACCCCATTTGGCCCAGAGTCTCAGAAGTATGTTAACAAAAAAGGTTACCATTCCTTGTGCTGGCAGGTAGTGTGCAATACAATGGAAATTTTCCCTGTGTATGCGCGCGTGTGTGTGTGTGTGTGTGTGTGTGTGTGTGTGTGTGTGTGTGTGTGTGTGTATGTGTGTGTGTGTGTGAGATTGTGTATATGTGTGTGTGTGTATATGTGTATGTGTATGCATGTGTGCATGTATGTGTGTGTGGATGTGGATGTGACAGTGTGTGTGTGTCTATGTGTTTGTATGTGTACGTGTGTGAATGCACATGCACCCTGACACTTTTGATTCCCATATTTGGCACATGTCTTTCTTGTATCATTGCTTTCAGTAGGATGACTTCCCATAGGGCCAACTGATTGGTTAGTTCAGGCTCACTATGTGCATTGATATAGAAACTGCATGTAGATATACACTTCCCCTGAAATTTTATATTGCATGTTAGAAGTGAAATGGGATACCCCTTGGAATCATTTCTCAAGATTCCTGTCCATAATCCCAAAACTGGTACTGAAATGCAATATAGTACTACTCCTGCTGAAACATGGAATATAATATGGTGTAGCTTTGGAATGCTGAAAGCATGCTTCCTTGACGTATCTCTTGGAGCATTGCAGTACTCTCATGACACAGCCAGGATGCTGCTTTTTTGTCTGTATCATGTTAAACAACATGATCATGTTGAAACAAGTTGATTAGCCACATGAAATAACTCAATTAGGACCTTTCCCAGACCACACACAATTACAAGTAGAAGATTTAGGAGAGGAACATGAGGTGGAAAAGGATGCTGTAGGTGCAAGGACAGTCCACTCTCAGCAGTGGCATATACACTTCAGAGTGCACTTGCAAAGCAGCAATATCTGATCAATAGCTATGGACCATGTCAACCATAAAGTGATACACAATAAACATGATGTATACAGCGTTACTATCAGGCAACACTGGGCTGTACATGGTCTGGCACACTGTACCTCAGAGCAGTCATAATCTTTTACATGAATTATGTAATGGTCTGCTGATATATGGCATGTTATCATAAAGTACAACCCAGATTTGTAGCCAGACATTTTGCAAGTGTGCAACAGCTTCCAAATTATAGTTCCCCAACCCCACATAATGCAGAAAGAATCAAAACATCCATTTAGTCAACCAGGCATTCTAAAAGAGAGCCATGTTGCAAAATATATACCTTGCTTCTTTGTCATGTTTCACCCTACAAATTATTTTACCACTTTTTCCATACCTTGTTTACCCTATGCTTGCATCCTATTCCCATTTTTCTTTTCTTTTTATATAAGAAAGTGGGCACTGTCACCCAAACAAACTGCCCCCTTGCATTTTATTCTATCCTATGCATTTTCCTTTTGTATTACTCCAAACTCCCATCTACCCTCTTTTATTTGGTCCTATTTTCTACCTCTTTATCTTGGATTGCAGAATATGTGGCCCTTAATATTCAAAACATACTTTACTTCAGTAGTGCTGTTTAGTGCTGTACTGTATATCACTCTCCTTATTGTTACTATAAGCAAGCAGTTCTTTGTTACTCTGATGTAATGGCTATGTCAAGACATGTGGTATAGACTATGCCCCAAAGGGTGCATGGATATACCACTTCAACCTATGGCCATACATGTTGCTCTGCCCTAAAAAGTAATAGAGGACCTTTGCAGATTATCAATAACACAAAAAGAGTACCAGTCAGTCTATCCCAAGTGAGAAGCGAAGTCTGTGCATTACACCTCAGACATCCATCCATTGGGTTTTGTCTTGCTGTGGTGTGCATGAACATTGCTCCAAAGCATTTAAAAGTGCTAGCCAATATTATTTTCATTGTTGAGTTTTCTACTAAAAAGTGAAAAAGTAGTTTGTATTATGTTTTTTTTTTAATTTATTATAGAACGAAGAACACAATATAAGAAAATCCAGGTGACTGATAAAGGTGTTTTAAAAGCTGCTAGTATGCAGTAAAGTTAGCTTAGGTGGTGACTAAGAAACATAAATAAATTATAAAAAATGGTTTCAGAATTCAGGAAAGGATTCTTTTAATTCCCAGTCATACCTCTCAACCTACAGACCTTGAAAATAACAAAACCCCTTGAAAAGTAAGGACATCCAGCTAAAAATCTGGATATCTAGTTATCATAAAATCTCAATACCAAACAGCACATAGCTCTTCCCATATCCAGTAGGAATGTGGGATACAAGTCAGAAACATATGCTTAAAAAGCAGAGAGTGATTAAACAGATGGGAAAATATAAATACTTTATCAGAGAAACAGTGTAAAATCTGTAGACTTTGATGAAGTGTACTGCAGAATTCTATCCCACAAGGTCGTTTAGTTTTGCTTCAGAGAAGGAGAGATGTAAAATATCTGTTCTCTTTCCTTAAATATTGTTGCCACTAGTATGTTGGTAATGTAATCTGTTTTCTATGTACTTGGCAGCTTCAAAAATCAGATATGATGAGAAAGAAATTCAGAAAATTGTATGAAGAGGCAAATCAAGCTTGAAAATAGGAACATATTTCTAAAATATAAGGACATCCTCTGCAGAGGTGAATCAGGCTTGAAAAGAGGAACATTTCTTCAAAACAGAGACAGTTGAGAGGTCTGTTCCCAAGCAGCTTGGCATTAGATCACATTAATCCTGGTCACTTGTTATTCTTACAAAAGTTTTATAGAAGAAGAGCTAGAAAAGAAAACCTCACGACTGTTCCAGTAATTGCTTTGGCATGTCAAACTAAGAAACACGTTAGCTCGAGGCAGCCATGGGTCCTTTGAAGTTTTGTTTCCCCCTGGCATCCCGACGTTACAGTGATATCACTTTAGCAAATTCAATCTTTGGCAAGGCTTCTTATAACTAGGTAAAACATTACTACTGGAAAAAACATAAAAATCAAAACCTGGAATACTTACTGTGGCCAGGCAGGGTAGATACAACACATACAGCTTGGGAATTGTGGTTTGAACTCAATACTGCTTTTTATTCCCCTGAAAGCTGATATGGCTGCTAACAGAACTTCATATCTCTTTTGACAGCTTCATAATATTTCCTCCCATTCTTGTTTTTCACTACATTTCATGTACTATAAGATAAATTTGATCAGCAACTGAGTTTGGGCTTGGAATTGTCAGAGAGGGATATAGATGTATCTTTTGTGTAGTTTCTAGCACTCCTGTTTGACATGACTCACATCATTTCATCAGTTTTCTATGTAGTTAAGTTCCTTGCAGCAGTTTTGCCTGAATTATAGGCTCACTTCTTAATAACTGTTTGCTGTTGATCATTCAGTTCCATACAGTGTATTGTTTACTGTATATGTTTCATTTTTCTGTCTCCACCCCCTCATGTTTCCAATGTTTTTTGTCATTTTGCCTCAACACATTTATTAGATCCACCTACTTATTTCTGAAATCTTGTCTCAATCATATTTACATTTTCACTTTTGACTCTGTCATTCTGTCTCTTATTGGCAGTTTTCTATTCATGTTATCTCTTAACCCAACAAGTTTTATGAGTTTGTATTGTATAGGAAATCTAGTCTCAGCATCATTTTAAAAAGTCTGTTCAGTGTTTAAGTATAGTGTTTATGAAGTCACTCAAACAACTTCTTGTTATTAATGTAATTATTTTCATATTCATAAATGGCGTATCCCAGTATATAACATTATCTCAAAATATTTAATTTTCAGAAAAGCAGTATTGCATTTAATCTGTCTCACATTTTCTATAAACATAATAACACAACTTTTAAATAATGTGAATTTCAGTGCCAAACAGACAAATGTAGATTCAACAATACTAACATCATACAAAGAGCATTTTAGGCTTACAAGTACAGCTTTCATAAAGTTGATTATATTATCTTTCTGTCCCTGGCAAGCAATATCTCCTAGCAGCACATCTAGCAAAATAGTGTGATTACTAGACAAGCCCCCAAAGCTGATTATTTTAATTCAATAACTAATCATCTTCTTCTCTTTTGGCTGTTCCTGTTAGGGGTTGCCACAGCGGATCTTCCTGTCTTCTGCATCTTGCTCTGTCACACCAACTACCTACATGTCCTTTCTCACCACATCCATAAACCTAATCTTAGGCCTTCCTCTTTTCCTCTTACCTGGCAGCTCCATCCTTAGCATCCTTTTTCCCAATATACCCAGCATCCCTCCTCAGCACATGTCCAAACCAACGCAATCTCACCTCTCTGGCTTTGTTTCCAAACCTTCCAACTTGAGCTGACCCTCTAATATACTGATTCCTAATCCTGTCCATCCTTGTCACACCCAGTGCAAATCTTAACATCTTTAACTCTGCCACGTCTGACTCTTGCCTTTTTGTCAATGCCACCGTCTCCAACCCATATAACATAGCTGGTCTCACTACCCTCTTGTAGACCTACCCTTTCACTCTTACTGGTACCCGTCTGTCACAAATCACTCCTGACATTCTTCTCCACCCATTCCACCCTGCCTGTACTCTCTTCTTCACCTCTCTTCCACACTCACCATTACTCTGAACTGTTGATCCCAAGTACTTAAACTCATCCACCTTCGCCAACTCTATAACTAATGTTGTATCTTTTGACTTTTCCCGGTTAGGGGTCGCCACAGCGGAACTCCGGTCTGCTAATGATTGGCAGTAGATTTTTACGTACTGACTTGCCAGGCCTGACTCACAACCTTCAACAAAGGTACGCCCATTCACGCATGTCTCCACACAGAAGACGCTTTACTAATAAACATATCAAAATATAGGCTGCCTAAACTCAAAATTTGCTTTTGACATGTGGGTAGGAACATTTATAATCAGCTGTGGACTTCTTCAATCATGAGCTATAATCTATATATGTCAGAAATGAGTAATAATTCTTTAAGTACAGATTTATTTATATATGTGTAAATATATATCTATTTGTTTGTCTACCTGCCTCTCTTTCTTGTCTATGATTTTACAGGCTGCATTTCCTTTGTTAAAATATTTATTTTCAAGCCATTGATATGGAAAATGTTTCAGTGTTCTTACTAATTAACCTTTTTATCCAAAAGATACAGAGAAATCTATACTTAATTATATGACATGAAGAGAGAAACATTTATGTTTTGTACAAATAAGTAAAACATTCTGATTTTTTTCCTGTAATTTCACATCAAAATGCAGTGTGGTTCTAAATATTTTTTGTCTTTGCTCTAAAAGCAATCAAACAACCAATTTTTTTCTGTGGATATCATATGCTTTTAATTGTGAAATGTTTTACCCACATAGCATACACAGTAAATAAAAATTCTTTATTTTAACCCACCCTTTAACCTCAGTATTTTTGCAAGCTGTCTCAAGTTTGAGATGTAAACACATCATGAATAGGAGACTCAAGTCACACGTAAAAGATGCACAGTTAAAGCATTGTAAGTCACTGAACAGAAAATATCTTTTACAAGAAATCAGGACTCTAAAACACAAGGTAGTACAAAATAAACTCAACACCCTGGGGTAATTTCACAAAAACAGAGGTTTCTTTAATATGAAGAAGATATAAGTGGAGAGTGTTTTCATTATTTAAGTGCTAGAAATGCCGCTCATGTAACACAGCTTGTGAAGGAGTGGATGAGCATCGTATCAACTGTTTTAGAGATGCCGAATCAGGTCCTAATGGTACTGCTTCTCTGCTTTGCTGCATCTACTGATGCAGAAGAATCCTGCCCTGGTAAGCAGAATCTGTCTTTAGCATCTTTATTTGTGGTCGCTATCCAGGAAGTAGAACTTGTAACATTACACAAAATATTAATAGCTGTACAAGGCATTATTCCAACAGTGATAAATTGTATACTGATTTGATTCAAGCTGCAGCTCAGGTAAAATGACAGGTACTGAGTGTTTAATATGCAGCAATATGGTTTACTATCAACATGTTGTATGGTAGTTATGAAAAACTTGGAAGGTCAAAATTATGGTTCCAATTTTCCGTAACGTCGATCCGTGCATGTTAGAATAAAACAACAGTGAATGCTATTGTGCATTCGCTCATATGAGCTCAGTGTTCTGACTGGACATCACACTACAGTGGGGATTGGGAAATTTACCCTTTTCCTCACTGTAGTAAGATCTCAGTGTTTGCATATATAATAAGCATGGGGTGTGGGGGCACAGCCCCCAACATGGGGGGGGGTGCATGAATGCTTGCCTCCCTGCAAAACATTGGTATGAAATCAGCAGAAGGCAAGGTACGTTGGGTAATGTTGATAATACTGAATTTTGAATTAGCCACATTACCACTTTCATTGTTTTGATTAAATAATGTTTCCATTCTTGACTTTTGTTTTCGAATAAGTCATTACTCAGACAAATGTGTTTCTACATTTTGATAGTAAACCTAGCTCTCTCTCTCTCTCTCTCTCTCTATATATATATATATATATATATATATATATATGAATGACTACATGGCCAACAGACCATGTATATAGAACATAACATAAAAATATAATACTATGGTGCAAAATAATTTTTAGCATACATGCAACTAAGAATTGTGAGGAAAGAAATTGTGTGTGTTGTGTGTAAGTGGGCTTTTCTGATCTGCAATATAGCTGCATCAAATAAATCTTTACATGATAAAATTTTCTGATATGGTAACTAACTTGTTTAAATCTTATATGCACAGAAATGTAATGATGAGCAAAACATTTTGTTTTTTTGATAACATGTCAAATTTATAATTAAAGTTTGTATGCCCATTGCAAATACATAGACCAAGTATAGAAGCCCAGCCATGAAAATTATCTGCAAGTATAACTGTCGTAGCTCACTAAAGTAATTTATCTACAACAAATACAAGAAGAAATGCAGTAATAAACAAATGGACCTTAAATATAATATATATATATATATATATATATATATATATATATATATATGCTAATTAGCAAGGTAAAAGCATAGTTTTTGGCTGTTGTTATAATTTTGCTAATTTAATACTTTACGGCTTGGTAGCGTTGTCGCCTCACAGTAAGACGCTGTCCGGTTCGATTCTCAGCTAGAGCATCTTCTGCTTGGAGACATTTGTGAATGGGCGTACCTTCGTTGAAGGTTGTGTGTCAGGGCTGGCAACTCGGTACGTAAAAATCAACTGCCAATCATTAGCGGACCGGAGTTCCGCTGTGGCGACCCCTAACTGGGAAAAGCCGAAAGACACAACAACAACAGCTTCATCAAAGAACAAAGTATTTTTTTTTTTGTAAAACAGAAACCATTCTGTCTTGTAACAACAAATTGCATGTTTCATAAAATGACAATGGGAGGGTGAAAGTATACATATTAAAACTAACAAGAACATTTCAATTAATAAGGGATGTTTTAAGCTTAAGAATCAAGTTGCATATATCTTTTTCTAAGAAACTTTTCAATGTCAATAGTTAAAAATTAAATATAAAAATTGTAAATAACTGTGTACTCTAAAGAATAAGGATGCAATAGAAGCAAAATTAGGTTTTGCTTTGACTGATTACATATAGCTTTAGAATCAAGCTTATCTGAATGTCAGTGGTTTGTCTTACAAAAACAATATTACAAGAAGCAGGAAATGGTCTATAAAAGGCCACGAAGGCTGCATCAGACAATTCAGCCTACATCAGAATGGCTGGCCAGGAATAAATAAACTAAAAAATAAACAATAAATGTAAAGTACAAGTCATGGATTGTAAGGTATGGAAAACACTGCAGATAAATATTTTAAATTGCTTGAATCAAATTGTAATTAAGAAAGTGAGCTGTAATGTTGAAATTACTGTGGAAGAAAAAAGGTTGATAATGTAAAATAAAACAACAATAAATAATACATTATAGTTCTGTATGGATACACATGCTGCTAGCTGCAATATAAGATTTACTTGAATGATAAAACCCTTAAATGAAGATAATTATTTTTTCTCATGACAGTAGTAATTAATGTGAGAGGGAGAAAAAGATATGACTGTGAATTACATGAGATGAGTAAGAGTGCTTTAATTCTAATTGGGTGAATGGTCTCTGTTTTTGTTTCAGATGTGAAACTTATTGGTCTCAGTGGTTCAGAGAAGCTTGCTGTCCTTCAGGGATGTCCTGGCATTCCTGGTATTCCTGGAACTGCTGGCATTACTGGTGCTCCTGGTCTTCCTGGAATTCAAGGTACAACTGGCATAATTATTGTGGGGTTCTTCTCTGTTAGTTATTGTTGTTTTTGTATGTCTTCAGTATTTGGGATTGATCAGTATTTGAGCTTCTCAGCTTAGTGTTTCAACAGTAGTTCATTTACAAATCTCACTGAACCAGTAACAACTCCATCCATTTTTGCCTGTTTTCCACAAAGCTTCACATGCTGTGGCTTACCTGGGAAGACACTCCTAGGTGAGTTATTTTTGGCCTGGTTGTGGTGGAGTTACTCTCCCCAGCCCCTTTTACAGTGTCCATGCCTGCAACACACTTGGTCTGCCTTTATCATCTCAGCTCGCCCCCCCCCCCCCCGCAAGCAACTGCAATATTACCAAAGAAAAACATTGCTACAGTCCAGTTTCTCCCTACAGCTATTTAAAGCCAAGAATAGCACTTTTTAATAAGGATAGCACATTTGTTCTGCCTTTATCATCACAGCTTGGGTTCCCCCCTAGCAATTGCAGCATTGCCAAATAAAACCACTGCTATGGTTCAATTTCTCCCTACAGTTATTTCTAGCCAAGAATAACACTTTTTAATAAGGATACCCACCAGAAAAGTCTGCATAGGTGACTAAATGTTTACAATTCTTATTATCAGCAAATTTGGTCCTTTAATAATCATTTTTTAAACATTGTGACTGGATGTTTGCAATTCTTTTTATAGTAAATTTGGTACTTTTACTAGTTAATTTGTAAACATTGTTTCAGATGATGTGCACACCTACAAGAGCTCCCCCCATACCCCAGGCAACTATAGCTTCATCTCTTGACACTAGGTGGCACAACTAACAGTTTACTTGCTGTATCTTGTACCAAATAAATCTGGCTTCCCACTGGAATTCCTAGAAAATTAAGACTTGGTGTGTTTTGTCCCCAAATAAATGTGCCTTCCTTTGTTGATTTACTTACACACCAAGGACATAAAAGTAGTGTTTCTGCAGCTATCTGTTTAGACTCCTACCTTTCTGCCTCTACCTCTTCCTTGTTTTCACTTACCTTACAGCGCCAAGGTTTCCACTTCTCATACTGATTGTTTTTCTTTGCACTCTTTTGTGAAGGGGATCAGCCCTCGCCATTTGTCCTCACTACACTAGGGCTTACTCTGCTACTCTACCCTACCCCATTCCCATCCACTCCTGAATCACCTAGACTTATACAAACATAACCAGTCACCCAACTACCCCAATCAGCAATCACCCTCTCTCCAACAGTCACACCTCAATTAACCAGTGCACTATTTGTAACATTCCTTCCTCCCCTCACACAACTTAATTGCAACTGTTCTTAATCACACTACTCCCACCACACTACACCAACACCCCTCTGTACCTACATCTTCTTTATCACACCATCCAACTAACCTAACATTCCAAAACAAAGAATTCACACCATGCTCTTTCTCTTGCCCACACTCTATACCATATTGCTATCTGCATACTATCTAACATCCTACATTCACCTACAGATGCAACATGTCCATAGCTCCACACTGTTTTATACTAATACCATCCACTCCTCACTCTTGTACCTTGCGATCTCCTCCCAACTCTACAATCACACACCTATTGCATAATTCCAATTCAAATGTGGTTGTCAGCAATACCACTAACCACTTCAGCAAACACCTTCACATATTCTCCAAACTGTCACACAATCATGCATGTATATTAGCACAGATTCTCTGTAGTGGTGATATACACCCCAGTCCCAGGCCACATACTGCCATCATGCCTACCATTCTACCCCCTCCTCACATTAAAACTGCAGACCTTCTCATTTTTAACATGAAGCCTAGAAGCCTAGTTAACAAAATCACAGACTTTCATGCAGTCATTGCACAATATTCACCAGACATTCTTATAGCAACAGAAAGTTGGCTGAAACCCCATATAAGAGACCCAGACTTACTCCCACAAGGTTACTGTGTAGACAGGTTAGACAGGATAAGGAAGAAGGGAGGTGGGGTTGCAATCTTCTATAAAGATAACATAAGCATAGACTACCTACCCATCAATTACCCTAACGATAAGAACTTTGAAGTCCTAGTAACACAGCTCAGAATCACCCCCCCACAAAAAAAATATTACCATAATAGCCACTGACATACCTTCCAACAATACTCCCACTGCCAGTGAGGAACTCATAGCCTGGACAGCTTCATCCTACTCCCACGAAACCATTATCACAGGCAACTTCACCTTCAACTTAGACTGGAACACTTGCACTGGTGATAACCCATTCACCTTCATAAATCTACATGGTTTCTCCCAATCTATCTAGTTTCCTACTCAAACAGATAAACATAGCAAAAGGGAATCTATCTTAGACTGGTCACTTATTAACAGTACCAGCCACAACTATCTCTCTGGATGCCTTCCGAATAATGTAAGGGACCATAGACCTACCTACTTAATCTGTCATCAGCTCAACCCACCCAGAATCATAGTTTACAAAGTCATACAAAATACCAAAAACTTCTCCAATGAAAGATTCTTAGATGTGCTCAATAAATGGAACTGGACACCACTCCATCGTCTCTAACTCAACCAGGCTGTAACATACTTCAATGACAAATTTTTAGGTATTCTAAATAGCTTAGCACCAACTCATACATGTCATGTTAAAAATAAGAGACTGCCCTGGATATGACAAGAAACCATCAGACTTCAAAAACTAAGGGAAAAAAACCTGGTTTCAATACCAGAAAACAAAAGACAATAAAACTCTGTTAGCATACCAGCAGCTCCACAATCAAACAAACAAACAAAAAAAAAACAACTCAAACTAGACAAAAAAACAAACATATTATACATTTATGCAAAACAAATATGAAAACAATCCCAAAAAGTACTGGCAGGCAATTAACTCGCTACTCCACCCAGGTAAAGCCACAACCCCAGAACCAACAACCAATGACCAAAGCATAAGTATTGCCTCACAAATCAACACCTACTTAATAAACACCATCCTCTCCTTAATTACAGGGAACAGTTCCACCCCACTGTCTCTTCTACCTAATGTGGAAACTAACAACAATTCTCTTGACCTCAAAGCTGTCCCAACTAACACCATAAGAACGATGCTGAAAAAAAACTGAAACCTTCTTCCTTAGCAGCTGACCAACTCCCCAGTGAGTACCTCAAGCTTTCAGCTGATGTCATAGCTCTGTCTATCTCCATTCTGGTAAATAGGTCTATAGCAGAACAATATGTCCCCATATTATGGAAAATTTCCTATATCACCCGTCTACATAAAGAAGGAACATCAACAAAATTAAAGAATTACAGACCCATAGCCATCATTTCCCCATGTGTCAAAATTCTAGAAAAATGTGTACATGCTCAATTACTACAATACCTGCTATCTCACAACCTTATCTCTCCCTCCCAGCATGGTTTCAGACTGAATCACAGCATCACCACAGCCCTAATTAATTTCTCTAACACCATCAACCAAGTCAGAAATTTAAACCAGCAAGTAGCATCAATCTTCCTAGACATGTCAAAAGTGTTCGACACTGTCTCCCATCAGAAACTCCTTAGTGCTCTTGCCTCACTAAACCTATCACAGACTTCCCTCTCCTGGTTCCTAAGCTATCTTTCTGACAGACAAGAAGCAGTATGATAGAAATCTGAACTCTCACCACCTCTGCCTGTCTCAGCCAGAGTCCCCCAAGGATCCATACTAGGGTCCCTTTTTTTCATCATCTCTAATGATCTAGCCTCATCAACAACACGTTAAAGTAGTTTAGTATGCAGATGATTCAACTTTAATCTGCTCAGCAGATACCTTACCAGACCCCCAAATAGTAGCCCAACAAGCTTTTAATGATAATGAAACTAATCTAAGTAAATCACAACTAATCCTCAACCCCAAAAAGACACAGTTAATGCTATTTACCAGAAGCAAACAATCACCTACCACTCCGCCTTTCACCATTCTCTCAGCAAGCAACACAGTCATCCAACCAGTTGAGCATACAAAATTCCTTGGCATGACTATCGACAACAAACTCAAATTTGACCAGCACATAGCCATCACAGTTAAGAAAGTTCACGTCAGACTTGGCTCACTGTACAGAAGAAGCAAGCTATTCCTCACTGACAATACCAGACTAGCCATATCCAGAACCTTCCTCCTCTCAACACTCCTTTATGCTTTCCCCTCTTTACCAACTTAAAAAAATCAGACTTAACCAAATTGGAAACTTGCTACAACAAAATAACCCACTTCACAGCCAACCTTTCCCACCAAACCCACCAATGTATTAATCTACATAAATTAAATTGGCTCAAGCTACCGAACCTTCTCCATCTCTACCAACTTAAATTCACACACAATATCATCTTCCATCCCGACAGTTGCCCATCCCTCAAGGAACTTGTTGTTCTCTACTCATGCCCACGAAGTCTAAGATTTGCAGACAGAAACTTTCTCACAGTAAACAAATCTAACAACACTCACAGTGAAGCCCTATTCTCAAATCAAATAGCCAAATTATGGAACTGTCTACCCGACACCCTCCAAAACACACCTGAATCTACCAATTTCAAACAATTACTATTTGAACATCTATCCAAAAACTGGCATTGCTCCTGCACCAAACCTGACTGACAAGATATCTATAACTCTGTCATCACACTGTCCACTCCTTACCTCATTTTCTCCCTCTCCTCTGTGTTATAACTACTCAAAAAAATAAAGGAAATCACATTTGTTCATAACTATTATTTAATATGTACACAGTACTATTTTTATTTTTCTCACATCTTTACTGAAATGCTTGTGTGTTTTTCTTTTTGAACCAGTATCTACTAGAAAATTATATTGAACTGCTTTATAGGTGACGGCTTGGAATCTGTGCTTATATTCTGATCCTGGTGAGAGTAGGAGCAGACATACCTCACAACTGTCCCGAATTACTTGGTTTTTACCGAGTTTTGGGGTCCCAGTAATGGGGTGCCACGATTCCAGAGTGGCACCCCTTCATTTCCGATTTTTTTTAATTAGTTTTTTCACTTTATTTTTATTTTTCGTGCTTTGAGATGACGTCATCGCGTGCGCAATGACGTCAGCTCATCAGGGCTACCAGCCTATCGGAATCGAGATTACGATGTATTTGCAGGTAGTTTGCGAGCAGGAATGATTTTATTTATGTTGAAACGCTTTACGAGCAGTTATGGTGAAACGGCATGGATTTAGCAGTTATGGTCAAATGGCATGGATTTATTTTTTTTATTTAGAAGGCTGGATGAACTGTCTGCAAGGAGTGGTAAGGAGTTATCGCTCGAGTTAATTTAGGAAAGGTTTTGTCACACTGATTGCATTTACTTTCTATTCACTTTGTAGTTAATTGCCTGGGGGAGGAGAAGCCTATCTGTATCTCTACTCATTGCTGTTTGCTGCCTTATTTATTAAATGCAATTTATTTGATGCCTAGTGTTCAGCTCAGTCACCATGGCTTCTGACTTCCTGTAGAATGCAGCTGAAATTGTTTAGATATTATTAGCTGCGTAGGAGGATTCAAGTGTGTGTGTCTGATTCTGTATATAAACAGTGTTTGGCTATATATCAAATTCATAGCTTTTCTTAAGAGAAGTGACTAAAATATCAGCAGTATCAATTAACTTCTCAAAGTGAAATGGTTTAAAAAGAATATTGTAATTTCATTATATTTTATT
This sequence comes from Protopterus annectens, assembly GCF_019279795.1. NCBI lineage: Eukaryota > Metazoa > Chordata > Ceratodontiformes > Protopteridae > Protopterus > Protopterus annectens. Next base: position 609,646,803 of record NC_056750.1, on the reverse strand, counting down.
CATATCAGCATCTTTGATTAACTTGTGTTTTTAATGTTTTAACAATGTAAACACAGCTCTTTTTTGTTGCATTGAAAAACAGTACTTTTAAAGTAACTTCAGACAAAATATTGGAAGCTACCCCTTCTAGTTTAAAATCAACAGTTCTGTTAATTCTAAGCTTTTCCTGCTAGCATTTGGACTTGTATTTTTGTATTAATACTTCAGAGGCATTTTCTGACTTTATATAAATCAGCTCTTTTCCTTTCAAAACCAACAGCAAATGTTATTTTCATATTTTCTCATACTCCTTAACAGCAAACATTTTTTCAAGAAACATTTTTTCCAGTCTTAGAAACTAACCTTTTCTACCACATATTTTCCAAAATGAATTATAAAGCAGCATCATTTTTATCTTGTGTGTATCTTAATATATTAAACAGAGTTTGGATTTTAATTGAGCATTATGCTGGTTTATATTCTCAATTTCTGGCATAGTGAATGTAGTATTGTTTGTTTATTCATTTATTGCTTTTATTGACTGAAAAAGTTCAAATGGGTGGAAAACTCCTTTTTAGCGGAGATCCAGGGAGAAAACTTTCACAAGAGACAGAGAAAATAACATACATACAGAGTGTGATGAATCAATTGAATATACAATAATTGTCCAGGTTTTTTGTGCTAAGAGTTGAGAGCTATGGTGAGAAGTGAGAACTGAATTTGTATTCCCTCATTATTGGCTTTGTCCAGGTTTTTTGTGCTAACAGGTTGAGAGCTATGGTAAGAAATGAGAAATTAATTCACTAAATGATAGCCATTAAGTTTCAGTCTTCCTACTTTTCAGGAAGCTGCTGATTTAGTATAGTGGTATGTTCTGACCCTAGTGCATAGGGTATTGTCCTGGGTTCAAAACTTGCCAGTGAAATGCATGGTGGTAACACAACATTTTATTCTAGCAACTTTACAAAATTATACAAGAAATGTTTAAAATGTGTCCCTGGTGTTTTGACCTTTTGCCCCCCCCCCCAAAAAAAAAAAAATTAAATTGAAAATAAGTGTGAAACGCTGTGCAAGATGCCTATGGCTTACACTACTGTCATTTTATTTATAGTGTGGGTATGGAAGTAAACTTTTATGATGGAAATGTTCTGAATTGGGCAGTTTTGTCATTATTGGTTCATGCGTTTTGTTTCATTGCCTACAGTATAGCCTACTGGAAAAATGTTCAAACAATAAATTTTAAAATGCGCTCTAACAAGTGTGTTGTATAATACAACTTGTATTATACAAGGAATATAATTTAATAGTCAGGAAGGTGTATCAAAGAAAAGAACACATGTATGTTTCTTGTTTTGTGTGCAAAGGGACAATGATTTGAAAACAGCCCAAAGGTAATCTTTATCCACCACTGACCAGATGCATTTTCTTTGGATGTGGTGTGAGTTTCAATGCTGTTTCAATTAATATGAGTTTCAAGGGCAGAGAAGTTTTAATGCCAAGCCTGTTTTCATTGTGAGACATTTTTGCTTTGTTTACCAGATGTCTATTAGTGTTTCTGCATTGTTGTGCTGTAAAATGTAAAAATAAAATCCAAATCATTGTAGAAGTAATGCAGTATGCACACATTAGTGTTTATGGTAAATGGGGTGAAATAGCCAGGTAATGGGACATTGGGATGGCTGCAGAGGGACTCTGGTGCCATATTTTGATTGTCTGTTCCTCAGTTTGCGTTTGAAAGCTGGTACCCCACAATTCCATTGGAGTGGGTGGGGCTATGCAGTTATGTATGCAAACTAGATGCTAATCAGTGTACAGATTTGTACCTATTTTTCATGGGCCTTGCCCAGATTTTTGATGTTTCCAGGTTGAGAGGTATGGGAGCAGAGTGTATTGATTCCTGACTGTTTCTGGCTGGACAGTGAGTGTCTGTGCTTAATGTACCTGATTGGTCTGGTTACTATTTGAGGCATCTACCAGAAAAAGGCTACAAGCCTACAGACCCTTGCATCATCTGGGACAAGATTGCGGATCACCAGACAGGCTGTAGCCTGCTTCTCTTCTTGGAACTGGTGCTAACATTTTGCTTCTGGTGAGACAAGAAGCAAAGGAGTATTGTATCTCAACAGAGTGAAGCTGTGCTGAGACCAGCATAAGTAGTAGCCAGGCTATAGCCATTCATGCGACACCCCTCTTTTCATCATTCTTGACACGCTAATTCTTTGTTTTCAGTAAGTACTGCTTGATTTGTTCTAACTTCAGAATATCTGCCTAAATACTTCATCCTTAAATTTTCAGGGTCTACGTATTAGTTCCCCCACAAGTGTTTGGCAGTGCTCTGTACAGACTCAGGCACCTTGCATAACATTTTTCCTGTAAAAGCACAATTGAAATTTCTCCTGTTTGATTCTCAGCTAGAGCATCTTCTGTGTGGAGACATGCGTGAATTGGCGTACCTTTGTTGAAGGTTGTGCATCAGGGCCGGCAACTCTGTACGTAAAAATCTACTGCCAATCATTAGCGGACCGGAGTTCCACTGTGGCAACCCCTAACCAGGAAAAGCCAAAAGACACAACATCTAGTTGCACACAGGACAGCTAGTTTGCAGTGACAAGCACTGTCCACATAGTTGCAAACCAGTGACTGATTTTTTCACTCCATCAGTCTGATCAATAAAAAAGGTTTGTTGCTATGGATATGAACTTTCTTACTGTCTCTGTTACTGGCTTGGTGGATATGGGAATCCTGAGGCAATTCAGAAATTGCCTTATGTGTACTGGCAACCAGTTAATTCTCAAATAGACTGATATGGTATGTGAGAGATTTATTTACACAATGTCACTGGAGGCAAAGCTCTCATATAAAAGTATTCCTAATGTCAATAAGGTTGTCAGTAGTACACATGCTGCACCCATCACGCACAATTCAAAGCAGGCATACAGACCTACATGTACTGAGGCATGTACATGTAACCTTCCTAAACCACAAAGACCTCCTAGACAAAGTACACATAAGAAATGCCCTCAGCAGCCCCAAACACACCCTTTCAAAACAACACCCACATCAACACATAGAGCTACATCTCATGGAGCCTCTACCTTTAAGCCCATAATGCAAGTTAACACACAATCCAACATTCTAGTCATTGGAGACTCCATTGTGAGACACACTGATGTCCCTCTCAGCAGGCTGAGTAAGGAGAAAGTTATGGTCAGTTGGTTATCCGGGACTAGGATCTGCCACATTATGCATGCACTCTGGTCATTGGACCACAATTACCAATATAACTCAATCATAGTCCATGTGTCAGTAAATGACCTGAGACATACCTCCCTAGACCATATGAAGAGAGACATCGCAGACCTCTCGAAATATGTATCTCAGGATGGTATGAGCCTAGCACTGAGCAGTATTTTACCTTCCCCAAGGATGATGCCACAATATGAACAGAAGATGATTGACTTTAATCACTGGCTTAGTTTCTGGTGTCATTCTAAGGGGTGCAATATTTGTCAGCTTGGAAGAAGATGGTCAACAGACCACACTGCTTTGCCAGAGATGGTCTGCACCTCCCCCCTCTAGGCTTTTGAATATTAGCTAAAACATTGTCTTCCCCCATAGTGCCTTTGTACTTCCGTCATAGCAAATCGAAACCAAGAAAATCTAAAGGTATTACTGCTCAGTGCTAGGAGCCAAAACAAAATACTCCACTCCCTGGAAACTCTCTTTACCCAAGAGAATGCTGATGTCTCTGCGGTCTGTGGTTTAAAGCGCGGAGAGCATACCAACAGTGCAAGGTTATAATGCCTTCCAAACATTTAGACCAGCTACTTCACAGGCAGAGACTAAAGTTGGAGGTGTCTCTATTTACATCAAAAATAAATATACTTCAAGGCTGGTCAAACAGGACAATTCACTTGAGCTGCTCCATGTTCAAATCACCATAGGTAAAATCCAGTACCACTTCCTTGCAAGCTACAGGTACCCCTCCATGACCAAGGAAATCCATACCATGTATTTAAACTTAATAGAAACACTAACCATCTGACCCAATACCATATTCATGGGTGACTTTAATTACTCCACTATTAACTGAGAATCCTATATGACATCAAATGCACATGCACAGAGATTCCTGGATTCTGTAAACACAAACGACCTGGACCAGATAGTCAGTACACCAACCAGGGGTGCAACCACACTGGATCTAGTCCTCACTAATATGGGAGAGTGCTGCACACCCCCTACTGTAATGCCTTCCCTGGTAAGGTCAGACCACAAAATGTTCTCCTCTGAAGTAAAAATAAAACCTGGACCCCCCCAGCTCAGCTGGGAATATTCAGGAATTATTCCAAGGCTAACCTCCTGCTAGTAAGTGAGAACCTGGCAAAATTTCAAGCCCCTATAAACCATGAGAACACTGCTGCCTATGCAGAACTGTTCACAGAAACCCTGTACAAGCATGTTAATAGCTGCATGGAGGCAGCTGTACCCAACAGGAAGAAGTACAGAACTAACCTAAAAAACAAGCCACCATAGTGGAATCACACAATCAATTGAATGTATAACAGGAGGAAGATAATCATGTCAAAAATTAGGAGGTGCAGCACCCAGAAGGATAAAAGCACTCTTATCAAACTAAACAAACAACTCAGAGGGCAAATAAAGTCCAACAAAGCCAAATTTGAGGTAAGTTTGGCCTCCCAGGCCAAGGACAACCACAAAGCATTATTTAGTTATGTCCGCAGCTCAAAGGCAATACACAATTGTTTGCAGAACACATTGTAAATGGAGCCACCTATACTGAGCCAGAAGACATAGCAAACCTGCTGACTGATAAATTCAACTACAGCTTTACCCCTCCTCCCCAACCTTCCCTCAGGAAATATCATCAAATATAACTCCCCCTACTATCACTAGGGAACAGGTCCTTAATGCTCTCTCTATGACTAAGAACATGTCATCAATGGGCCCAGACAATATCATAGGATGTCTTCTAAATAGCATGAAACATGACCTATCAGGGCGTCTAGAATTACTATTTAACTGAAGCCTCCAAACAGGCTTTTTGCCTCATGAATGGAGAAAGGCAACAGTCATCCCTCTGCACAAAGGTGGGCCATCTACAGACCCTGGAAACTACAGACCTGTAAGTCTCACTAGTCTTATATGTAAAGCCATGGAAGGAATTATCATGGAGATGATCAACAGAGATATAGTAAAACCTCCAGACACTGAACCCAACCCAGTTTGGTTTCATCAAGGGCAGATCATGACTACTCAACCTGATCGACTTCTTTGAGAAGGTCACCAAAGCAATGGATGAGGGCAAAATCATTCACAGTGCCTACCTTGACCTGGCTAAGGCATTTGACAAAATACCCCATTCGGGCATTGTTGACAAACTCAAGAGGTTAGGTACCTACCTGTATGTCACCTGGTAGGTAGCCAACTGGCTCACAGACAGGACCCAGAAAGTTAGAATTGGGGAGTCCACCTCTACAAAGAGGCCAGACATAAGTGGAATCCCTCTGGGATCAGTTCTTGGACCGCTCCTTTTTGGCATTTACTTCTCAGTTTGCAGATGATTGCAAATTAGGAGCTGTCATTGAATCTCACACTGGCACAAATGTTTTCCAGGAGGGGCTGATACAGACAAATAACTGGTGTCGGTGCCATGAACTAAAACTAAATGCCAAGAAATACATAATAGTATCCTTTGGGAAGTCATCCATCCCTGTTAAGTATCATATTGACAACACACCCCTTAGAGTTGACCCAGTAGTCAGGGACTTAGGGACACACACAGTAATCTAGCCTTTGATCATCACATGGCTACAGTGTTGAGGAAATCATTCTATGTTGTGCAACTTATAAACAAAGGTATGGCATCTGAGTAGAAGAAGTCATTGTTCCACTGTATTCGGCATTCATCAGACCTATCATTGAGTACAATGTACCCTACCACAACAACTGGAATGTCCATAGAGGTTCCTCACTAAAAGAATACAGGGCATAAGTAATATGTCCTGTGCAGACCACCTCAAGGCTCTATCCCTGTATTCTGTCTCCTACAGGCTTTTGAGTGGAGATCTATGGCTGGCATACAGGGCATTGTCAGACCCCACTCTGATGAACCTCCTGCATATCCACAAAACAAACAGTAGCAGAATTACTCATTCCAAAGACTTAAACCTTGCCTGTGATATAAATAGGACCTTCTGGAGAGATAGATATGTATCCCAGTGACTACCCTGTCTGTGGAGCAGGCTCCCCATCCATGTGAAGCAGAGTTGCTCCCTAACCCAATTCAAGTGCAATTTGGACAATTGGATGGGAAACCATAAATTCATCCCTGGTTTGGCACCTATGTCTCTAATGCAAACAAGTAACCTGTAAATGGTTCACCTCCCAGGCCCATGCTTACACTTATCAATGGTATCAGAACTTGTCAGAGATTTGGGATGCATGGCTAGGCTTTTAAAAGGCCCTTGTGGTCATTAGACTAGTAAACACATATGAACCTATGTATACTATTGCACTATCTAATTATTGTATTTTGCTTATATTTCTGTGGCGCTTTTCTCCCTAGGCCACCACTGAAAATAGGCTTCTGGCCCAGTTGAACTTTCCCGGTTAACAAATGTAAATAAATATATATGTTCACACATGCTCAAAACATCACTGTCATGAACTTCCATTATGCACTGCTTTACAGTGGTGCAACAACAACTGAGTGCACAGAGTACAACATGAAATGGGCGGTCTGGATTCTGTTTGTTTAGTTTTATCTAAAACTATATAGGTACATACCAAAGGTCTTTTCTATCACCACAGTCAAAGCCACTCCCACCCTCAGTGTTTGGTACCATAAGGGTAATATGCAACATCTGAGAAAAAGGTAATCAGTCCACGAAATCAGAAAATACAAAAATGTTTGCAAGTAAAATAGACCATGCACACCAAACCTAAGTAAAACAAAAGAGGTGCTGATTAGCTTAAATGAATCAAACATCTATGTCCTAATGCCTCATTTGTGTTTACTTCATCTATTCCCTTGCTTTAAATTCTACCCCTTCATTTAGTATGAGCATTGCTTATCTAAAGATGCCTAGTCAGAATATACTATATCTATTCTAATATAATAGCTTGTCCCTGTATTCTGTGCTTGCAGTTTTACGTAATTCGTTCTACTTCAGTTTCTGCTGCTGGTGCTGCTGTTTTTTATGTCATAATTAATAATTGTGTGATATGCCACATAAATAAATGAAAATCTTGTTTTAATATTCTTGGGCCATTCTCTGCACTGACGTACATAACTGGAGTGTTTAACTTTATTTGGCCTGGTTCCTGACAGCATCAATAACATCAACACAGTCGATGGCTGGGCTGAGAATCTGCCCTTAAAGAAGAGTGAGAGGGTAAAGGAATGCTGATGGGGGGGGGGGGTGAGATTCCTCCTCCTCTGGAGAGGTCATGTATTGAGGAAAGTAAGATTAACTCACAGTAAGACTTGGACAATAACTGAGTTATTTCTTATGGACTTAAGAGAGAAAGCATGGACAAGCCAGTCTTTTGAGGTTTGGTTTAAGCCAGGTATGTCTTTAAAGACACTGGAATGCCAGTGTGACTGCTAAAGTAGAAACAATATTTAGGAGTGGTAAATAACCTTCTACCATCTTTCTACAACTTGGGACTGGGTGAAATTAGCACTGGAAATGATGCCTCATACTAGACTGGAAAATGACTTCACATGTTGTTAACACAGTGGTTCCACAGAATTCATTGTCAGGAATAATGCAAATGAAAAAAAAGAATACTTGCTCTTGGGTAATATAAATTAGTTTGTATGTAGATTTTCCTTTAAGAATAAAGTAATAGAATTAATGCAATTAATACTTTAGTGGCATCATTATCAAAACTGCTGAAAGTAACTTACCCAAGTCCAGGTGTATCACTATAAATGAAGAGGGATAAATCAAATGTGAAATTACGTAGTACCTGTGCTTTGTTATAAATCACACAGAATGTGCTTTGGCATTGAAAAAAAAGAAGAAACTATCTTGGAGTTGGATTAAAACAAATATCAGAATGACATAAAAATGAATGTTAAGTAATTCAGTTTCAAAATTGTGTGTATTTATAACATTATCGATAATATACAATTAAATGCAATTGCGTTTGTTATCTAGTTGAAAATAAAAAGAATTATGTAAGTGTAAATTATAATGGAGCCAGCCATGGATGCCATGTTTTTTTTTTTTTTAAACATTTTGTTGACCGGGAATGTCCGACTAGGTTCCACAGAGCCTGTTTTCAGCGGAGGCCCGGGGAGAAATGCTCCAGATGCATGTCTTTGGAATGTGGGAGGAAACCGGAGTACCCGGAGGAAACCCACGCAAACACAGGGAGAACATGCAAATGCCACACAGAAGGCACCCCAGCCGAGAATCAAACCGGAGAACCTCTTGCTGTGAGGCAACAATGTTAACCACTGCACCACTGTGCTGCCTAGTTCAGTTATTTTTGTAAAATTCCCCAACCACTGATTTTTTTTTTATATTTCAGTACAAGGTAAGGATTTGCCACTGACACTGCTGCAAAGGAGATTTTAGCATATGTATGTTTAACTTTCTAAATGTGTCAGGGAATCTTCATTGTTGATTGAAAAAAAATAAATTTTCTCTTGCTTTGTTATAGAAGTTGAAAAGGTTGTGTGTGTTCTTATTTCTTTTGTATTGATATATCTTTCTGAGAAAAAATGGCGACAGTCTTTAGTTCACTAAATTGAGGCTGCCCTGATTAACTCTTCCTTTCTTCATGTGGAAATGGGTAAAACAGTGTTCTGTGTTTCTGAAAGGGTTCATTAGAGGCATTTAGATGTTTTCAGTGTATTAACCCATCTCACCAGTTACTCTGCATAAGACAGTTAAGTTACTGTTCTGCAGTAGTCTATAGTCTTTTGGGATGTTATGGCAGAGGGAAAGCTTATTTAAAATGGACAGGCTGCTTCAGATAACTGGATATCATTATTTATGCCTTCAGCTGTATAACTTAGCTTAGCAGAATATCTAAATATTTACCTTCTGCTTTTGCTATAACTTTTTAATATCATTAAACAGCTTTATTTATTTTAGTACATCTGTTGAGTAACAAGGCACTATTACTTTATTAGGGCAGATAGGAACACCCTTTAGCTGTTTCCTTGCAACAGAATGTATAAGCTGTCTTTTTAAAGTCTGAAATTCTATGTCTTGGTTTACCTTGCCTGACTGATGGATTTCCTTGCTTTTTGTTCTCTCCCACAGTTTAATGAAGATACGTTTTTAAATTAAAGCTTGAGTCAGATATGTTTGAAGAAATTGTATGTTACCTTTCTTTTCTAAGTAACTCTTATATTATTTATTCTTGCTCTGTTTTTTGAATAGTCAGGATTTGAACCTAGCTGAAAAAAAAAACTTTTCTCTACTTTTAAAAACTTTAAGTTGTTTTATTGAGTGGTTTTAGGGTGAACATTAATTTTATTCTCTAGAAAAAAGTGTTTTGTCTTTAATGTCTTCATGTCTATTTTGTCATTTTTAATGTCATCTTTTAAAATAAATCTGTATGTTGAAAATTGTGCTTAGGCATTTAAAATAATTTTTCACAAATCAGATTAGGTTGAGACATTCTTTCTAATAAATGTTTTGGCTTACAGTGCTTTGAACATTAGTGCTGCATTATGAAAGTAACTATGCTGAGTTCCTGGAGTAGTGATGCAGTAAAAAGGAGTCAGGATAATAACATTTTAAATTATCTTGAAGTATAGATATTAAAAGGAAGTTCCATTTATGTCTGAATAGTTCTACTCATTGGCTCCCTTTTAAATTTTAGTCTTCTATTACAGATGTTTTGTGGAAAAAGCAGCTTTTAAAATGATAAGAAGCTGCAGTCTGAAAAAAGATGGAAACAAATCAGTGTCACTCTATATTTTTATAGAATATGCTGTGCACTTATAAAGCAGCCTCCAGGATTAAGGAGTAGGTTCTAAATGCTGATGAGACTTCATGAACAGATTGAATGGATCAACAAAGTTTAGTGATACAACACGTGTTAAAACTGAGCTAGATGGTTAGTTAAACCAGATCATTGCATTTAGAATTAGGGAAGTAAGCAGACCTGGTATATCAAGCAGTCATTTCAGTCATTCAAAGTTTAATAATGGAACAAGTATTAAACTGAGGCAGATGGTTGGTTAAACCAGATCTTTGCCTTATTCTAGAATCAGAGAAGTAAACAGAGCTGGTATGTCAAGCAGCCATTTCATCCATTCAAAGTTTACAGTTTCCTACAGTTTTTCATGTCTTCTCAAGTCACTGTAACTAAAATGAGGCCAACAGGTATATTTATTTAAATACATTTATAAGCTGAAAATATCTGAATTGTGTTCCTGAGAGTGGAATTAAGTAAAAAAAAAAAGTTATATTTGGTTTTGTACATAATTTGTTTTTCACAGCACAATAAATTGATAAAAAGGATATTTCAACTGATAATAACTAAAAGGTCTGTGAAGCAGCAGTTTTGTTCACAGCATAAAAAGCCCCTCAGTTTCTGGAATTCAACTTATGATATGCCTTTTTGGTATTTTTTATTATTTTAATACACTTCAACAAAATGACGCAAAGTAAAATGCTACAAATCATTAACATATTAGGTATCAGTTAACAAATAATTATACAATGAGCTCCCATTAGTATTCCGAAACATGCACGCTGATTGGCCAGCCCAACCAGCGTGCCCATTGTAAATCCCACTTATACTAATGGAAAAAGGTCTGCTCACCCAGACCTTTTCCATTAGTATAAGTCTTCACTTTTTTTGTGTTAGGAGGTAGCAACGGAAGAGCTCCATTGCTGTAATCTTACTATATTAAATGAGTTTAACATAGCGAGATATCTTAAAAAAAAAAAAGCAATGGAGATCTTCCTTTCTCCATTGCCTTTTTAAAGCTGTATTGCTATGTTAAACTCATTTAACATAGCGAGACAGTTTTAAAAAAGGGAACGGAGATCTTCCTTTCTCCATTGCCTTTTTTAAAGCTGTCTCGCTATGTTAAACTCATCTAACATAGCGAGACAGCTTTAAAAAAGGGAACAGAGATCTTCCTTTCTCCATTGCCTTTATTCAACATATCTCGCTATGTTAAACACATTTAACATAGTGAGACAGCTTTAAAAAAGGGAACGGAGATCTTCCTTTCTCCATTGCCTTTATTCAACATATCTCGCTATGTTAAACACATTTAACATAGTGAGACAGCTTTAAAAAAGCAACGGAGATCTTCCTTTCCATTGCCTTTATTCAACATATCTCGCTATGTTAAACTTGTTTAACATAGTGAGACAGCTTTAAAAAAGCAACGGAGATCTTCCTTTCTCCATTGCCTTTTTTAAAGCTGTCTCGCTATGTTAAACTCATCTAACATAGTGAGACAGCTTTAAAAAAGGGAACAGAGATCTTCCTTTCTCCATTGCCTTTTTTCAACATATCTCGCTATGTTAAACTCATTTAATATAGTGAGACAGCTTTAAAAAAGGGAACGGAGATCTTCCTTTCTCCATTGCCTTTATTCAACATATCTCGCTATGTTAAACTCATTTAATATAGTGAGACAGCTTTAAAAAAGGGAACGGAGATCTTCCTTTCTCCATTGCCTTTTTTCAACATATCTCGCTATGTTAAACTCATTTAATATAGTGAGACAGCTTTAAAAAAGGGAACGGAGATCTTCCTTTCTCCATTGCCTTTTTTCAACATATCTCGCTATGTTAAACTCATTTAATATAGTGAGACAGCTTTAAAAAGGGAACGGAGATCTTCCTTTCTCCATTGCCTTTTTTCAACATATCTCGCTATGTTAAACTCATTTAATATAGTGAGACAGCTTTAAAAAAGGGAACGGAGATCTTCCTTTCTCCATTGCTTTTTTTCAACATATCTCGCTATGTTAAACTCATTTAATATAGTGAGACAGCTTTAAAAAAGGGAACGGAGATCTTCCTTTCTCCATTGCCTTTTTCAACATATCTCGCTATGTTAAACTCATTTAATATAGTGAGACAGCTTTAAAAAGGGAACGGAGATCTTCCTTTCTCCATTGCCTTTTTCAACATATCTCGCTATGTTAAACTCATTTAATATAGTGAGACAGCTTTAAAAAGGAACGGAGATCTTCCTTTCTCCATTGCCTTTTTCAACATATCTCGCTATGTTAAACTCATTTAATATAGTGAGACAGCTTTAAAAAGGAACGGAGATCTTCCTTTCTCCATTGCCTTTTTTCAACATATCTCGCTATGTTAAACTCATTTAATATAGTGAGACAGCTTTAAAAAAGGGAACGGAGATCTTCCTTTCTCCATTGCCTTTATTCAACATATCTCGCTATGTTAAACTCATTTAATATAGTGAGACAGCTTTAAAAAAGGGAACAGAGATCTTCCTTTCTCCATTGCCTTTTTTAAAGCTGTCTCGCTATGTTAAACTCATTTAATATAGTGAGACAGCTTTAAAAAAGGGAACGGAGATCTTCCTTTCTCCATTGCTTTTTTTCAACATATCTCGCTATGTTAAACTCATTTAATATAGTGAGACAGCTTTAAAAAAGGGAACAGAGATCTTCCTTTCTCCATTGCCTTTTTTCAACATATCTCGCTATGTTAAACTCATTTAACATAGTGAGACAGCTTTAAAAAAGCAACGGAGATCTTCCTTTCTCCATTGCTTTTTTTCAACATATCTCGCTATGTTAAACTCATTTAATATAGTGAGACAGCTTTAAAAAAGGGAACGGAGATCTTCCTTTCTCCATTGCTTTTTTTCAACATATCTCGCTATGTTAAACTCATTTAATATAGTGAGACAGCTTTAAAAAGGAACGGAGATCTTCCTTTCTCCATTGCTTTTTCAACATATCTCGCTATGTTAAACTCATTTAATATAGTGAGACAGCTTTAAAAAGGAACGGAGATCTTCCTTTCTCCATTGCTTTTTCAACATATCTCGCTATGTTAAACTCATTTAATATAGTGAGACAGCTTTAAAAAGGGAACGGAGATCTTCCTTTCTCCATTGCTTTTTAAACATATCTCGCTATGTTAAACTCATTTAATATAGTGAGACAGCTTTAAAAAAGGGAACAGAGATCTTCCTTTCTCCATTGCCTTTATTCAACATATCTCGCTATGTTAAACTCATTTAATATAGTGAGACAGCTTTAAAAAAGGGAACGGAGATCTTCCTTTCTCCATTGCCTTTTTTAAAGCTGTCTCGCTATGTTAAACTCATTTAATATAGTGAGACAGCTTTAAAAAAGGGAACGGAGATCTTCCTTTCTCCATTGCTTTTTTTCAACATATCTCGCTATGTTAAACTCATTTAATATAGTGAGACAGCTTTAAAAAAGGGAACGGAGATCTTCCTTTCTCCATTGCCTTTTTTCAACATATCTCGCTATGTTAAACTCATTTAATATAGTGAGACAGCTTTAAAAAAGGGAACGGAGATCTTCCTTTCTCCATTGCTTTTTTTCAACATATCTCGCTATGTTAAACTCATTTAATATAGTGAGACAGCTTTAAAAAAGGGAACAGAGATCTTCCTTTCTCCATTGCCTTTTTTAAAGCTGTCTCGCTATGTTAAACTCATCTAACATAGTGAGACAGCTTTAAAAAAGGGAACGGAGATCTTCCTTTCTCCATTGCTTTTTTTCAACATATCTCGCTATGTTAAACTCATTTAACATAGTGAGACAGCTTTAAAAAAGGGAACGGAGATCTTCCTTTCTCCATTGCCTTTTTTAAAGCTGTCTCGCTATGTTAAACTCATTTAATATAGTGAGACAGCTTTAAAAAAGGGAACGGAGATCTTCCTTTCTCCATTGCCTTTATTCAACATATCTCGCTATGTTAAACTCATTTAATATAGTGAGACAGCTTTAAAAAAGGGAACGGAGATCTTCCTTTCTCCATTGCCTTTTTTCAACATATCTCGCTATGTTAAACTCATTTAATATAGTGAGACAGCTTTAAAAAAGGGAACGGAGATCTTCCTTTCTCCATTGCTTTTTTTCAACATATCTCGCTATGTTAAACTCATTTAATATAGTGAGACAGCTTTAAAAAAGGGAACGGAGATCTTCCTTTCTCCATTGCCTTTTTTCAACATATCTCGCTATGTTAAACTCATTTAATATAGTGAGACAGCTTTAAAAAAGGGAACGGAGATCTTCCTTTCTCCATTGCCTTTTTTCAACATATCTCGCTATGTTAAACTCATTTAACATAGTGAGACAGCTTTAAAAAAGCAACGGAGATCTTCCTTTCTCCATTGCTTTTTTTCAACATATCTCGCTATGTTAAACTCATTTAATATAGTGAGACAGCTTTAAAAAAGGGAACAGAGATCTTCCTTTCTCCATTGCTTTTTTTCAACATATCTCGCTATGTTAAACTCATTTAATATAGTGAGACAGCTTTAAAAAAGGGAACGGAGATCTTCCTTTCTCCATTGCTTTTTTTCAACATATCTCGCTATGTTAAACTTGTTTAACATAGTGAGACAGCTTTAAAAAAGCAACGGAGATCTTCCTTTCTCCATTGCCTTTTTTAAAGCTGTCTCGCTATGTTAAACTCATCTAACATAGTGAGACAGCTTTAAAAAAGGGAACGGAGATCTTCCTTTCTCCATTGCTTTTTTTCAACATATCTCGCTATGTTAAACTCGTTTAACATAGTGAGACAGCTTTAAAAAAGGGAACGGAGATCTTCCTTTCTCGATTGCTTTTTTTCAACATATCTCGCTATGTTAAACTCATTTAATATAGTGAGACAGCTTTAAAAAAGCAACGGAGATCTTCCTTTCTCCGTTACTTCCTCTACACACAGCTCTGATGTGCTGCGTAAGCATATGCATGCACAGTGCATCAGAACTGCCCCAGGACAGCTGCAGAAGGGCAGCACGGAGGCATTATACAATGCCATTATTTAAGAAAATTAAGTATTTTATTTCTTAAATAATGTCATTGTATAATAGCAATAACCCACTTCTGGATGTGGGTAATGCTGGTTTTACCCAAGGTTGTCTTTGTTTGGTCACTCGGGCTTCGCCCTCGTGACCAAACCATACCAACCGTGTGTAAATCCAGCATTACCCACATCCAGGCATGGGTTATTGCTTAATTATACAGTTAAACCAAACAAACTAGATTCAAATATTTTAAAACTGTTTGCCTACAAACTACTGTACATGTATTAGGAAATAATATAGCAATTTTTAATTTATAGTTGTCTTACATGTTTATATCTCTCGTATAAAAATATGCACCACCAAATTATGACAATCGTACATACGACTTCTAGGATGTTTTCATATTTCATTTTTTCAGCAAGAATTTCTGAGCTGAAATATCCTCATTTCAGAACATTGTGGTGGTGCTGCGGTAGCTTTGTTGCCTTACAGTAAAACGTTGTCCTGTTCGATTCTCAGCTGTAGCGTCTTCTGGGTGGAGACATGCGTGAATGGGTGTACCTTCATTGAATGTTGCGCGTCAGTGCTGTCAACTCAGCACGTAAAAATCTACTGCCAATCATTAGCGGAACGGAGTTCCGCTGTGGCGACCCCTAACTGGGAAAAGTCAAAAGACACAACATTCCTGTATGAAGGATAATGTAACAAATTAACTGTTTACATATGTTTCTGATTACTCTAAATGACATATTTTTTAAGTTTAGCTTTATGCAAACAATTTAAGTTAAGGAAAGAGGAGGTGACACTCTACTGAGACTGAATGTATAGACTGATGCCTAGATTACCAGGCAACAGTCCATACATTCATTGCCAGGTTTTAATACAATTGCTAGTTTAAATCCTGTTTTGAAAAAAAAAAAAAAACAGCTGAACTTAAATAACATTGAACGTATCTTAAATATTTGTTTTAAGAAAGTTAGTTTTTATGGAATATTTAATGAAATTATCTAGTTTTTACAGCCAGGATCACATGATGGGTACTGTGAATTGTCTGTTAATAAGATATTATGCCAGTTTAAACAATGGTAGTTCTTTATATAAGGATTTAGCCTCTGGTAAAGTGTTCTATATAAATGTGAAAATTTAAGCACTTTAAGTGAAATTATTTCTGTGGATAGGACTCTTTCATGTATGCATTTTGGGTTCTACTGTAAGAGAAACCAAAGAGTTTCACCCATACTTGGCACATGCTTTTTGGTTCTTGGTTTACTATAAGATACTGGTGAGCCCATTTGGCTGCTGATACTGATTGTGTCTTCTGCTTGAGTTTGCATTATGTGCTTATAAATAACATACAGTTTTTGCTATGAAATCAAGTCACACAGTACTTTGTATGAAGCAAATGTGGCTTCAACTGTTATCTGCACCAAAATTTTCTCCAGGTTGGCTATGAAGTATGTATTATAGCAATAACCCATGGCCGGTGTGGGTAATGCTGGATTTACCCATGGTTAGTGCGGTTTGATCATGAGAGTGAAGCCCAAGTGATCAAACAAAGCCATCTGTCGATAAATCCAGCATTACTCAAACCCAGCCATGGGTTATTGCTATTATATAATGACATTATTTAACATAAAAGTCACTTACTTTTCTTAAATAATGTCTTTGTATATATAACAGTGCCATGGTGTTCTGCTTTTTTCCTGGTATCAGGCTTTCTTGATGTACTATGCATGTGTATAGGACTTAATGTTCCCAAAATTATGTAGTACATCAGGGTCTATATTATATCCTCGAATGGACAGAATGTTGACAACCTTGTCATCGAAACATATGTGTCGAACATCCACTTCAGTGAATGGCCACATCATTGATTTCTTTCCAAGGGAAAGAAATAGGTAGGCCAAATATGAACGACACATCCCCATACCTAAATATACCCCCATACCTAAATATACTAACTCCAAGATCGCACTACATTGGGGAAAAGGGTGGATTTAAAACAATGGCCAACCAATTTCTTTCCCTTGGAAGGAAATCGATGATGTAGCCGTTCGCTGTGGGTATATGCTTGACTTTACAACTGGTACGCTGGTTGGGCTGACCAATCATTGTGCATGTTTTTGAATGTTAATGGCCAGTTATTGTATAATTTGGATTTTACAATTTTTAACAAAACCTGTTTAATGTAAATAAATACTCGATAGTGTTATTTCATTTTCTCAACTTAGCCATAGCTCTGCCTATCCATCCCTCCATACATATGTTCATCCATTCATCCAAATGCCTAAAAGTCAGTTTTGAAAGACAAAAATTAAAGCATATGATGAATATTCCCAAAAAACAATATCAGCAAAAAACAAACAAACAAAAAAACTTGATAATTAATCAGAAAATTGTGTCATTTTAAGGAACACTAGAAGATGGTGAGTTAGCATTTATAAAGTCAAGTTAGCCTTTGACATTTTTACCATTTGTGGTGTAGTTCAGCTATTCTATTGATTGATATATATCATAGTTATTAGGGAACGTGGAATAATTAGATATGAAGTGGTAACTGAACTTGATAAAGCTACCTTGGACTTCAGTGAGCTCAAACTGTGGGTCATAGTGTATTTATCAAGAGATGATTGAGTCTCTGCTAAGCACTGATAACCCTTTCTACAGTTGATCGTAATCCTGAATGCATGGTAGATGCTAAACACCAGTTCTGAGAGAGTACTGTGATTGCATTAAAACCACTACTCATGCATGGATATATTGAAGTATCAGCAGGTCGTCAATTTCAGGCATTTAGTTGTACAGACTCCTGCATTGACTAAGGCCACATTAATGTGATCTGAATAGGAATTTGCTGAGCTGGAGTGTCTAGGAGAGTGGCTTTGCCTAAACAGGCACTTTAGGAGTACAGCATAGGTTGTAACGAAAATGTGAAAGCCCTGGAAAGAGATGCAGATCATTTGTGAAAAACCTATAAGGTATGTCAGCCATCTCATCCTATACTAACATATACTGAATCCCCTTAGAATGACAGCTTCATAGCCAGTTGCCTTGTCTTTGATTCTGTGCATCTTTCTGGGTGATGGTTAGATGCCATTAAAGATAATTGCCTTACCTGCTTTGGACACAGAGCTGGATTCATCATATCATTATGCATGTCCCTGTAGGTAGAGCACCTACGGACATCATTCACTCTACATGTGCCATTATAAGGTCAAAATTGTATGTGAAGGCTCTCGTTACATTATGGATCCTGATGACTGGAAGACATCTAAACATTTAACTGTTCTTATTCAGCCAAGCGTGCATGATGATTGTGGGCCTTATAAGAGAGTCATCGGTGATAAGACACTACCAAGGATATGGGCAGGCTCTGTGGACCTTTCCAGCTTGGGGTCAGCACCCTCGAGACTCATGAATATAGGTACATGGTAAAGGTGGAAGTGTTATGGCATGACCTAATAGCTGCATTTATTTGTTCTTTGTTTAGGAGGATCTTTGCCTAAGAGGTTCAGGATTAGACTCTTAAAAACTGAAAGTAAGATCAAAGCCTGAATTTGATTCACCTAGTAACACTAATGTATACAGACAAGTTCAATGTAGCTTTAAATGAGACCACACTCTCAGTGCTAGGTAACTAGTTAACCACTACTGAGCATTCCTGCATAAGGAATTAAATACACATTTAGATAAAAATGGCTGAAGTTGAGTGTGACATAGGCTTGGAATACATCAGGATTGAGGGTTCTAGTCAGTTTTGCCTGATTGATAATGGATATCATGGATTCAGTGAGACAGGCCATTAAAACAGTATTTCTGTACCTGCCATTAAAAATATGCTGAGGGTGCAACATGAAATAGTACTTGCTTTGACATTCAAAGATCAGGGATGGGACAGTCTTCTTCAAACCTTACCCGGGACAGTAGAGATGGTGACAGGAACTGACCAACCAAGTTTTTTCCTCAGAATGCTGTAGGTCTTCAGCTGATCATTTATAGTCTATATCAGAACCCTGAAATTTAGGATGAACTATGCATTGCTGTCATTTTATTAAATTCATACTTTGTATTCTGAAGTACTGCTATATATTTCTTTGTTCATATACTGATTTTGCTGTCAGAAAATGATCGATTTTCATCAGTCCACCAACATATTTTTCTAAATAAATACCTACTTATAAAAATGATCTGCTTTACTTTCCTGTTTTGCATTTTCATTGCATTTGCATGACAGCAGAAGCAGTAAATTGACTGTTTAGTTTGTGTTTTTATTGTTTCTTTCCTGTTTTTCACATCACCTCTTTTTTTAGCCCCTCTCCCAAGTTTCATAGTTCGCTGCATGGGTCAACAGTCCCTTGTTTGAAGTATTTTTGCTGACCCAATGAGTAGTTTCTGCATTCAGTGTGCTGTCTGTGCTTTCCCCTTCCCCCTCTGTCCTTTCTGTTCAGGACAATCACGTCAAAGGTCTCTGAAATGATCTTTATGTTTTTATTATAGCTTTCCTGTTTCTCTCCTGGTCTTAAGTCAAAACTTCTTTTATCTCTTCTAGTCTCTGTTTTAACATTTTCCTCTCAATCGCATACACCCTTCTGTTGGCTTTCTTTTGGACTTCAACCAGCAACCTTATATGCCTTTCCTTCTGTGGCATCTGGAACTACACATAATAGAATGTTGTGACCTGAGTAGGGTCCAGTACAGTGGAAGCATTACTTCTTTTCTTCTGGATTCTAACTCTTCCCAAGTATATCCTGCCCATTGCTCTGAGGATACACCCCTGAGAATATACCCCAGCATTCTGTTTGTTGCTGCTACTATCTTCTTACTTTATTCTTGGGATCCAGTCTAGTCCAAGTGTGATTAAAATCCCCAGGTCATTTTCCTGCTCAGTTTTCATCAGTTCCACTCACTTCCTGCTGATAGTTCACAGCTGGGTTGCCGTGGTGCAGATGTAGTAGTCTGCATTTGTCTCCACAGAACCACGACACCTTTAGCCCACTTAATATTTCCTTAGAATCTTTCTTCTCCACTGCTGCCCTTATTAGCAGAGAGACTGATCTTATTGTTTATTCCCTCATGTGTGTCTGAAACAAACACACTGAAGAATAACGGACCCAGGACAAACCCGGGAAGTAATCCAGTAATCAGTTTCCTTATTCCTGATATTCCACTCTCTCCATACCCATTTGCCCTACCATTCATCCATGCAGCTATCTAGCTCCTGAGTCTGCATCCTACCCTGCAGCCTCCCTAACAGCCACCAGTGTAGGACTAAAACAATGGCAGTACACAAGTTCAGGTAGAACACATCCTAACAGTAATTCACTGTCTAGTTCCTCTGCAACTCAGTCATAAAAACCGATACATTTTTTTTACCCCCATATTCTGACTATGAACCTATAACAGTTGCAGGCCTAGAGGTTGGTGTTCATCAGGAAAACAAGCAGCTTTTCCTGCAGGATTCTTTGCATAACTTTCCCTGTCACTACTGTTTTGCTTAAACAATTGTACTTCTCTGAATTTGTCCTACTTCCATTAATACAGTGGTACCACAGTTGCTGTCTTCCAGTATTCAGTGACTTTCACAGTGGCCATTATAACTTAATGGAAACTTCTATCATGTGTATCTGTCAGCTGACTGGCCAGATTCCTAAGGACCCTGGGAAGCAAGTCATCTGATCCTTGTGCTTTATCTGTCCTTAGGATGTCCATTTCCCTCTCAGCATCCTCTGTGTCTGTGCTGCTGTCTCTCCCCTGTTCTCTACACTCTGCTCTGCCAACATTCCAGCTTGGCACTCTACCCTTGCTTTCCTTTGCAACTGCTGAACAGGCTATTGTTTATTACTGTCTTCTGTGATGTCTTTCCTATCATTACTCATCATACCCAAGTCAATCCTTCCTTCTGCATTAGTTTTATTCTCACAGTTATGAAGATAATCTGTGGCTCCATGTTTAGTACTTATGGCATTCAGCACTGCTTTGCGGTGCTATTCCCTTTCTTTTTTTTAACAAGAAACATCTTTATTAAATTATCACTTATGACATAGGCAATCATACATTTATATAAATAAAAACAAACCATACTGACATATTTTTAATTGCAAACATTATACATCACTTATAATCTGTCCAGTCATTGTCAGCCAAACATTACATAGTTCATTCAAATCCTATTCTTCTTTTAAACTCCATTCCTCCTCCAAAATGTTATTCTACATTTATTGTTACCATAATTCCCATTTTTTCTGTGTAATTTGCTCCTACCCTTTTCTAAAGATCCCACTTCTGGTAATTTTATCTCTGTCAGTATATTCACTACTTCCAGAACAGTCATTTTAGACTTTGATTTCCATTTTCTAGTAATTGCTTTTTGGCAGGCACCCTAATTAGACTCATCAAAGCCTTATTGTGTCTAGGCAATTCCAATTCTATATCACAGCTCAAAAAATAATTTCCTTAGTTACACCTTGCTCACCCAGTATTTCTGCTATAGTAGTCTGCAGGGAATTTTTTAAATCTACCAACTCATTACAGTCCCAAAAATATGTTCCCAGTTACCCCTTTCTTCCCAATCATACCTTCGATATTTGCTATATACCTTGGAAAAAAAAATCATTGGAGTCTACTTCCAAGCAAAGGTCCTAAATCTTCTAGACTTTGTTGCATATTTGGAAGACATACATATATCCCTCCATTGTTTCTATATGAATTGCTTATCCAATCTCTCTTCCCAATCCTTTCTAACCCCCTGTGAGTCACTGATTCTTATAGTTATCATGCAATATTTTATATGCTCTACTAATTATCCCTTTTTAACAGCAGCCTCTGTTCTAGATTTTACTGAAACTTCTACCACTGCTGGTCTTTTGCTTAGGATCCCTCTATTTCTTTCTCTTTGCCTATACTCTGATATCATTCCTTGATAGCGAAGGCAATTTCTAGCTTGCAGTCCAAATAAATTACTGGCCTCTTCCCATTCTATTACCTTTTCCTCTCTAGCTACTTCATCTCAATACCTTGGTTCCTCTGCCAGCCCCCTCTTGCTTATTGTCTGTATCCCTAGTTGCAGTGTTCCCTATCAGCAGAGTCTCTCATTTCTCTAGTCCTGTGTTGGCTTATTTCTTAGAATACTTTCTGCTTCTTTACGAATGCAATATTCTATATGGTTATTGCTATTCTCCTTAAGGATCTGCATCCAAAATCCCCATCTCACCTGTTTCTTGAACTCCCTCCCATTTTGACATCATCCCTTTCCACTTTGAATTATAGCTTTCTGCTTATGCTATGCATAGGAGCCTTAACTGTGTAGCTTTGACATACCCATTCAAATGAGGTAATCCCAGACCACCTTGTTCTATTGGAAGAATTGGTTTATCCCACTAGACTCTTGCCATCTTCCCCTCACAGATAAAATCCTTCATCTCTTTTTTAATTGCTATCAACAACTTCTTCTCTAGTTGATAAAATATGCTTAATGTGTTTATAAAACTAAAGATACTAGAAACATTTTGACTGCTTGTATTTTGCTATCCACATCCGCATCCATAAAACAGAGTTTCCAATTTCTTTGTTTTTTGTATTATCTTTTGTTTAGTCTCTTCCCACATATCATTAGCTGCCACAACAGAATAATGTTTAACCTATACTCCTAGGTACTTCATTTTATCATGTCCCCATAAATATGGAGTGCTTTTTCATTTCTTGGATGAAAATGTGAGAAGCAAACAGCTGAAGAAGGGGTTTACAAAATAGATTTCTATTACTGAATATTTTCAGCCTTTTCTTCCTCTAATTAATAGCATCATGTGATGGATTTTGAGAGCAAGTGAATATATATTTGAATGTATGTTGATAAAGGGAAGGTGGTTGCAAAATAGTTGTTGAATATACTTCTTTGCTTTGCAGGTGAAAAAGGTGCTGTCGGGACTCCTGGGAAGATAGGGCCAGCAGGTGAAAAAGGTAATTTGGAGTCTCATATTGCATAACTGTCAAAAACATTTCTCTAATTTCTAGCATTTTTGAAGAATAAAGGAAACAGATTTATTTGCAGTTCATACTTTCATTTTACATTCAGTATTGCTTGACCTCCTATTTTGCTGATGCCAGCATTTTTAGTGCTGTATTTCATTTTCAAACCATGCCTGTTATGTCATACAGTTGGCATATAACACTTCACTTCCCACATTGTGCACAGTATTCTATCTTACTGAAAAAGTCTTCATATTAGAAAGACTTCTAAATGCCCCCAACTGCCATGGGTGTTGTATAAGTTTTGAAACACAAGTATGGGTATTTAGAAGTTATTAGAAGTAACTCTTGAAACATCAGGTGGAACAGACCAGGATACGTGCTTGCTAGATCAAATACCAATACACACACAATATACACACATGCACATGAGTATGAACACACACACACACACACACACACACACACACACACACACACACACACACACACACACACACACACACACACACTTGCATGTATAAGCACAGATAACCACACACACAAATGTGTGAGCAAGTGCTTGCTTGGTTGCCTACTTCCCTGCAGACTTACATGTGCACATACATACACACAGACACATTGATCTTACTGATGCATGGGTCTGTTTCTAAATTTTGAACTTTCAAAATATCAACTTTCTTATGGTCGAGACCATAAGATTGAAGTTTTGAAACTTTGAACCATTTAAATGGAGATCACCATACAGCACGGAATGATATATTTATAATTTTCCTCACTGGAGTGCAATCTTGGAGCTGGTATATTTAATTAGCAGGTGGTATGAGGGTGTAGGGGGGGAGCTTGCCCCCTGCAAAAAATGTAAAAAAAAGAAAAAAAGTTTTTTTTTTTTGTTTTATTTTTTTTTTATTTAAATTTCAAAGTTTCCAAACATCGATCTTATGGTCTTAACCAGAAGAAAGATGACATTTTGAAAGTTCAAAATTTAGAAGTAGACCCATATACATGCATGCATGCATGTATACACATATGCATGTACATGCATAGAAACATACACATATGCACACACACTAAAAAAAAACACCCAAATACAAGCAGTCACCTCCAAAACACAGTAACAGTAGCAGGGCACAGTATGATTACAAAGATGATTGTTCCACTCCCTAAGAGAAAAAAACCTAGTTTGAAAGACCTTTAGAATTCTCCACTCTTATTGATTGTATAACACTCATTTCTACCATTAGATGCAGAGACATATGTATGAGGGTGCTGTGGTTTAATTTTTTTCTTTGGATTTAAAACTACAAAATCCACTGAACCAGACTGATTTATTTTAAAGGTGAGAAAGGCAACATGGGAAATCCTGGACCACAAGGACCACCAGGTGAAAAAGGTAATAACATCTACTAAGTCCTAAAGTTTATCATCAGTACTAAACTGAATATTCTAGTCTATGATAATTTGCCATCAAGAGCAGTTTGCAAAGCTTTTTTTTCAGTACCATTACATTTGTTGGACTTTATATCTCTTCGATGTACTCAACTTTAAACATTCCTCCAGAAAATCTTAGGTTTTGCTTCACAGTTTGCTTACATGAATTTCAATAGCTCTCTTATTTTTTTAAACACACATCTATTTGACTTATTATCTTATTATATTAACCTAGTGGATGTGATTATTACAAGCACCACTTCACTTTTAAGTCCCAGAGCATTCTCAACATATGGAAAGGTGATATCGTGGAAAGGTGTCATATTTTTCTTTGCTTTTCTTTTCCTATCATTTCAGTACTTGCAAGGGGAGCATAGGTAAAGCCAACCATTCTGCATGTAACTCAACAATGTATAATGTTGAGACTCTCTCAGAAAGAAATGACTGCTGTCAGAGGCTAGTATATATCGCTAGTTGTTGAACCTAATGCTGAGAGTATGGATTGCACACAGCACAGCTTATGACAGCATTATCCATCTGAGACAATGTTTGATTTCATGGTACATGAGTTGAGAAATGCGGCTACATTTATTAAATGGGATTAGTGGCTACCTCTTGATAGAGGTACCAAGGAAGCCATTGTTTAAACACAAGATGGAATGAAGGGCAACAGTATCAGGCTGTGAAGGCAAAAATAACATTTTTTGCTACTTTTCTGAAGGATGGTCCTATATATTTCTCCACAGTCTAGACCTGGATTTTAAGAATGGCACCAGTATTAATTTTTATTTGTTGAAATGCATTCAAGGACTGTTAACTGAAATAATGACATTATATCCTCCAACACACAAGTACAGTTCCATGACCTAATTATATTAACTTCAAGGCAGCACAGCAGGGAAGCAAAGGGGAATATTCAATTTGGTATAAAAACAGAGTCTTTCTTTTTCTTGAATGCTATGTGCTCAAGGACAAACAACTGTTAATTAAACATTCAACTTGATATATTTTATTTTGTATATAGGCAGTTCAGTAAGCAGACATTCAACAGACCTCTTTCCAACAAATGACTACAGATGTTACTACAAATTTGTCCAGAAATGCCATTTTTATTTACAACAGAAAATGTACCAGAATACTACTTCCTTGCATGTGTAGTATGCTGAAACGTTGAAATGAAGATAGCACAAATAGGTGTTCTGCACCTTTACTACATGTTATGAAATTAAGAGAACGTGAAGTAAAAATGTGTTGTAGAAAACTTGTTCTCAACCTTAAAGTGCATAGGCACATAACAATTCTGTTACCAAAACTGAATGTATATTTGTGACATGTCACGTAGCATGTAGTAATGGCAAGAATGGCTTTGTAAGGAAAGTGCAATAAGAAGGCCTTTCTAGAAGTGCACATTAGCAAGCCTTTACAGCAGAAAATGTCACTAGATTAGTTCACATAGAAATTCTCACATGCCCACAGAAAGAATCCTCTGCCACAAGTTTTAGGCTTACAAAGGCCCTTGTGGTTGTTAGCCTAGTAAGCATTTATAAACCCATGAACCTATGTCAGAAAATTCTGGCTGACCAAGTTCATAGATGATTGCAAACTGGCAGTAGTCAGTGAATCCCCCAAAGACAAAATCACACTTCAGGAAGATCTAACACAAACTCTTGGTACCAAATTCATGGCTTAAAACTGAATGTCAGGAAATGCACTATAGAACCTTTGAGGGAATTGGTCACTCCGGGTTACTACATATTCAGTAAAACATCCCTAAAAGTTGATTCACTAGTAAGGGATCTGGAAACTAATGTAGATAGTAACCTAGCCTTTGACCAACATGTGTCCATGGTAGTAAAAAATCCTTCTGTGTTGTTCAGCTTACAAGTAAGGCCATGGCATCTAGGTCTAGAGAGGTCATCGTACTACTGTACTTGTCCCTCATCAGATGCATCACAGAGTATTGTCGCTCGTCTCTGTCTAACACAGATGACAAGCAGGCAAGGTATTACATTTAGATGCTTTAATAGATAGAAACACATCAGGATGGATAACAGCATGATAAAATACAAACAAGCTAGTTAACAGACATACCTTACATACATACATGCTTACATTTCAACAGCTTACTACAAAATGGCAGTCTAGCTTGCACGTGATCAGTGTTTATACACTTGTGCAAGCCCTTGGATAGCTTCTTAAAGTTACATACACACACATTGATCTACGTCCTCCCTCTTAAAAAGACTGGGATTTGTAAAACAATATTAGAGTTAGACATGCAATACTATAGACATTAGAAACAAAACACAGTGTTCATGTCCAAATTGCTTCATATCTGTTACAGGGTTTAGAGATGTGACCATATCTTGTAACATAACAATTTGGACCAAATTTAGCAACAGGGGCAGCTTGCAATGCACAAGTCGTATCAGGAACTTCTGGATTCATCACAGGAACAGGAATGTCCTCTGAAACCTCCTCTGGAATTGTAACACTGGGCAACTTACTCGCTCTGAGATAAAGAGTCTTTATCACAGGCTATGTGCTGTGGTATAGGCTCGGACAGCAGTCTCAAATGTTTCTGATTCTGTCTAAAGACTGCTCCTTGTGATTCCACAATGTATAATCTTGGGTCTGGGCAAATATTCTTCATGACACCAATCTGATCATAACCTTTGGACATGGAAATCCTTACCACTTCTCCTTCTCATAATGGATTGAGCGGTTTGCTGGTTTTATCGTAGTAGGATGTCTGGGTTAAACACTTTTTCAACAGATTGGCTTTCACTGACCTGTTGTTCTTGACACATGGAACCAACAATTGGCTACTGATTGGTAATGTAGTTCTGGTTTGTCTCAACAGAAGTCTCTGAGCAGGTTAACCAAGATGTTTATCATGGGGAACATTTCTGAGATTCATGAAATTCAGAAAAGCATCACTATTGTATAATTTTGACTTCTCTGGTAACTGCTTTGCACTTTGAACTGCATGTTCTGCTAAACCATTTGAATGCGGGTACTCCGGGCTACTTGTGACATGAGTTAATTCCCATTCTTCAGCAAATCTTTTGCACTGTTGGCTTGTAAACTGCATGCCATTGTCAGAAATAACTTTGTGCAGACTCCCACGTACTGCAAAATGGCACTTCAGTTTAGTAATGACAGTACTAGATGCTAGATTAGGAAGTAAGTCAATTTCGAACCAATTGGAGTAAGAGTCTACTAACACCAAATAATGTTGGCCATTCCACTCAAAAATGTCAGTGGTTACTGTCAACCATGGTAATTCTGGAATCTGGTTTAGCTGAAGTGGTTCCTTCTGTTGATGTGGCTTAGTACTACTACACACAGAACAAGATAAAAGTGCTCTCTCAATGTCTTCTGACATATAAGACCAAGTTCTTGACCCTTCTTTTGGTAGATTCTGTTCCTGGGTGACCATGATGCAAAATAGTAATGTACTCTGGTTGCAAGGATTTTGGAACAATTACTTATAGACCTTTCATAATGATACCTTTGTCAGACAAACTCTCATCTCTGTAGGGAAAATAAGGTTGCACATCTTGAGGTAAACTAAATTGCTTTGACGGCCATCCTTGATTGATAAAGTGGTTGAGCCTTTGTAAAACTGGATCTGTGGCTGTTTGATCTCTCAGCTCATCAAGACATGTGGAAGAAAAAATTGTCACTTTCATGACTTCAAAATCAAGGTTCTCATTCTCGTGCTGTTCTGTGGTGTTTCTGGGTGATCTGGATAGGGTATCAGCAAGATGATATTTATTTATTTATTTTAAGATAAATAAGTTTGGCTTTCTTGTAGACAAGATTGAAATTATATTTTTGCAATCTCAGCATCATAGGTTCATAGGTTTATAGGTGTTTACTAGGCTAACAACCACAAGGGCCTTTTGAAGCCTAGCCATGCTTCTCAAATCTCTGACAAGTTCTGATACCCTTGATAAGTGTAAGCATGGGTCTGGGAAATGAACCATTTACAGGTTACCTGTTTGCATTAGAGACATAGGTTCCAAACCAGGGAGTAATTTCCGGTTTCCCATCCAATTGTCCACGTTGCACTTGAATTGGGTTAGGGAGGAACTCTGCTTCACATGGATGGGGAGCCTGTTCCATAGACAGGGTAGTCTCTGGGATACATACCTATCTCTCCAGCAGGTCCTATTTATATCACAGGCAAGGTTTAAGTCTTTAGAATGGGTAATTCTGGTACTGTTTGTTTTGTGGATATGCTGGAGGTCCATCAGAGTGGGGTCTGACAATGCCCTGTATACCAGGCATAGATCTCCTCTCAAAAGCCTGTAGAAGACAGAGGGAGAGAGGAGTAAAGTTGGAGCTGAATTTATCAGCCAGGAGGTTTGCTGTATCTTCTGGCTCAGTATAGGGGGCTCCATTTACAATGAGTTCTGCACACAATTGTGCATTGCCTTTGAGGTTGTGGATATAGCTAAAGAATGCTTTCTGGCTGGCCTTGGTCTGGGAGGCCAAACTTACCTCAAATTTGGCTTTAGTAGACTTTATTTGTCCTCTGAGTTGTTTGTTTAGTTTGATGAGAGTGCTTTTATCCTTAAGGGTACTGCACCTCCTAATTTTTTGCCATGATTTTCTTCCTCCTGTTATACATCTGATTGATTTTGTGATTTCACCAGAGTGGCTTGTTTTTTGAGTTAGTTCTGTACTTCTTCCTGGTGGGTACACCTGCCTCTAATCAGCTATTAACATGCTTGTACAGGGCTTCTGTGAACAGTTTGGCATAGGCTGAGGTTTTCTCAGGGTTTATAGGGGCTTGACATTTTGCCAGGTTCTCACTTAATAGCAGGGATTAGCCTTAGAATAGTTCCTGAATATTCCTGGCTGAGCTGGGGTTCCAGGTTTTATTTTTACTTCAAAGGAGACCATTTTGTGGTCTGACCTTACCAGAGAAGGCATTACAGTAGGGTGTGTGCAGCAGTCTCCCATATTAGTGAGGACCAGATCCAGTATGGTTGCACCCCTGGTTGGTGTATTGACTATCTGGTCCAGGGAGTTTGCGTTTACAAAATCCAGGAATCTCTCTGCACATATGTTTGATGTCATATAAAATTCCCACTTAATAGTGGGGTAATTAAAGTTAACCATGAAAATGGTATTGGCTTGGATAGTTAGTGTTTCTAATAGGTTTAAATACATCATATGCGTTTCATGGGTCATAGAGAGGAAAATGTACCTTGCAAGGAAGTGGTATTGGATTTTACCTGTGGTGATTTGAACATGGAGCAGCTTGAGTGCATTGTCCTGTTTGACCAGCCTTGAAGTATATTTATTTTTGATGTAAATAGAGACACCTCCACCTTTAGTCCTTGCCTGTGAAGTAGCTGGTCTAAACGTGTGGAAGGCATTATAACCTTGCACTGTTGGTGTGCTCTCTGTGGCTTTAAACCACATCTCAGAGACTGCACAGACATCAGCATTCTCTAGGGTAAAGAAAGCTTCCAGAGAATGGAGGTTTTTGTTTAGGCTCCTAGCATTGAGCAGTAATACCTTTAGATTTTCTTGGTTTTGATTTGCTATGTAAGAAGTACTTTAAGTTTGATATTGCCTAAAAAAAGTCACTATGGGGAAGACAATGTTTTAGTTAATATTCAAAAGCCTAAAGGGGAGAGGTGCAGACCATCCCTGGCAAAGCAGCATGGTCTGTTGCCCATCTCCTATGCTGACAAATATTGCACTCCCTTAGAATGACACCAGAAACTAAGCCAATTATTAAAGTCAATCATCTTTTGTTCATATTGTGGCATCATCCTTGGAGAAGATAAAATACTGCTCAATGTTAGGCTCATACCAGCCTGAGACACATATTCCAAGAGCTCTATGATGTTTCTCTTCATATAGTCTAGGGAGGTATGTCTCAAGTCATGTACTTCCACATGGACTATGACTGTGTCATATTGGTAATTGTGGTCCAATGACCTGAGTGCATGCGTAATGTGATGATCCTAGCCCCTGATAAGCAACTGACCTTAACTTTCTCCTTACTCAGCCTGGTGAGAGGGACATCAGTGTGTCTCATGATGGAGCCTCCATCGAGCTGAAGCTGAATTCATAGGCTTTCTCAAGATAGTGAATAAAGGTTGGTGGTCTGTTTCAATCTAGATGGGTCTACCATGAACATAATCATGGAACTTCAAACATGCAAACACAAATGCCAAAAGCTCTATCTCAATCTGAGCATACTGCATCTCAGTTTGGGTAAGAGTTCTCGATGCATAGGCAACAGGTTGATCTTCTTGTAGAATGACTGCACCAAGACCAAATTTTGAAGCATCACAGGAAAGAGTAACTGACTTGTAAGCATCATCATATCTGAGAGTTGGTGGACTAGCAATTCTCTGTTTCAGGACTTCAAATGCTCTTTGGTGTTGCTCTAACCAAGACCATGATGCATCTTTATGTGTCAGCTCTCTGAGTGGTGGTGAAAGTTGGCTCAAGTCTGGAATAAACTTGCCTAGGTAGTTGACCATGCCAACATAACACTGCAGGGCTTGAACATTGTCTGGAGCTGGCATCTTGAAAATGGCTGTTTGCTTTGAAGGGTCTGGTCGTAAGCCTGTACCCGTAAATAAAAGACCATAGCCTTAGAATAGTTCCTGAATATTCCTGGCTGAGCTGGGTTCTCGCTCGACTCAGACTGTACAACAATATGACGGTTCCCCCTCTCTGGTACAGATAGCAGGTGCATACACAAATGAGCTACAATACAAGGAAGGTCTTGTAACCTGAATTTGCATTTCTGTGCATTGAGCTTAAGATTCACTTGATGTGCCCTTTCTAGAACTTTTCTGAGGTTTCTGTCATGCTCAGCTTCATCATGACCTCCTACTTGTAAGTAGTCTACTATAATAGCACAAGGATATCCAGAAAAAAAATTGCTCCATTGCATGCAGAAAGACTTCACTTGCAGAATTTATCCCAAATGGCATTCTCAAAAATTTGTACCTGCCAAACTGAGTATTGAACATCATGAACAATAAGAATTTTTTTGTCAAGCTGAATTTGCCAAAATGAACTCTTTGCATCTAAGACAGAAAAAATAGTGACATTTGGCATCAAGGCTGTGACTTCTTCGACTGTGTGCATTGGATAATGAGGTCTTTTTAGCACTATTTTTTTCAAATCTCGTGGATCAACACATATTATGATGTCATCTGAGCTTTTGTTATGAGTTACCACCATGGAAGATACCCATTCAGTTGGAGTTTCAACTGGACTATTGTATCTAGCTCAGCTTTGACTCTGTCCTGCATGGCTATTGGAACTTTTTGCACTGGCCTGACCTCTGAGTCTAACTTCATGGAGTCACAACTGGAAGTTTGCCTAGTTTGTCTTTGAAAAGATAAGCATAGGTAAAAAAAATGTACTGGGCAAAATTAGAGTAGTGGTCTTTTAAGCTAACATGATGGATTTCCTTATTAAATGAAAGCAGTCCCATTTTCAAACTGTCTCTGAGCTTTAATAATGACTGGACGTGCCTCTTGACCACATAAAATAACAAGTCATAGCTTCTTTCAGCAGAGTAACATGAAAGCAGTACTGAGCCTTCAGTTTGAATTTCTTCACCTCTATAAGCAACAAGCTTTGCACACCTCAGCAAATCAAGCCTTTTACCATGACACAATCTTGCAAATGTTTCTGCTGACATAACATTGCACTTAGAACCTGTATCAGCTTTGAGCCCTATGGGTTTGCCATTTATCTGAGCAGTACAAAATACTTAATTATTTGCCCTTAGATATACTGCACTGACTGTTTCATAAAGCACTGATACACCATCCACATAAAGAGCAGGCTTGCAGCTTTCTAACTGGTCAACTCATTTTTTAAAATGTTCCCTTTTAATAAAAGAAGGTGAGCCTTTTGATTTACAAAACCTTTTGAAATGATTCCATTTATTGCATTTGTGGCATTGTTGACCAAAAGCTAAATATTTTCCCTTTTAGATTCATGACTTCCACCACAATTAGGACAGTTGGCTATGAAACTAAGTTGGGGCCTATGCTTTGAGTTTGCTAACTCGCTGCTATGCTTCACTGACACTGTGCGAACTCTGGAAGTTGCTAGAAAGTTCTGAGTGCTGCAGGGGCTACAGTTGCTGCCATTTGCTTGGGACTGTTTCTTTTAATAACATGCTGCATACTATCAACATGAGCTTTGTCACTGTGCCTTCTAGAGCTGTTCTCATTTGTAAGCATATTTGTGTGCTTTTTCTGTGAACTCTTATATCTGACAAATCTCAATGGCCTTATTCAAAGTTAAATCACTGTCACAAAGCAAAATCTTTCTCACAGCATCATCTTTAATACCACACACAAGTCTGTCCTTTATATCAACTCATCCCTTAAATCATCAAATCTGTACGTTTTAGCCTTATTTCTCAGGTTGATTAAATATGCTGCAAATGTTTCACCAGGCTTTTGATCCCTTGTGTAAAATAAGTTCCTTTCCATCGTAACATTTGTCTGGGGGTTACACATTTCCCTAAATTTACATTTAAGCACTTAGGGTTCTCGCTCGACTCAGACTGTGCAACAATATGACGGTTCCCCCTCTCTGGTATAGATAGCAGGTGCATACACAAATGAGCGTTCCCTTTCTATGGCTTCTAACCCAGTTAAATGAAGTAGAATAAATGCATTTGTATGGTCATCTTTATCAGAAAATGCAGCCTGTATGAAAATGTCATACTCTTGCTCAAACACTCTCCAGTTTTCTGCAGTATTACTGTCAAACACAAGTGCACTGAGTTTTTGAAATCCATCTGCCATCCCCACAAAGTATACACAAATGCAATGGAAATATGGTCCTTGTAATATTGTACAAACAAACTGTTTTGTGACCAAATGCACAATAAACTATTTGAAATACTGTACTTTGCGAAATATGCTCTCTAATGACTGTATTCTGTGAAATAGCTTTACTGTAACACTGCACAAATGTGCAAACACTTTATACATGTCTGATAACACAGATATTTTTCATTAATATGAAAAATACATGCTTTGCGGAAATGCAAAAATGCAGTCGTTTCCCTTTATTTTATTCATTTTATGCAATTTGGACTTTATTTCAAACATTTTCCATAGTAATTCAAATATTTTTATCAATATTGTACATATCGGTTTATGTGAATATCATTTAAAATGTTCTGTAGGCCTTGTTTCATATTTTACAAATAAGAAATAGTGCTGAGCAAGTTTTAATATCTAAAATTCGTTCCTGACCTGTTTTGTAAAGTATGCATATTTTATGGATGATTCACCGCTTTATATTCCACTAGTTCCAAGCAAGTGTCTTAAGTCATTTTAGCCATGCCGCCTCTAACTTTATGCCCTATAGATATCCCACTTCTGACACCATGTCGCTTTTCTCTCTCTAACACAGATGACAAGCAGGTCGGATATTTCATTTAGATACTTTAATACATAGAAACACATCAGGATGGATAACAACATCATAAAATACAAACAAACCAGTTAACAAACAGCAACCAGGAACTAATGAAGACAAAAAAAACTCAAGAACTGTCATAAAATCTGAGTGCTTTCATCTTTAATCTCAAGACTTCTTCAGAGTAAAAATGCCTGAAACAATTAACATTTAAATAACAAAAAAATACATCACATGATTTAAACATACCCCTCTCTTTACCCAATCAGAAACATACTTTAAAATTCATAATTAACTATAAATCTGTACTATAAGCAAAAAAGTACACATAAAATAGTTAAAAATATTAAATTTTCTTTATACTACATAGGATTTCAATTTTAACACACTCATAATGGAAATATAATCGTTTAAACCTGGGGAAACACTTGCATTTAACCTAAGTTGCCACAGCAGCTCACAACATTCTAATAAATCTTCTCAGGGTCCACCCCTTGAGTTTTGTATAATTTGAAGCAAACCACAAAAAATGAAAGGATGTCCTAGATTATTAGTAATGTGTTTTGCTAAGGCACTATTGGCCTTATTTTTCCTAATATCCAGGACATGTTCATATATCCTCTCCTTAAAATTTCTCTCAGTTTTTCCAACATAGAACCAATTACATCTCTGGCAAAGGGTGTTGTAAACTACCCCGTGAGTGCTACAGTTGCAAGACATGTTGGTCCTGACAATTCTACCATTAACATCTAATCTGTTCCCTTCGAACAAATACTTGCACTGGGGACAAAAATCACATTTAGTGGTACCTGTTTTTTATGTGTTACAGTAATGAAACTGGGTTCACTTTGCTCCAAGTAGTTTTTAATGGTTTTCCTTTATGGTAGACAAATAAAGATTTCTATCCCACTTTGTCTGCCACACCAAACACTGAAAAAAAACCCAGTACTTATTTATTGTTTCACGTATTTCCTGATCTACCAAACAATACTCCATCACAAAGGAAGTAGAGTAGTCCTTATTGGGAGTCCTATGGTTCCCCAAAATTTCATTAATACTACTAGATTCAGTCCTAAGTATGGGGATAATATCACCTTTTCTCCTTCTTTGATCAACCCCCCCCCCATTTTGTTAACCAGTTCAAGGGGATATCCTCTAGCTACAAACATATCTGCCAGGTTCTTACTCTCAGTGCTGTACCAGAAATCATCCGATATCATCCTGGCTAATCTTATATACTGCCCTTTGATGATTCCCCACTTTTGAAATTCTGGATGACTGCTAGAATAATGTAGTAAACTGTTACTTTATGTGAGCTTTCTGTAAATAGCACTAGTAATACTCTCCTAATCATAATCCTTCATGATTTTAACATCCAAATAGTTAACAAATTCTGTATTGGTGGAGAAGGTAAACTTGAGGAAAGATGTAGTAGAATTAATGTACTCAATAAAAGGACCCATCTCATCCAGTTCACCTTCTTAAGCCATAAAAATGTCATTCAAAAATCTGATATATACCTTCCAGGGGGGAGTAACAAAATGGCTAAACAAATATTATTTTTCCCATTGAATAAGGACAATATCAGCAAACAGAGGGGTGCACAACGTGCCCATGGCAACACCATTGCTTTGCCTGAAGTATTGCCCCTGAAGGAACACAAAATTGTATTTAAGGACCATTTCCATAAATAGGTTTAAAATATTAATTTCATCCTGCTAGAAAGTAGTAGACTCCAATAAAAATTCATTAAACCAATTCAACCCTATGTCGTGTGGAATGACAATAAACAAT
The DNA here is from genome assembly GCF_019279795.1 of Protopterus annectens. Taxonomy (NCBI): domain Eukaryota; kingdom Metazoa; phylum Chordata; order Ceratodontiformes; family Protopteridae; genus Protopterus; species Protopterus annectens. The sequence goes on along the minus strand of NC_056750.1, from coordinate 609,611,193 downwards.
TCAACCACATCAACTGTCGTCAAGGTCGTTGATTTAAAATAACCTAAACCTTGGATTTTAAACAAAAAATTCCAGGAATCTCTACATAAATATATAAATTCATCAAAGTATTTTTTGAGCTATAAGTCAATATACTTAGCTAAAGGGTGGATCTTAGATCAGCTGGCATTAGCAATTGGCCTTAGCGGGAGGGGGGGGGTCTGTTATACTTTTTTGGGTTTTTGGAATACCGAAAATAATGAAGACCATAAGATGTTGTACATGCAAAATATCATAGATAGTGTAGTCAATATGATCTTGGGCAACCAAGTCCTTCACCCAGTAATCAACTTCATTTTATGGAATCTGGATGAAATTGTGGAAACTTCCTCATAAAATTCTCCCTGTAACACAAACTTAACATGCTATTAAGATAGTCCTCCTTGTTCATAACCAGTGCCCCCCTTATCGGGTTTCATGATTCTGATAGTTTTATTTTTGGCCAACATCATAAGCAATTCACTATCAACATCAAATAAATTTGCAACATTGTTAACATGCTTGATGGCAAGACAAAGTTGTCTAAAATCATACTCTGCCAACTTTTCAAACAACATCAAAGGCAGTGGTAAACTTGGGTTGAATAAACTGCTACAGCAAAAAATGTCTCTCGTTTTTTTTTATATTGCCTGTTCCCATAATCAGGTTTAGATTCAATTTCCTGAGGTAGATTTTTAAATCCACCAACAATCTCTCTATTTTAGCCTTGTTAGTCTGCACAAATGAAAAACCTTTGGACAGTAATTTGGCGTGTTCACTACTAAAATAAAGAAAAGTCGAGTTGTACAAACAAAAGTCATCTTTACTATTGTAGATAGTACATGTACTTGGTGTCTTCACCAAAACAGTTTACGTAGACATCAGCTTGTTCCAAACTGTATATCTCCACTGGCGGTTGTTGAAAGTTGTCCTCTATCCACCATAAAGGCCAGAGTTCCTGCACCGCCTCCATCCCTGTTGAAAGGTTGGTTGTTCCTGTTCCTTATCCTCTCCAACCACCAGATAGGCTTCTGTTCTAAAGGGCATCATCCAAAGGTTCAGAATTGGTGATGTCATCAACCACTCTCGTATTGTGGTGAACAGAGGCTGTAGAAAACCGATCCGTCCCTCCCTGGGGGCGTGGATAAGCATACCCCTCCATGTAATCCATTCTGTCCCTGTTCGTCTTCTTTTCTTTACATACTTTAAAATTCATAATTAACTATAAAGCCATACTATAAGCAAAAAAGTACACATAAAACAGTTAAAAATATTAAATTCTCCTTACACTACGTATGATTTCAACTTTAACACACTCATAATGGAAATATAATCATTTAAACCTGGGGAAACAGTTGTGTTTAACCTAAGTTGCCACAGCAGCTCACAACATTCTAATAAATCTTCCCAGGGTCCACCACCCCTTGAGTTTAGTATAACTGGATCCAAATGACAAAAAAGGAAAGAATGTTCTGGAAACAAAACAAACTAGTTAATAGACAGACCTTACATACATACATGCTTACATATCAACAGCTTAGTACAAAATGGCAGCCTAGGTTGTACATGCTCAGTATTTATACACTTGTAAAAGCCTTTGGATAGTTTCTAAAAGGTATATACACACACATTGATCTACAAGTATAATTCCCCCTTCAATATGTACCTGACCAGACACATGAAGCAAGTGGAAAATCCACAAAGGTTTCTTACAGAAAGCATACAGGGAGCAAACACAATGTTCTGTGCTGATTGCCTCATACTCCTGTCTATTTAGTCAGTATGATACAGACTTCTGAGACGTGATCTTTGCGTGGCATGCAAGGCAACCCTGGACCCTGTTTTGATGAACCTTTTGCACATCTGGAAAACATCCAGTATCAGAACTACTAGATCAACAGACCTAAATTTTGCTTGCAACATAAACGGGACATGTTGGAGAAAAATATATGTTTCTCAGAGAATTCCCATTCTCTGGAACAGGCTTCCATCTATGTGAAGCAGAGTTCCTCTCTAACTGTAGGACCAATGGATGGGCAATTGAAAATTCACCTTGGTCTGGTGCCTATGTCTGTGATGGACAGAGGTAGTCAGTAAATCCCTCCCTATATAAATCAAATTTGTGGGTCATATTTGGGTTGCACAATTAAGCTTATAAAGGCCATAATGGTCATTAGCCTAGTATTCACCATTGAACCTTTGAAGTTTGGTAAGACATGGGATAACTGTAATGGGTGTATGTTGTGCCACTAAAATGCTAACCTAAGAAGAACCTTGTAGTATAAAAAACATGTGTTTCTCATTCAAAATGTGGAGCCATCACTTCTCAGTATAGCTATGTAACAACAACCAGATACACACACACACACACACACACACACACACACACACACACACACACACACAAAAAAAAGCCCGAAAGATACTCAACAAGATTCACAAAGTGACAAGTTGTTCAATATAAAAACAATTTTTATTTTCACTTTAAACAACATCTTCAGAACTTGATGAATTAAATTTAAAAGCACAATTAAATGATGCATCATAAAATTACATAATACTAAACAACAATTATAACCACATGGCTAATGAAAAAAATAATTACAAATTGAAAGCATCATGTTCTTAAAGGAATTTCTGCATTTGAAAAGACATTACAAATAAAACACTCACTGTAAACTTTGAAAAACATTAGTTCACATAAAAAATGTGATCAATAAAATAATAGTTCTCATGAAAACCAACTTAAATCTCTTCAGATTTTAATTTCTAAACTCTATGGATATTTATATTTTAATTTAATTCAGGTAGGACTGTAGCATTATCTGTTCGTTGCCATAGCAACTCATGATACTCGGGCTTAACTTTCCATTCTCATCATCTGGCGTATGTCCGCTTCTTCCAAACCTGTAAGTGCAAGTGATTTAAATCCAGCACATGTAATAGAATAAATAAAATCAAAACCACTCGAAGAATTAACGTTCCTGCAATGAATAAAATCACAAAATAAGCGTAAACGTATCTCATGCAGGTACGACAATGGCACAGTCTCCTTCAGCTCCTTTTAAATAACGTTCCCAACCAGGTACACCACACAGTCTTTAAAAGTTCATAAAGGGATTTATTTGCAAGAAACAGTGAGCGCTTTCACCTGAAGGCTTTATCAAACTTCAACAACACAACATTCCCAATCAAAATTTAAATATGGTACAAACTCATCTGATAGGTTAATCTCATTTCAAAGTTAACTAATAAAGCACTTAAAGAAACATCACCTATCCTACTCACTAAAACGTACATTATACAATGTCCTATACCAATGCATAAAATAACTTCAGATGTGAACATTTAAATACTTGGATACCAAGTATATACACTTTATATATTAAATAACATCTGAAACAACAATATATGTAAAAAGTGTAAAACACATAAAGTAATAGACTCTAAAAATACAGGTACTATAAACAGGCATACATAATTGGACAGGAAAATAACTCTACCATCATTCCCAATAGTGAGATATAAATAATCTAAACATTCAGTGAGGCAAAGAAGCTCCTGGTTTCACTAGCCTTTTCTTACATAGAAGGGGCTATAATTGTACCTTATCATTCAACCCAGGGTATCTATCCGCTCTCAACCTTATGATCCATCGTATTTCACACTCCTGCAAGAAATTATCCACATCCCCCCCCCCCTCTAATACTAGGCTGGACACTTTGTATTACATTAAATCCAAAAAATCTTCTCCATTTCAACCCTGTAACATTAAATTTAGGATTCTGCAGTGCAGTAAAGACTAATTAGATTTCTATAGGTCTTTTTCTTCTCCATTTCAACCCTGTAACATTAAAGTCTTACCCACTGATTCCCACTTTCATTTCTCACTCCTATATAGAATCCAAGAACATGGGGAGAGGGTGAGAAGTGGGGGTTGTAGATAATATCTGGTGGGTTCAGGAGTTATATTTGCTTTATCTATTATCACCCCCTTACAGCCTGTATGCTAAATGGTATCTGCACGTACATGATTTCATACATGTGGTAAAAACTGGCTACAGTGCTGAGCACTGCTCTGCAGAGCAGATCATGATTTCATACATGTGGTATAAACTGGCTACAGTGCTGAGCACTGCTCTGCAGAGCAGATCATGATTTCATACATGTGGTATAAACTGGCTACAGTGCTGAGCACTGCTCTGCAGAGCAGATCATGATTTCATACATGTGGTATAAACTGGCTACAGTGCTGAGCACTGCTCTGCAGAGCAGATCATGATTTCATACATGTGGTATAAACTGGCTACAGTGCTGAGCACTGCTCTGCAGAGCAGATCATGCTTCAGGTTATGTGCTGCACCTATCCTGTGTGCAATTTGCAGAAGTGTCAGTATTGCAGCAGACTGGGCCACCTCTGCCTCCTCCCAGGAACAGGGAGGAGCATTAGCTATCATTCACAGCTCTCCTGGCTGGCTTATGTATCATACCAGATAGTGGTCAATCCAAGTTTATGTGGATCATAGTCTAGGTTTCATACCCATTTGCCACAGAGTTGGTATGAGCAGGGTTTGCCACAAAGTTGGTATGAGCAGGGTTCTACTTAAAGAAGTAATGTTTCCAGTAATCATTTGAAATGTCAGGACCCTTTAGAGCAATTGCCAAAATATGGAGACAGAATTGCTGAAAGAACAGACTTATACATGTTTGTGTGTGTATGTATATGTGTGTGTGTGTGTGTGTGTGTGTGTGCGCGTGTGAGTGTTTGTGTGCGCGTGTGTGAGTGTGTGTGTGTGTGTGTGTGTATGTATATATATATATATATATATATATATATATATATATATATATATATATATATATGTGTGTGTGTGTGTGTGTGTGCGTGTGTGGGGGGGAGGGCGTGTGTGTCTAAAATGGCCATTTCTTAGAATATTGCCTTTTCCCTGAGGAATATATTAGTTTAGGGGGTGTGGGGGGCTTACTCCCCTGAAAAAGGAAGTTTAAAAGAGAAGAGTGATGTTTGTGATTCACTCTTCTCCTGGATTTTTGACCTTTTATTTTTCATTCTGTTGGCTCTTGGTGTTATGAGTGCTGACATTTCTGTAGGGACAGAATGCTGCCAGAGCATGACTGCAATTGTTTAAGAGGCAGACATGTTATACTACATGATCTGAATGAGCCAGAGCTGCAATCCTTGGGAGGTAAATCTCTCCAGTAGAAATAACCAAAGAAAGCAGATTTATTTATTTATTTATTTATTTATATTTGTTGACCGGGAGTGTCCGACTGGACGTAGGTCCATTTTCAGCAGAGGCCCGGGGAGAAAAGCTCCACAGTTAAAATAAACAAACAGTAGTTACATTGGATTACATAGCGATTGAGATCTGGAATTGAGTTTCAGTCATATTCTATGCACATCTGCCACTCCAGTGCATATCAGGATAAATCCCTAAATTTGACCCAGGCAACCTGGGTTTGATTAGCAGCTCAAGTGAGTGATGGAGCGGCAGGGAGGAATGGGTGTTACCATCCCAGGGTGGGTGCATGGACCTGTGGATGCCTACTGTGTCTGTCCTTGGTGGAGGTTGGGGAAGACACATTGGTAGGTGTGATAAGGTTGGAGATGTGGCTGAGCTACTGTGGAGGTAGGGTGATATGCTCCACTTCCACATTGCATGCCCACCCCCAGCTCAAACATTAGGTTGATAATGGCTGGCAGAGAAATGGCTAGGTCATAAGTCAATAAAACACTTCTCCCTGGATGGATGTACAGACATGCTGAGCCCTCAGATGCTTAGTTCCATGACCAGCAGCTGGTAGACCTGGCATAGACAAGTACCGGGGTAAGGACAGTGGTGGTGGTGGTGGGGAGTAAAAAATATATATATATATGTATATATATATATATATATATATATATATATATATATATGTATATATATATATATATATATATTTATTTATTTTATTTTATTTTACATTTGTTAACCAGGATAGTCCAACTGGATACATGTCCATTTTCAGTGGAGGCCCGGGGAGAAAAGCTCCAAAGAAACACATATCCAAGACATACAAATAATATATTTGACTTGTTTCTAGTATATTCAACCAGGCAATATAATAATTCCATCACAAAGACATATATAATGATCAATACATATACAAACAATAAAGTATGTTAAATATCTATCTAGAGTCACATCATGCATCTGAATGTGGTATTGATAAGACTAAACAGTCCAATCAGGAAATTGTGTGTTTAAGGCAAGAGTTACAGCAGGAGTGGAGTAGGACTGAGGTTAGTCTGGTGTGGAGCAGGGACATAACCATTTGTTGCTGAGATGGCTTTTGATAGATTTCTTAAATTTGGATAGAGAATATTCCAGGGTAATGGATGGAGGCAGGGAGTTCCAAATTTTGGATATGTAAAATGAGTAGAGGGAGTCACCGGCATGGTTGTGTGATCTAGTAACTGTTAATAGTAACTTATCTGTGGAGCGGAGTTGCCAAGGACAGGAATACTGCTGAATTAGGTTGCTTAAAGCTGGTGTTTTATTTGGGTGGGAGAGCAGCTTATAAGTAATGATAAGTTGATTGTAGATTAAAAAATTTGTCAGTTCAAGCCACTCCAATTGTTTTAGGTTATGACACTGATGGGTTCTAAAAGATGAATTATTAGCAAATTTGGCTATTCGATTATAGCAGGTTGCCAGTTTGTTGGTTTCTGTTTTGGAAAGATTTGTTAGGATTGGGGATGCATAAAGTAATGTTGAGAGCAAGTGAGTGCGAGCAATTGTGGCCCTAGCAGTATGGGTCAAGTATGATTTGTGTTTGTAGAGACTACCTAGCTTTCTGTGAGTGTTTTTAATAGCTAGATTAATGTGGATATCAAACTTTAACTTGTTATCAATGGTGACACCTAGTAGTTTTGTGTGAGATTCAGTTGTGATAAGTGTACCATTTTTAGAGTGAATAGTAAAAGTGGCGGTAAGGCTGGTATTTTGTGAGGGATGAAATAGTAGGATCTTGGTCTTTTTGGGGTTAAGAATGAGGCCATTGTCAGTAAGCCAGTTTTCAATTGAGTGGAAATTATCCTGGGTTTTATTGTGTAGTTCTTGCAGGGTTGAGGCACTGCATATTATCGTGGAATCGTCTGCGTATTGAATAAGGCTAGTGCTATTTGCTGCTGAGTGGAGATTGTGAAAATTGACAATAGCAAGGGACCCAGTATTGATCCCTGAAGTACCCCAAAAGTGACTGGTAAAAGTGGAGACAAGTTATTGTTCCAGGTCTTGTATATATATATATATATATATATATATATATATATATATATATATATATATATATATATATATACATACATACACTTTGTTTCATTGAAAGCTCATTTAATTGAATTTCAACTCAACCTCACCAAATTGCTGAAAGCTCAAATTACTGAAAACTCATTTCACAGAATCCTATTTCAATGAAGTGAAGAACTGGCACTGTTTAGAGAACTGTTAAGGCATGTAAAAGGTATATGCCCTTTTCCAAACTGTAGTGCGATCCTGGAGTTAGTATATACACAGCCGGCCTTAGGCATAGGCGAACTAGGCAACCGCCTAGGGCGCTGTACCGGCCGGCTGTGTAAAGGGTGCAATTTGCAGGTATTTATTCATTTTAATTTACCTTTTTTCATTATGCGGGCAGCGGAACAATAGGGTGAGGGAGAGGGGCAAGCACCCTCCCACTGTTGGGCCTGCAGCTTGCAGGCGGGCCAGGAGGCTTCAATAATTAAATAACGAGTCTTCTCCTTTAAGGAGGAACATGTGTGCATCTTATACATGCACGCCAATGTAGATGTAAAGACGTTCTACAGCAGCGCGGAAGTTAAACTAGTAGTTCAGTTAAGAGAGGGGTTAATTGTACGTGTGCGCATGTGGCCATTCATTTTAAAAAAAGAAGGTAAGTGTATGTGTGTCTGTGTCATTTAAACCAGGCTTCTGTATGTGAGGGAAAGTATATGTGTATGTATGGAATTTAAATTAAGTCATTCTATTTGTATGAGCGATAAAACGTGTTACTGTTTGAGAGAGTAGGTGTGTGTGTATGAGAGAAAAGGTGCATGTCTGTGTGCTCTATGAGAGAGTAGGAGTGTGTGGAATTTAAACTAGGTGTTAGTTGTTGTATGAAAGAGACGATATATGTGTGTGTTGCTTCGTGAGAGAGTAGGTATGTGTGTGTATTGCTATGTGAGAGTAGCTGTGTGTATGCTTTAGAGCTCAAGTTTGTTTTACTCCTCTAGTCTTAATGCTGGTTTATTAAAAGTTGTAAAGAGAGAGAGAGATAGCTATATATATTTATTTCTGTGTGTATATATGTAAGTATTTTTTTTATGCATTTTGTGTGTGGGTTTGGTCTTTTATTTTAATTTTTGGTTGTGATGGAAAAGAGGTCCAGTTCAACCACATGGAATTAAGTAAACCACATGTAAATGAACCTGTGCTATGCTGTAAGTCTGCTGTTTCATCTTTGCAGAACTAGCATCTCAATGTAATTGCAGAAAAAGGATGATAAATGTACTGATGTTAGGTGTTATGTGGGCATTAGGAATGCTAATACACTGAATATATAAAACCTTTGGAAAAAAAAAATAAATATGAAAATCCTATGATATCTGTGACAGTCCATAGTTAAATGCTGTATGTCAGAATCCCCATATGAACAGTTAGATGAGATGTGTAATCATTTGTAATTAAGAAAAAAGTCAAATCTTTATAAGGGCTTGAATCAGGTTTTGCTACTGAATCTGCTGTTTGAACTTTCTGCTCGATATGCATTTTCTCTTGATCAAAGTATGAACTGGGATTAGCTCTACAGCTGAGATTGTTAGCCAACAGATAAGCAATGCAAATCTGAAAGTTAAATATAGTTTTTAAAGGATGTCTTTTGTAGACCTAAAAAGTTGTCAGTTGTTAGGTCAAAATAAGTTATTTTTGAAAATGTTGAAAGGATTGGGGAATCTTGAAATCCAGAACTCAAAAGAAAAGTTTGGGTTCTTGGTAGCTAGTTGTAAAATAATCAGTTGTCCTTCATACTCAGCCTTACTAAGGCACTTCCTGACAATATTAATGAGTTTAGCACTAGACTGGGGAGATGGAGCAAGTGCAGTCTTGAAGAAATATAGAATAACAGTCTTGGGCTATTTTCCTATTTATGACAGAGTATCCTTTTACCAGGATAAGTGCTCAGAACGAGTCTGCCATAACTGTCTGTCTTAGGAAGTTTTTTTTTTTCTTTAGACCCTCTCCTTTCCAGCATAGAATTTAATCATGTTGATCAAACAGACACTTGGATTTTTATTGTACCAGATAAATACATTGTTTAAGGAATTAATTCTAATAAAGTGAGTGTGAGCTACATGACAAAAAAATGGTTTAAGTTGAACATTCCTGGAAATGTGTTCATTTAACTATTGAGAACCTGGCTTAAATGTAACATTTGGTCCTGTTTTTCTAAATTGTGAGCAGTTCCATCAAGATCATATCTAAGCGGGTATTAAGTATAGCCGTGGTGTCTGTAGTGTATGAGATGCTTAGTGACTATGAACTTGTTGGCCATTTCCTATTGCAATATTACCAACTTACCAAATTTTTAATGTAATATAGGCAATTCTTCAAGGGAAGCAAGCACTGAATTTGTAGATAAAACATTGATTTGTGAAATTGTTTTGCCAGTAGCAACCTCTTCATTAGTTACAGATTTCTTTAATGTGGAATCCAGATGATTTTACTTCTGCAGAGATTGTGTGTATGGAGTAATATTGGTGGATTGTAATGACAGAAGTCTTGAGTGGCCTTTTATGGTTGAAATTTTCTGACATGGGTAGTTATTGGTTCATACATTTTGTTTCATTGCTTATTAAAAGAATGTTTAAAACTACACATTTAAAACACTTTCTAACAAGAGGTGCTGTATTATACAAGGAATATAATTCAATGCAATCAGGAAGGTGAATCAAAGAACAAATACACATATGCATGGCCCTAAAAAATGTGTGCAAGGAGTCTGTTTTAAAAACAGCCCAAAGGTAAATTTAATTCTTCACTGGCCAAATGCTTTTTCTGTGAATGTGGGTTTTCATGCTGTTTCAATGAATGTGAGTTTTTCCATTTCAATGAATGTGAGTTTCAAGGGCAGATAAGTTTACTGCTTATGCTAAGTCTGTTTTCATTGCGAGACTGCATTGTTTAGCAAATGGCTACCTGTGTTTGTGCTATTTTATTTCAATATCTGTAATCACTGTAGAAGCAAATAAGAGAACAGTATGCATGGTAACTGGTGAGAAATAACTAAATAATGGAACACTGGAATGGCTGAGGAGGGGGCTGCTGCTGGGGAAAAGGGGTTGTTGCAGGAGAGGCTGCTCTGGGGGCAGTCTATTACCCTGCCTAGGGCCCTATTTGACCATGATCCGGCTCTCATATTTAAAGTAGAAAATACTATGCAGAGGTAGTTGCAGTTAAAGATATCTTGTAATGTAGTTATTCTTCCTATGCATTTAAATAATTTAAGGAAATGACTGGAGTGGCTTTCTTGGAGTGACCCTGTGGGTGTGGCTCAAATAGGGGTGTTTCATAACTATGGTGTGGGTGAGGTCTAAGGGGTTCCAGAGCAGTACTTCTCCTAGGGTGCCATTTCGGCTAAGGCCGGCCCTGAGTATATATAGTTAGGGGAGGTTGGGGCCACAACCCCTCCACTGGGGGTTTATGGGCATGTAGCCCTCCACATAGTTTGAGTTTATATTGTCTTCTGGAAAGAGTTAGTTATTGGTGTTGTAAGTGTGCATGTCTATGGTTTAAAATGCATTGTTTTGAAGCTTTCGGTGAAATATAACATAAAACCAAACTAGGGGGGCTATGCCCCCCACACCCTCCCTAACACATTTCATTAGGGAGCTGGAAGTCTACCTGATTCACATGTTGACGACTGTTGTATGCGATCTTGTCTTTCTGAACCATATGTTGGCCAGCATGAAGCCATTCACCAGACAGAAGTCTAGAATGGCTTCTTCTTGTTTATTCTTATTGATAAACCCATGTAGACTCGGGTGGTCCTCGTATCCTGCTCTGTCTCTCTTCATATGACCACTGTCATCACTAGTGTATGCTGTCCTGCTTAATCTAGGAGGTCTTACAACAGCTGCACATATGCACTTTTTTCCTCACTGTCACAACTCTGCTGTGAGGCATAGGCTGAAATTATCAGTACTGCCCTTTCTTCACAATAGAATCATAGCCATGAGTCTGCCACTAATTTTAATGGCATCTGTTACTGTCTTCATAAGATTTTGCCTCATCACAACTCCTACATTATTTCTAGACTGTTCTGCTCTTGAGTAGTAGTCTCTGCATGACATGCCAAGTAGCTTTGCTGCACAGCCATTCCATCTTGCTTACTGGACACACAGAAGGTCCAGGTGCCTCCTTACCATCATGTCACCCACAAACTACATTCAGTCAGTGAACCTATATTTAGTGTAATAATCCCAAGGACATGTTTAGCAGGTTTTATATCTAGCTTTCACTCAATAGAGCTATCTCGGGTAACCCAGGCTGGGCTGTATATTGAGCCAAGGCTCCTGGGCTTTATGGCAGGCACACACTGGCCAGTAGAGGCACATAGACTCCTCCACCATTAGCACAGGTCCCTGTCATAGGTCAGAGTATGCCAGGTCCTCAACCTATTTATGACCAGCACATACCCTTACCCATTTTTGGTGATTTTAGGTAATGTGACCAATTCACCTAGAGCCAGTTTTTATAGCAGCAAGTGTCTGTTCTTGATATCGTATACAGTCTGTGGTCCATGATCTCCTTTATAGAGGATGCTGCACACCACAGTTGATTGCTAAAGCGGTTGGTCTACATAACTCTTCCCTTGTAAGGCAGTTTGTTCTGCTGCCCATGATTCTTCAATTTTTGCATGAATTTGACGTGAAAACACCCAACTTGTTTTTAGAAGGTTAGAGGAACCACACAAAGTCACAGGGAGAGCATGCAAACTTCACATAGGCATTGGATGGGGGTCAGGATCAAAGTCTGCTTTGTGCTTGAAGGCAAAGACCTTTGTGCTAGCAGTGCCAACAGTTTTGCTTGGGGAGTGTCAACAGCTTCCTAACATCATGCATTGCACTATAAAGGTGTCTACAGATTGTTTCAACACTATACACATATGCTGTTGTAAACCTGTCATCTGTGGAAGTATTCATAGGCTCATAGGTTTGTGAGGTGAGGTCTTAGCAGGCACTCAATGCATTAGACCATCAGAAGCCTAGCTATTGTAAATGCTACTGTGCTTCCTCTAACTATAAGCACCTGGGTATACAGCACAGAGGTGAATTTACAGATCCCTATTCATTTATAGAAGATGGTTTTAAAGAGAGGAGCAAAGGAGTTCCTTTGACTGATGTAGAGTGAGAATTTGTTTGATAGGCAGGAGATCCTTTGGGAAGAGGTCTGTCATGTCAAAATGTTCTTTTTACAATGTGGTAAAGGTTTAGGTCCTTATAGTATTGGTAGTATTTCCAGTTTTTCAGAGGTGTACAATGTTAAATAGAACTGGGTCTTTCACAGCCCTGGAGGCTAAGCAGAGGTTGTTTTGCAAGAGGCTGTAAAGATGGAATAAAATAAAAGGGCTATTAGTTGGTGTGTGGAAAATAAGTATCTCATAGCCAAGATTTTCTTGGTTAGGAAGCAGTGTGGTCTTTTGTTGTCTGAGAGTTTTGAAGAGGTGTATGCCAAAGGGACACAGTCCCTTCTATTATGTGCATGTCAAGGAATAAGGGGGGAGCAATAACTTCATTGGATCTGGAAATAAGGATTTCAGAATTAGATGGGACAGGTAGAATTGTTTTTTTAACAACAGTTGATGCACATTATTCAAATGAGAGTTTGTTGTCAACTAATGTTCATGGGTCCCTAATACAGGTATTCTTTATTTGCTGGGTGCAGGTGTGTTCTAATGTCTAGCACAATACTGTGCTACACTTTCTGTTCATGGGTCCCTAATACAGGTATTTTTTTATTTGCTGGGTGCAGGTGTGTTCTAATGTCTAGTACAATACTGTGCTACACTTTCTGTTCATGGGTCCCTAATACAGGTATTTTTTTATTTGCTGGGTGCAGGTGTGTTCTAATGTCTAGTACAATACCTTGCTACACTTTCTGTTCATGGGTCCCTAATACAGGTATTTTTTTATTTGCTGGGTGCAGGTGTGTTCTGATGTCTAGTACAATACTGTGCTACACTTTCTTTATCACTGAAGTTGAGCCCATGGTTGTAACAGCAGATACCAGTGCACTTTAGAAACTTTTGCAGGATATAGACATAATTTAGAGAGTTAATGACAGTGCCAAGTTTGCAGTCATCTGCAGACTTTTTGGCTATACACCCTTGCTGTCTGCTTGGTCATAAGACAAATATATACCAAAGAGGTGAATCCAGTCCACAGCCTTGTGGTGTGCTACTAATAATAAGTCTTTTAGAGGAATGTGTACTACCAACCCTTACTGTATGTGCTCTATCAACAAGCTAATTTGTTATCCAAAAGGTTACACAGATGTCAATATTCAGGATTGTGAGTTTTTCAATAATACCACAGTATGAGATAGTGTCAAATATCTTAGCTTGATCCATGTAGACAGCATGTACTGACTGGTCATTCTCCACTGCCAAAGACAACCCCCCTTAAAGAAGTCCAGCAGATCTAGTAACAAGTCCTGCCATATAGAAAACCAAATTGATTTGGGTTGAGGGAATGCTGAGTATAGATAGCATTATTTTTGAGTTCTGTTGTAGTACATTTCACAGCTTTGCAAACAATACTGATAAGGCCAATTGGTTTATAGTTTCCAAGGTTGGAAGTAGGGCACCTTTGTAAGGCCACCACGCTAACTGTTACTCAAGTTTCAAGCACATACTCAGTGGACAGACTAGGTTTTAAACTGTAGTCACAGAGGTCATGCTTAGTGCTGAGAGACAACCTGGTATGTTGTCAAGACTCATACAGCTGGTGTTACTGGTTTCGGAGAGAGTGCTTAGGACTTGCTCAGAAGTAATTAGGAATGAGGTATGGAACATGGAGCAAGAAGGAATGTAGGCTGGGAAGACCAAGGACCCAATTTGTCTGTAACTGTATTAGTGATATTCTTTAAGTTGGAATAGCTTTTGCTGTTTGAGGTCAGTTCTGTGCAGTACTGGGTATTATGTCTGAGGTTCATAGTTAAAGAAAGTATTATCTTTGGAAGGGAAGAAATAGTAATATTTAGCCTATGTATAGCTTTTCAGCTTTTAATCTTAAACCTGCACTCTTAACAGACCACTTTAAGGTTATAAAAGGGGAGAATTTGCACTTTTCCTTTACTGTGAGAAATTTTTCACTTGCATTGTAGAGTTTGTTGATACTGAGGTTTTACCACAGGATCTTATCCTTAAATTTGCCATTGTAGTTATTACAGATAAGGATGGATGCTTCAGTGCAGGAATTAAGATGAGAAGAAAAGTCAGTGTTATAAACAAGTGCTTGTGTTATTGAACCATCTGGGTCCCTGTTCCTGGAAGATAAATTCTAAATTTTATTAGTTCATCTAAGAATGCTAGAAGTTCAGCTTTAGAGAAATCTCTGAATGCAGTAGAGAATGATGGAGTCATGGGCTGGGTTCTTAGGATGAATGCAATGTTGTGACAATTTGATTAAATCACTTGAGAGGGAGACTTTGAGTGTGGAGCAATGGGGTTTATGTTTGTAAGTATAAGGCCGAGGAAATTAGAACTTTTAGTCATAGAAGGCATGATTTGGTTGTAAGAGCTGGTATTAAAAAAGTTAAGTAACTGATATGCATATCTGTTGTTGGTTGCGTATGTTTATTTGAGGAACGGAAAGCTTTGGGGGGACGTATGACTGATATACAGGTCATGAATCTTGATAAAGATTAATGTGATTGTTTTAATAGATGTTACATGCTAAGTTTACTATATGCAAAACTTATTGCATGATGTTTGTAGTTATCAAGATGTCAACAAATAGCAAATCAACAGAACATTTAGTAAGTTAGACTATATTTTGTTAGTTTTGTTCAATCAAGTTCAACTCCAATATGATTTGTTAAATTCTTTTCAAATTGAACATTCTCAAATTGGGGGTCACTTTGGAGTCACTAAGATTCATAAAAATTCATACAGATAAGTTACCATTTCAGTGTTGCATTGATTAAAAATGTTGGATGTAATAATTGGAAGATGATATAGCGTAGAGTTCATAGGTTCATAGGCTCATAGGTAGGTATTAGGCTATTGGCCCTAGGGCCTATATAATCCTAGCCAAAAAGGTACCCTGGCTTTCGCCACCCAAGAAAATTATTTTCCTGTGCTCCTGTCGAGCAGAGTCACAGAAGTGATCCCCGGGGTGAATTTCCTATTTCCCATCCAATCATCAAGATTCTTTTTGAAGAGTGCTAATGGGGAGCTTTGTTTGATATAGATAGGTAGTTTGTTCCAGAGAATGGGAAGTCTCTGGGACAGGAATCTAGCCCTCCAGCATGTTCTGTTTATTGTGGTGACAAGGTTTAGGTCCCTAGAGCGTGTAGCTTGGAGGGATTGGGATTTCTTTAAGTGGAGCATGTCCAACAGCTCTGGGTTTGACATAGTTTTGTATGTTAGGCAGAGATCACCTCTGAGTAGGCGATATGCAACGGAGTAAAACTGGAGTTTTTTGAGATGGTCTGCATAGGGCATCTGTTTGAGGCTGGTATTCCTCTTTGTGAGGTATTTCTGTGGCCTTTCCAGTTGTTGTAGATGTCTTGTGAGGTACATACTAAAAGGGGCATTGTACTCTATAATGGGTCTAAGGAGTGACGAGTAGAGGGGAACAATGACCTCTTTTTTCCTGGATGAGAAACCTTTTGTGATGAGGTGTGCCACATAGAAGGATTTCCTGACTACTGTGGCAATGTGATTATCAAAGGAGACACTACTGTTCACCTGTGTCTTAAGGTCTCTTATCACACTTTCGGTGTTAAGTAGACTACCATCTATGTGGTACTTCATTGGTACAGAGTTTTTTCCAAAGGGGATGACAATGCACTTTTTGGCATTGAGCTTGAGGCCATGGCTTTGACACCAGGCATCTGTCTCAGTGAGGCCCTTTTGTAGGATGCCCACATCATTAGGAGTTTTGAGTATGGCTCTGAGTTTGCAGTCATCTGTGAACTTCATTAGCCATAGACCTTCTGTGCTAGCCTGAGAAGTAGATACCAAACAGGAGAGGATCCAGGACTGAACACTTTGGTACTCCACTTGTCACTGGTCTGAAGTCAGATTTGGAGTCCGCTACTTTCACAGTGTGGGTTCTGTCAGTGAGCCAGTTGGCAACCCATCTTGTGACATAGAGATTTAAATCTAGTTTAGTAAGTTTATCTATAATCCAGAGTGGGGGATGGTGTTAAAAGCCTTGTCAAGATCTAGATAGGCTGTGTGAACCACCTTACCCTCGTCTACGGCTTTGGTGACTGCTTCAAAGAAGTCTATCAGGTTTAGGAGACATGATCTTCCTTTTACAAACCCAAACTGGGTGGAGTCCAGAGTTTGGAGATTATCAATGTCTTTGTTTATAAGTTCCATGATGATACATTCCATGGCCTTGCAGACCTGGCTTGTCAGGCTAATGGGGCGGTAGTTCCTGGGGTCCATGGTGGCTCCCCCTTTGTGGAGTGGGATAACTGTCGCTATGCGCCATTCAGTGGGCACAAAGCCTGAGGTGAGGCTATGATTGAACATGGTACTTAGGCGGGGTGTCAGTTCATTCTGTGGTTCGTGTAGAACGCAGCCTGGGATGTTGTCAGGTCCCATGGATGTTTTGTTCTTGGCTTTGGAGAGTGTGGTTTTTTACCTGTGCAGCCATGATTACAGGAACTTTGCATTCTTGCGGTATAGAGATGGGCCCTTTAGGAGGTGGGAGGGGGGCAAAGTTAGCACTGAATCTGTCTGCCAGGATGTTGGCAATATCAGTTGGTTCTGTATATTTAGTGCCATTGTGATGTAATTCAGAGCAGATCTGAGTGTTGCCATTGAGATTCTTGACATAGCTATAGAATGCTTTGTGGTTGTTTTTATAATCAGTGCCGATTTTGTTTTCGTAACTAGCTTTGGAGGATTTTATGAGGGATCTCAGCTTCTTACTGAGGCTGACCAGGGAGTTCCTCCAATCATGGGATTTTACTCTTTTTTGCAACAGTTTCTTTTTTCTGTTGTAGAGTTTGTTTATGGCCAGGGACCACCATTTTAGCTTCCTTTTTTTGGAGGATAGCATCTTGGTTCTGTTAGGGATAGCATGATCCATACACTCATATAAGTGCTTATAAAGTGAATTTGTGTAGGATTCAGCAGTCGTACCTCTATTGTCCATCTGCATGGGTGTCGTGAAGTTTGCCACTTCTGTCTTAAGAAGCGCAAAGTTGGCTTTGGAGAAATTTTGTACAGTGGTTTCCCTAAAGGGGGGTGGGATGTGTATGTCTAGGGTGATTAGCTTGTGGTTGGATCTGACCAACGAGGAATTGACCTCTGGTGTGGAACACCGGTCGCCCATGTTGGTAATGACCAGGTCTAGGATATTGCTGCCCCTGGTGTGGGTATGGATAAGTTGATCCAATGCATTGGAATTTATGAATTCCGGAAAAGGTTGAGCAAAAGAGTTGGTACATGAGTAGTTTTCCCAGTTAATGGTAGGGTAGTTGAAATCACCCATTATTAGGGTGTTGGGTTGTACCCTAATATTTTCCAGTGTATCAAGAAATGAGGAGTGGGAATCCTGGGGCATGGTGGGGGATCTGTAACATGCTACAACCTGGATTGCAGTCTTGCCCAGTGTTAGATGCACTTGGATAATTTCGGATTCATTATGCTGACCAACTAGCCTGGAGGTGTGGATATCCTTAATAAATATGGACACGCCCCCGCCTTTATTGTTTCGGTCCAGGTTAGGTGGCTGAAAGGTGTTGTATGAATTATAGCCTGGTAATGCAGGGGTGCTCTCTGGAGCCTTGAACCAGGTCTCTGTCCCTACACAGATGTTGATGTTCTCCATTTTAAGGAGTGCCTCAAGTGAGTGCATTTTGAGGTTCAGACTTCTAGCATTGAGTAGTATTACCCTCAGATTTTGCTTGCTTGTACCAGTTACAGTGGTGAATTTGTCATTTGAACCTTGCCTAAAAAAGGCATTATAGGGGTGGCAAGAGCCTTAGCCAGTATCCAGAATCCCAAGGGCGACAGGTGCAGGCCATCTCTGGCAAAAGCATCATTGTCTGTTGATTACGTCATCCCAGGCAGACAAATACTGGATCCCCTTAGAATGACACCAGAAGCTTAGCCAATCCTTTTGTCCTTGTACTGTGGTATCATTCTGGGTGATGGCAGGATGCTACTCAGGGCTAGGGTCATACCTGCCTGGGCTACAAGATCGGACAGCTCCTCCATGTCTCTTTTCATGTAGTCCAAGGAGGTATGACTCAGTTCATTCACACCAACGTGGACAATGACAGAGTCATATTTGTACTTGTGGAGTGAACCGAGTGCGTGCATTATGTGGCGGATCCTGGCATCGGTGATACTTACAATTTTTCAGAGGGGTACATTTTTTTAAGTAGAACTTGGTCTTTCATGGCCCTGGGGCAAAGCAGAGGTTGTCTTGCAAGAGTCTATAGAAGATGGAATAAAATAAAAGGGCTATTAATTGGTGTGTGGAAAATATGTACCTCATAGCCAAGATTTTCTTGGTTAGGAAGCAGTGTGGTCCTTTGTTGTCTGAGAGTTTTGAAGGGGTGCATGCCAAGGGGAGGCATTCATTTCTATTATGTGACAATTAGAAATGAGTGGGGGGGGGGGGGCAATAACTTTTTAGAACTGAAAATATGGATTTCATAATTAGTTGGGCCAGGTAGAATTATTTTTAACAATAGTTGATACACATTATTCAAATGACAGTTTGTTGTCAGCTAATGTGCATGGGTCCCTAATACAGGTATTTTTTATTTGCTGGGTGCAGGTTTGTTCTTATTTCCAGTAAAATACTATGTTACACTTTTTTGAGCTTTGAACCTGAGCCCATGGTTGTAACAACATATACTAGTGTACATTAAAACATTTTGCAGGATATCATTAGGAGAGTTAATGACAGTGCAATTTCCAGTCATAAGTTTGTCGGGTGCTGGGGGTTTGCCATCTCCTTCCCACAAACAAATTTAAAGGAGAAGAGAAATGTTTGCTATTTACTTTTCACCTGCATGTTCAGTCTCTTTTTTTTTCCAGAGTGCTGGCTAATGAGAGAAAAATCATGCTCTTCCTGTTGCAGAGTTTTAATATTGCTTCATAATTTTAAGTGGCTAGAAATGTTTTGTAATTGTAAAAATTGTTCTAACCTGAATAATATGATATTGCAGGATGTTTCAATCGATTAAAAAAAAAAAACTGGTAGAAACAAGAAAAGAAGAAAGGGGAGAGTAAAGTATTTCCACCATCTGAACAGTATTTTAGGAGGTTTTAGTAAGAAAGTGTTCAGAGGCAGATATACAATTCAGCGATTCCTGTATGATGTACACATTACTGGCCTTACATAACTAATATTATTTGTGGGCCTGCCAACGTACATTAACATCCAGTTTGTCAGAAGTTATTTTTGGAGCTATGCACGGTATGATAACAGGCTTCAGGTGATCGCTAGTATAAGGAGACATACGGAGTTGATTCCATTACTATTTTGTGAATGCCTGAAAACTGACATTCGTCTTTTGGTGAACGTCACGGTGTATGTTGTCTTTGCTTTGGCTCATTAGCAGCAATACAAAAGAACTGCCTGCTCACACCCTTGTTCTCCCACTCCACCTTCCCTGTTTATTACCTTAAGCCAATCCCAAAGTTAATAAATATTACCTGTGGCAGGCACCATTTTTAAAACTACAATCCACTCTGCTACAGGCCCCATGAGGATCTCAGTGTCTCTCCAGTAAGTGTTTTACAACTGTATATGCCTATTTATGTTGAATTGTGTTAGACATTTTACAACTGTATATGTTTATTTATGTTGAATTGTGTTAGACATCTAATATGATTTATGTTTTATTATTGGAAGTTACTATGGCATGCTAGCATTTTGTCTGCACCAAGTTGTTTTTAGTATAATAGTATGGTCTATTTGCATAGCTGCACCTTGTTCACTAATGTTATTCATGTAAATGTGTTGTGTGTAGACAGCTCATACTGGTATCTAATCATTTCTATATAATTGTGCTGTTACTGGTGGACAGAATCACATTAGAGACCCAGGAAAGAATGCTGCTCGATATATTTTTATCTGTGACTGCATAACTGTCTGATGAGGTTTCTTCTAACAGATGTTTTTCCAATTGGCTCAGTATCTGCATATGCTAGTAGTTGGTTCAAGACATATTTTCCTGTATGCAGTAGCTATTTTCTCAGTTTGTTTTTTGTAATCTTTATAATATATCTTTACCATCTCAAAAGTGCTTACTCCTCTCTGTACTCTTCTTTTCTAGACCTAATACCACTCTTAAGTATTCAACTGCGGTACTACCTTTATAATTCTTGCAAGAAAAGCACAGTTCAGGTCTGAACTGTCTGCAAACAGCTAAAGTTAACTTTGAGTATGTGTCTACCTGTTTGAGCCCATATTCATTTTTCCCCTGGAGAGCACTTTGCTTTGGCTTATAAGCAGCCCCCCCCCCCCTCACACACACACACTTATCTTCCACTCTCTCTCTTATTCCCTTCTGTTAGCAAATAGTATCCATAACTGATCAATACTGTGTGTTTGTTAATTTAAACTGAGACCACAGTAGCCTACTGATACAAGGTTATCCTGTTTTTCCACCTGAGTAATGGTTAAGAAATTACTTATAGTTTCAGAGCAGTCCTTGGTCAATTCTGATTGTTTCTTAAACACAAACTTGTCTTTACTTTGGCTCATTAGCAGCAGTACAAAAGAACTGCCTGCTCACACCCTTGTTCTCCCCCTCCCCCTTCATTACCTTAAGCCAATCCCAAAGTTAATAAATATTACCAGTGGCAGGCACCATTTTTAAAACTACAACCACCCTTTGTCACTATCATATGTTCATTTATCAGTTTACTCTGTTACCTGATTGTTTCCAGCCCCCTCATAAGAGCTACTAACAGGGTCACTACCCGCTTCGCTCCCCACCCTGCCCACTGTTCTCTCCTGCCCCAGTGATGCTACCTTTATTACATGCACAAACCCCACCCATCTTTCCAATAGCCAACCACAGCGCTAACCCAATACTACGTCCTCCATCTTCCCACTACTATCACACCTCCTCAACTAACATGTACAAGCATACCTTACCTATGCTCACTGCATGCACTCTCCTTGTATATCTTACATCCTACCAAAGTTCCATCATTCCCCCACTCAACCACTACCACTGTACTACTACTCACACCACCACTCATGTCTCACCCACACTCAGCTCCCCTCCCACCAACTCAAGAACCATCTCTATACACCCCGCACATATTCTACCAACTATATTACTCAAACATAAAGCATCCCTACAACTTAACATAGTAACCCTTCCACCATACCTATTACCCACAGAGCACAATCATAAAGTTTCCCTAATAAACAAACACATTCAAAAACTGAGAAAACTAATAACCTCATGCATATCAAAACTAGCCTTAAGTGGAGACATCCACCCCAACCCTGGCTCTACCATCTCCAACCCCAATCCTAATAATCATACTTGAAACCACAACTTCTCCCATATCACAGCCAGTAGAAAGCCAAGTGACTTTCTTCTACTAAGCCTAAATATTAGAACTATAATCAACAAAGTCCATGAACTCCATGCCACCATAGATTTGTACTCCCCAGATATAGTCATTCTGACAGAAACCTGGCTAAAACCTCACATTACCAGTGAGCAAATACTCCCTCCCGGTTACGGCATACTAAGAGTAGACCAGCTAAACAAGAAAGGAGGCAGTGTAGCTATAATATTTAAACAGCATCTAAACATCCAGATCTTAAAATCATCAGCTCCACAAATAGGCAATGAAGAAATAATATATACCAACCTCAAAATAAACCAAAACAAAACCATCAACATAATTGGATGCTACTTCCCACCTGGCCAAAACATCCCTCCACTAGAAAACCTCCTCAGATGGTCTACCCACAATCTCCCCCAAGAAACTATAATTTTAGGTGATTTCAATATTGACTGGCAATCTTGTTCTGGCAACCATCCAACCCATCATGTAGACCTTCATGGCTTCACCCAACTAGTCCAGTCGCCAACCAGGATAAATAAAAACTCCAGCAAGCACACTACCCTGGATTGGATACTAGTCAGTAAGAACCCCCAGTCATATATAACAGGATGCTTATCAGATAGCCTCAGTGATCACTCCCCGACATTCCTACTCAACAAATATCTATACCAAGCTAAATCTGTCATCTACAGTCAAATACGTAAAAAAATAAACTTTAACCCACTCACATTCATCTCATCCCTCAAAGAATGTAACTGGCATCCTCTAAAGTACCTCAGTCTTCATGATGCAGTTGAATTTTTTAATACTACCTTCCTGAGCATCCTTAATTACCATGCCCCCATAAGACTTTCCAGATCCAAAGCACAACCCTCCCCATGGCTATAGAAAGCCACTAAGTCAGAAATGAAAAACAGGGATAAAGCCTGGGAGCACTGGCGCAAAACCAAAACCCCCTCAACTAGACAGAAATTCCTAGAACTGTGCAATAGAGTCAAAAAGTTAATAAAATAGGACAAATTCCAATACTACCAGTCTGCCCTAGACTCCTCCCAACACAGCCCCAAACAATTCTGGTCCTCCATAAACTCCATCCTCCACCCAGGTAAAGTCAGTACCCCTCCTCCTAACATTCCTCACTCCTCCGAAAATATTGCTACCTCTTTCAACACACACTTCACACAAACCAGACTATCACTAGCTAAGCAACACCCCCCCCTCCAACCCACACCTTCAACTAGTAATCTCCCCACTGCCTTCTATTTTTCTACTGTACCTACCTCCAACATAAAAAAACTCTTAACTAAACTTAAGCCCACCAAATTAGCAGCAGACAACCTCCCAAGTGAATACCTACAAATCGCAGCTGATGCCCTGGCCTACCCTGTGTCCATCTTGATTAACCGATCTCTGTCAGAAAGTTACGTTCCCACACTGTGGAAAGTATCACATATAATTCCCCTCTACAAAGGCGGACCCTCCACAGAACTAACCAGTTACTGCCCCATAGCTATTCTCTCTCCACTCTCCAAAATACTAGAGAGATGCAAACACTCTCAGGTCTCAGACTACCTCCTTACTAACAACCTCCTTTCCAATACTCAGCATGGTTTCCGACCAAACCATAGCACCACCACTTCCTTACTCTCCTTTACTAACACTATCCTTCAGCATAAAAATAATGGCTATCTCTCCTCTGCTACTTTCCTAGACCTATCTAAAGCATTTGACATTGTCCCACACAAACAACTCATCTCTGTCCTCAATAACCTATCCTTCTCTCAATCAGTCATTAACCGGTTTCAGAGTTACCTGTCTGACCGCCAACAATCCGTTGTATGGCAGAATGACATATCTTCATAGGGGTTCCCCAAGAATCCATCCTTGGACCCCTACTCTTCTCTGTTTTCACCAATAATCTAGCCTCTGCCACCAAACATGGCACACTCATACAATATGCAGATGACGCAACCATCATCTGCTCAGCCCAGTCCCTACCCAAACTACAAAAAGTCACACAGGAAGCCTTTTCCTCTGTTGAAACTTTGTTATACAATGCCCAATTAATACTCAACACAAACAAAACTAAACTACTCATCTTCCAACCCACCTAACATACTCAAAACAACTCTCACTTTAATATCACAGCAAAAGACACCACCACTATATACCCAACTGAACACACCAAATTGCTAGGAGTGGAAATAGACAATAAACTAAAATTTGACCTTCACATATCCATGACCATAAAAAAAGTCCACAAAATACTAGGAGTCTTATACAGAAATAAGCAACTTCTCACATAAGCAGCAAAGATTTCAATAGCAAATTCCCACCTTATCTCCACCCTACTTTTTGCCTCTCCAATATATACCAAGCTAAGGCAATGCAATCTAAACAAGCTAGAGACCTGCTACAACAAAATTGCCAAATTCCAAGTAAAACACAGGGCACTGCTCCGATACAATAAAGGCTGTCTTTTAGCACTCCAGGACCTGCACGATCCAAAAAAACAAAATTCAAGGGTAGTCCAATAAAAAACTACTTTAATAGAAGAACTTGCCAGAAATGGCTACTAAAACATAAAATTAAACTGTGTATAATACATAATATACAAACGTTTACTGATTGAGCACTTTCATCTCCATCCAAAGACTTCTTCAGAATATAAAAAAAGAAAGAAACAGTAAAAACAGTGGGTTTAAAATACAGAGATTTAAGACAAGTTATTTGAAGCAACATTTTACTAAGCTGTCTTTTAAATTAAGGCATAAATTCTCAACCCAGATATAAATTATAAACCCTAAAAGGCAGTACATATAGTCATTCATATTCATAAATAGTTGTATAATAAATATAAATATATATATATATATATATATATATATATATATATATATAAATAAAAACTACCCAAATAGTAAAAGGTATTGTATAATATATATATATATATATATATATATATATATATATATATAAATAGCGAATATGATGCAAAAATAGGATGATTAATAAATGAAATATACATTGAATAAAAAATGTTTAATAATATATTTCTTACATACATTAATTCATGGGAAAAATACTCATATTGTTACCAAATTGTTTTTATTTGTATGGTGAATGCTATTATTTCCATGCCTCTTTGGGTCAGCTGCAAGGAGTTTTAATGCCAGGGTAATAGAAATGTGGTCATTGAGACCTTTGCCGCAACATGCATCAAGTCTCAGTTGCCAAATCATCTCTCTAAATTCCAGCTGCGTCTCCCAGTCACTACCCCTTTCTTGGTGGTTAACTTCTTCCAATACCCAGGATTTGTAATTTGCCTCTTTACATATCAAGGCATGTCTATACATGGCATTGTTTTCATTATGCTTGTTTATGTCCCTGATATGTTCATAAATCCTAGTCCTGAGATGACGTTCCGTTTTTCCTATATAGTAACACCAACAAGTCCCACAAAAGGCCAAATAAATTACTCCTTTGGAGTAGCAACTATTGTACCTATTTGCCCTTAAAGTCATTCCCAAGCTGGGTATTCTAATTTCTTTACACCCGGCAATATAGGAACATTGTGCACATCTCCCACACCTAAAAGTTTCAAGTTTTGTACAGGTCCCTCCTGCATTAATCTTGTTCTTCTCAATGATATTCTTAATATTTTTGTTCCTCCTAAAACTATATTTTATTGTATATTGAAATATATTAGTTTTTGTTGGCATATTTTTAAACATTTCTCATGTTTCATTAATGCATTTTTTCAACCATCCTATATCTGGGTTGAGAATTTATGCCTTAATTTAAAAGACAGCTTAGTAAAATGTTGCTTCAAATAACTTGTCTTAAATCTCTGTATTTTAAACCCACTGTTTTTACTGTTTCATTCTTTTTTTATATACTTGACCTTTAAACTATAATCATCAATTAAGTAATTTATTGCCAGCCAATGATTTTGTTTGAAACAATGTATAAAGACTGATTTTCATGTTGTAATATTGATTCTGAAGAAGTCTCCGGATGGAGATGAAAGCGCTCAATCAGTAAACGTTTGTATATTATGTATTATACACAGTTTAATTTTATGTTTTAGTAGCCATTTGTGGCAAGTTCTTCTATTAAAGTAGTTTTTTATCGGACTACCCTTGAATTTTGGTTTTTTGGATCGTGCAGGTCCTGGAGTGCTAAAAGACAGCCTTTATTGTATCGGAGCAGTGCCCTGTGTTTTACTTGGCTTATTTACCTTGTTTCTGGTTACCAGTTGAAAATTGCCAAATTCGCCACAGGGGCATCCTACCGTAGTCACCACTGTCTCTCACTTGCTGAACTGGGCTGGCTTGAACTCCCTCACCTCCTTCAATGGTATCAACTCTCACTTGCCCACAAACTAGTAAACCATCCACTAATTGTCCCATCCCTCCAGAATCTACTCCAACCCTATCGCACCACCAGACCACTAAGATCCAGCAACAAAAATCACTTGCAGATCACTAAAGCCAATAACTCTGCTTCACCAGATTTGGCCTTTTTTTCTCTTGTGCCATAACCAAATTATGGAACTCCCTCCCACCCACAATTAGCTCCGTACCATCAATCACCCACTTCCAAATTTTACTAAAAGCGCACTTAAAAACATGCTGGCTATGCCCTTGCAACTCCCACTCTAATATCACCCACCCCATCCAACCACTACCTTTCTTTCCACTCCACTAATTACCTTGATTATAGCAAGCTCAGATGCTCATAAGCCTAGTACTTATTATACAGCAGGAACTTCTTATTGTAACATTTGTTAATGTCTGTTATGTACTTCGCAGATAAAGATTCTAGTTGTCTACTGATGTACTATGTTCTTAATCTGTAAATATGTTTGTAATGAATTGCTATGTTAATCAAATTGTTAATCACTATGTAATCCACTGTAACTACTGTCTGCTTATTTTAACTGTGGAACTTTTCTCCCCGGGCCTCCACTGAAAATGGACCTACGTCCAGTCGGACACTCCTGGTCAACAAATGTAACTAAATAAATAAATAAATAAATAAAATAAATAAAATTTTTTTTGCTATACCATCTTGGACAATCTGTGTTTTTTTTTTTTTTTTCCCCTTTATTCTTTTGGAATAATTGATCAGTTTTACTACTCTAATTTATTGGAGTGGTCTAACACAGGTGGGACACATATATTACTCAATGATTCCTGTTTTATGGACAGAATACTCGTTTTAGTACTTAGCATTATTTGTGGGCCTGCTGACTTACATTAAAGACTCAGCTTGTCAAAGGTTATTTCCAGAGACTTAACATTCTTGAACGGAGTGAAAACAGGCTTCAGGTGAAGTTTTTCAGGATTGTTTCCTTCCATCTACGATTATTATTTGGGAATATGGTCACCTGTTTTGTTTTCTGATATACATTTTGGACTCCTATGATTAAAATGTCTTGGTCTTTTATTTTCTAACTTAGGTAATAATTGGTGTCTTGCTAGAAACTAAGCGAGTATATATATATATATATATATATATATATATATATATATTTTTTTTTTTTTCCCACACATGGCTTGCATAGTGTTATATGGGCCATATATACATGATTCATGGTGGTTCATTTTTGTTTAAAATGTAACCTGGTGATTATATATGTGAATACCACCACCGAGTTGGCATATTGAGAGTTTAATATTGTTGGGCCTGAGTTTCACATTTGTTTTAGGATCAAAGGGCCTATATCTGTGTGTGTATCCTTTTGATTTGGGTCATTGTTGGACTTTTTTGTCATTCGTTTGGCGGCTGTAACATTGAAAAATACAGATTTGGCCTTTTTCATAAAGAGACAGCATCACCTTTTTTCATCACAAATGGAAAGTCATTGTGTGGGGCACAAGATCTTTTGGGCTGTTTCATCATTTAACATCATTTATTTTTGGACTTATTTTTTATGGACATAATTGAATTGTTAACCAATATATCTAATAATTTCAGTTTTTTTTCTATCAATGTGAATGTTTGTCGGGATTTATACTTGGGATCACCAAGTTGGTTATATGCAGATCTAGGTATATATTATATTCTACACTTGGATTTGCCTGACTTTGACAACTGTTTTATGATTCATGTTGCTTATGGCATTGTATATTATTATGGTGTTTGTGCCAATAGTATTTATTATCTATATACTATCAGGAAGACTTATTAGGCACATTTTTTTATGTTTTACAGTTTTTTGCTTTTGATAATTGTATACTAATTGTATACTATAAGTAGCTATAAAGCTATTTATTTTACACTAGTACTAGCTACTAGCCACTTACACCCCTTACAAACACATATAACCTCGAGCAGACTCCACCCATTTCCAACCTTACCATAACACCACACACTCCAACAACAATGCCTACCTTCTCCTCACACACTATAATACAAGCTAGCCTACTAACCTCCCTCACTTGTCTTAGCCATCTTACACACCTCCCTAACACTCTCCTACCTCACATCTCCCATCCCACCACCTCATACCTCCCAAATACATCCCCTACTTATATAAAAATCTCCCCTGAACTCTGTTCTTGCAACCCAACCCTATATTTCAAACCCAAATTACTCCCCAACGCACCTCCCCACACCCTATTCTGATTTCTAACACAAAAACCTCTCCGCCTTCACAACCCTACTACCATATCCCCCCTTACACCACCTCATTTAACTCCTCCTCCACATCTTCCTTTCTCTCAAGTGACATCCGCCCTAACCCTGGACCCAACCACAACATTAATCTCACAAATCAAACCACCAAACCCCATAACCCCAAGTCAATCCGTCTTGCCACACTTAATGCACAAAACCTCAAAAATAAAATCCCTAACCTCCATGCCTGGCTCACTCACAACCAACCCGACATAACAGCCATCTCCAAAACCTAGCTTAAACCTTCCATCAAAGACAACAAAATCCTCCCTCCAGGCTACCAGATCCTTTGCAATCATAGAACTCAGAGAAAAGGAGGTGGAGTAGCTATTATCTACTCCTCCACATACATTTACGCCATACACCAACCCCATCCCAACCTTTGCCAATTCAGAAATGACAGTAGGCTTTTTAAAACTCAACTTCAAATCTATCTGCATCCGTTCCATATACATCCCTCCAGGGGATAATACCCAAACTCTAGAAGACATCCTCTCCTGGTTTAGCACCACTATCAAAAATGAAACCTATATCCTTGGTGATATGAACATTAACTGGCTTCTTTTAACTCTGATACCCTATCTCATTCAGTCAATCTTTACAACTTCACACAACTTATAAACCTTCCAACCAGGCCAAACAAGGATGGTACCTCTGGTACTATCATAGACTGGATATTGACAACCCATCCCCACCTTACCTCACATACTGGAATACTACCTGACCCTCTCAACGACCACCTACCAGCCTTCGTAGACCACCTACCCTCTCCCATAGAAAAACACCACCACTACACCCAAACCTGCAACCTAGCATCCTTCAACCCTGACATTTTCTCAGAATGCCTAAAGCACACTGGGTGGTCACCCCTAAAAACCCTTCCACTAGACAGTCCCGCTCCAGACAAGTGACAAGTGGAGTACCTCAGGGTTCAGTCCTGGGACCGCTCTTGTTTGGCATCTACTTCTCTGAAGTACAGGCCAACACTAAGGGACTCTGGCTAACAAAGTTAGCAGATGGCTGCAAACTGGGAGCCATTATTGAATCCCCAAATTATGTGGATACTCTATAAAAGGGCCTTACAGAAACAGATACTTGGTGCCAGAGCCATGGGCTCAAGCTCAATGCCAAGAAATGTATAGTTATCCCCTTTGGGAAAAAACATGTACCCGTGAATTACCATATGGGTGGCAGTACACTAAACACCGAAAGTGTGATAAGAGACTTAGGGACACAGGTGGACAGTGGTCTCACCTTCAATAACCACATTGTCACAACAGTCAGGAAGTCCTTCTATGTGGTACACCTCATCACTAAGGGCTTTTCATCTAGAAAAAAGGAGGTCATTGTCCCACTGTACTCATCCCTCATTAGACCCATTATAGTACCTCTCAAGACATTTGCAACAACTGGAAAGGCCGCAGAAATACCTCACTAAAAGAATCACAGGCATAAAGCAGATGCCCTACGCTGACCGCCTTAAAAAACTCCACCTATACTCTGTCGCATATCGTCTACTCAGAGGCAATCTCTGCTTAACATACAAGGCCATGTCAAACCCACAGCTGTTGGACATGCTACACTTAAAGAAATCCCAATCCCTCAGAGCCACACGCTCCAGGGATCTAAACCTTGTCATCACAATAAACAAAACATGCTGGAGGGATAGGTTCCTGACCCAGATACTCCCCAGACTCTGGAATAGATTGCCCATACATGTCAAGCAGAGTGCCTCTTTGGCCTTCTTCAAAAGGAACCTTGACGATTGGATGGGAGAAAGGAAATTCACCCCAGGGATCACGTCAGTCACCCTGCGAGACAGGGGTCCAGGGAAGTAAATAGTGTGGGAAGAAATAGCCAGGGAATTGTTATGGCTAGGCTTGTATAGGCCCTAGGGCTTATAGCCTAGTACCAACCTATGAACCTATGCTGTATCTTATTTCAACCAAACATTCTTTACCTTTCTAAATCAACAAGCTCCCCTTGGAACTAAATGCATCAAAACCAATCCCTGCCCCTGGCTATCCTATGAAACTAAACGTATTATGCACAAATGAGACAAAAAATGTAAACAGTACCAAAAACAGAAAACCCCCAACTTCCTCCTAGAATTTAAACCATTATGCAACCTGGCCAAGAAACTAACTAAAGATAGCAAAACCTACTACTGAAAACTCCAATCCATGCACTCAACCAACCCTAAAGAATTTTGGAATTCCATTTCCTCCATTTTTCACCATGGTAATAAAGACAACCCATGCCCAGATCCTAACCTCACCAGCCTAGAAATTGCCATAAAAGTAAACTCATTCTTTATAGACTGCATAGCAAAACTCTCCTCCTCCTTCCCTGACCCCCCCTCCAACCCTACCCCCTCATGCCCCCTCACCCCAATCAACATCCTCCCTCCACCCCTTTTAGCCTAACACCAATCCCCACAAACACAATAAAAATACTTCTCCTCAAGCTAAAACCCTGTTGTAATGCCCCAGACAATATGCAACCTACCTTCCCTGAACAATCTGCTAAAGCCATAGCCTATCCCATATCTATTCTTATAAATAGATCCATAAAAGAATCCTACGTCCCAACCATCTGGCACCATGCATTCATCATCCCTCTCCACAGAGGCAGTAAAAATATAGGCACAACTAATTTCATACCCATAGCTATACTTTCTCCTCTTTCTAAAATACTAGAAAAAACTATCCACGCACAACTCATGCCATACCTATCCCTAAACAAACTCCTCTTCCCTACCCGACATGGCTTTTGCCCTGGCTCTAGTACCATGACTGCCCTCCTTTCCTTTCTTGAAACCATCAACCTAGCATGTGGGAATGACAAATATGTATCTTCACTATTCCAAGATCTCTCAAAAACATTCAACACCGTCTCCCACTCCTTACTCCTATCCCAGCTCTCATTCTTACATCTCTCTTCCTCCATCTTAGCCTGATTTTCCAGCTACCTATCCAAACGCCAACAAGCTGTCCAATCGAAAACATCAACCTCTACTTTCTTACCAACACCCACCAGCATTCTCCAGGGATCTGTACTGGGCCCTCTCCTCTTTAACATATTCATCAACAACTTCCACCACTCCATCCCCAAAGCCTCAGTTATCCAGTACGCAGATGACTCCACCATCATCTGCTCAGCCTCCAGCCCCTCTGAACTTCTGCTAAAAAACAACTAGCCTTCTCCAAAATCCTAGATGCAATCCAATCACCTAGCCCTAAATGCTAACAAAACAAAACTAATGATTTTTACTCCTACCAAAAACTCCAATTTCAACAGAAATTAATTCTCCATTATAAGCCAGAATAACACCCCCCCTACAAATCGTTCACAGTACCAAGCTGCTAGGCATCATCATTGACGAAAACCTAAAATTTGACACCCCATTTACTCTGCAATTAAGAAAACCCATCAAAAATAGGTCTCCTCTACAGATGCAACCGTTACCTCAGCCCCTCCACCCGACAAACTCTCGCATCTACCTTCCTTCTCCCCTCTCTCATGTATGGTGCTCCCCTATTCACCAACCACCAACTTGGCCTGTGTTCCAAACTCAGATCCTGCTACCACAAAATTTGCAAATTTGCAAGCAATTCAAAAAAATCATCTCATCACTGCCACTCCCTACACAACCTCAAATGGCTAGAACTCCCCAACTACCTGAAATATCTACAACTAACAACTGCTCACAAGCTCATCTTCAAACCAGCAGTCTGCCCTTCTCTCACCACATCCCTAATAGCCTACATACCCAGCTGCTCCCTCAGATCTAACAGCCAAAACCTCCTACAAGTGCACAACCCCTCTCATCCCACTGGCCAGCTACTACTATCCTGCATCATAGCTAAACTGTGGAACTCTGTTCCCTCTCCACTATGCAGTATACCAAACAACAATAACTTCAAATCCCACCTGCACTCATATCTATCTATCTTCCAAATGGGAATGTGCTTCTCATGCTCCTACCTAAGCACCCCCCCAACTTTTAAATCCTGTACCTCTCTTATAAGGATATGTGATTAGTTCACTATCCTACTGTACAACTTTTGATTTTGTACTCTTATCCATTACTGTTTAACACACTCATGCTACACATAAGCTTTTTGCTTCAAATGCTTTTAAAAATGGAACTTTCTAAGTCAGTAAGTAACCTCTGTGCTAGCTTTACTTGCAATGTTTAAATGCTTCAAATTAAATCTTAAAAAGATAAATTCCTATCTAAAATGTATTATCTTAGCCAGG
Source organism: Protopterus annectens (assembly GCF_019279795.1). Classification (NCBI taxonomy): domain Eukaryota; kingdom Metazoa; phylum Chordata; order Ceratodontiformes; family Protopteridae; genus Protopterus; species Protopterus annectens. Next base: position 609,578,376 of record NC_056750.1, on the reverse strand, counting down.
ATTATTTAATGTTTTAAAATAGTTTTTTCTTAAAATAATTTTTCCCATCTAATATAAGCCAGATAAGGGTGGGGGCTTGGTTATCTTTGACAACAGTGATTACTTAAATAGAATGTCCTGTGTTGTGGATGGTCCAGCCTACACACCCTCTTCAGTTAATGAGATGAATATGGCTTATTCTAGGAATAGGGGTTACTTCCGAGATTTATTCTTGGCAGGAAAAATTGATAATGACACCTATCAATACATAGATATTACTACACCGAAGACACCTGCTATTTTCGGAATTCCAAAGATCCACAAGAATCTTTACCACCCACCCATGAGAGCTCTCATAGATGCTAGATCTTCCATGACATATCCATGTGCACGTCTAGTGGATGTAATTCTTTCCAAACATATAAAAAAGGTCCCTTATATATGCAAAGATTCATGGTCCTTTTTGTCAGCCATAAACGAGCTTCCTTTTGATCCACTATGTAATTTTCTTACTATAGACGTAGTGGATCTCTATACATCTATTCCTCATTTGGAAGCCATTGAGTGGATAGGATCCTTTTTGAACAGCTTAGAGGTTCCGAGAAATGAAATAGACATTGTAACGGACCTATTGGATATAATACTCACATCCAATTTTTTCATGTTTGATAAAAAATATTATTTGCAAAAACAAGGGATTGCAATGGGGTCACCATGTGGACCCTCGGTAGCCAACATCTTTGTAGCCTACTGGGAAAAACACTTTATGTTTGGTAATGATAATTACAACTCACAGATGATTTATTACACAAGATTCCTGGACGACATTTTTATAATGTTCAAGGGTTCAGAAAATGAAGCTTCTAAACTTGTCGAATACATGAACAACACCACAGAATTTTTCAGCTTCACGTACAAATTTTCTACTACTTCCATTGATTATTTGGATGTGAAACTAGAAAGGAATTTAGAAGACGGGTTACTGGTATCCTCTATACATAGGAAACCAACTTATTGCAACTCATTCCTCCATTATTCTAGTCAACATCCGCACAAACAAAAACGCTCTATTATAAAAGGACAACTGATTAGAGCAGCAAAAATGTGTAGTACGGAGGAAAATTTCTACATTGAATGTCAACTTTTAAGTGACATGTTTAAAAATAGGGATTACCCAGAAGTACTTATTAACGAACTGATAATGGAGGTGAGGAACAAGAGAGAAAATGGCTTCTATATACCCTTACTAAACATCAGAACAAGTGGATGTGAAAGTGAGCCCACACATACCATTGTGGTTGATTACACAGCAGTGGAACCTACTTCAAAAAATACTCAAGAAGATACACGGAATTTTTCCCGTAGTTTCATTACAACATACAACATGGAATTTAAGGAAATTAATTCCATTCTTTATAAAAATTGGGCGTTCATTTCTAGTAATAGATTTTTACTAGAAAAATTGGGTACAAAACCAATTGTAGTTTATAGGAAAGGAAGGAACTTAAAAACCTTATTAGAAGGAAATTACAGTGAAGAGTCCTTCACTAGACAAAAAGGAACATTCACTTGTGGACGATGCAACTGGTGCAGCTGTGTCAAAACAGGGAGTTCCTTCCAAATCAGAGGAAAGAAATACCAAATAAGACAAAAAATCAATTGTGAAACAAAGTCCATTGTCTATCTGGCCATTTGCGATAGCTGCCCGGCGTACTATGTTGGAAAAACAGATAGAAAGTTCCGGGAGAGAATTTACCAACATATGTACGCCATAAGAAAACAAAATATGGATAATGCTTTAGCAAAGCATTTAGATCAACATATAGGACATAAATTTTATTTTATGGCTATTGATCATATCCCTCAGAACATTAGAGGAGGACCTACGTCGATTAGGCTTGAAACCAGAGAGTTGGAATGGCAAATTAAATTGGATGCCTTCAACTCCCCGGGGTTAAATGACAATTGCAATATTGCTTGCCTTCTCAAATTGAAAAGTTACCTTAGATAACCTAATTATAGTTAATATAACGGGTATCTTAAGGGACAGTCAGCGAGAACCTAGGTTTTTTAAAAACCTTCGTTCATCCCTATATATATAAATGGATTTTAGTACAATATGATGGGATAATCAGGGCTATAAGAGTATTTGCGATCTATTTAGGGCTTGATTACAAATATACCCCTTCATACCTGTAATAACAACAGATCTGGAGGTATGGATTAGTGTTATAGACCCTTGGGGGTACTAAAAGCTTGACTCAATCATTATTTATTTAACCACAAGGATGTCAGGCAGATATAAATATGTACACATTAAGGTGAAGGACTGTCGATTTACTGTACTCATAACAACTTTGTTACAGGACCATGGGGAGTATTAAAGCTCGACTTAACTAGTCAATTACTTACTTTTATACAAGGACGCCAGACAGCTGTAATCATGTATACATTGAGGGGAAGGACCGTAGACATACTGCATCTATAGAAAAATTTTTTGTAAGCCTAGATGTCAGGAATTGACTAATCCTTGACGATAAAATACAGAGGGCATGTAACATATAAGTATCCTATATATTTTACAATAGCTCTATATAGAATTAGATTGAGTGTGAGAGATTAACAATAATACACACTTCATACATTTTGAGTTTAGGATATTCATATATATAATTTTCTATTTCTTCATGATAAAATACAATTTACATGAATAATAAGTTAAGAGTGAAGTTTATTTAATAGTTTTATATTTCAACTATTGATTTTGTACAGCTGTAATTGGAAAATACCGGACTGTGCCTTTAATTGAAGAGACACGTCTAGGTAGCGAATATTACACTAACTGTATGTAACAAATTTTAGACTAACATTTTTAAAATTTTTATATTTATTCTAATGGTCGGATGACATTATACATTATGTGCGTGTATCTGGGTCGTTGTGAAAATGGCGTGGTGTAAAAATTTATGACTCTTGTATTTTTGTACTGATGTATATAAAATAGTAGGAAGTGTGGGATGGCTTATAACACACCTTCAGGAAGTGATGTATACCTTTCACACAACGTGATTTTATGTGTATAAAGAGCGCAAAATTTTAAAATATTTTATTTCTCTGAGGAAGCTGGTCTATTCAGACTGGCGAAAACGCTTTGTTTTGTGGACGAATAAATTTACCTTGCGTTAAGGAAGAAACACTAGTTGGCGTGGTTGTGTACTTGAGCTTTATTTTATTTTTGTAAAATATGTAACCTCTCACTATGAATGTAACTGCTTGTGGAGCTTTTCTCCCCATGCCTCCACTGAAAATGGGTTGCTCTGACCCAGTGGACTCTCCCAGTCAACAAATGCAAATAAATAAATAAATAAATAAATAATATCAATACAGAGCCAAAATGGTGAGGTTTGGGGGCAGGGAAGTTGCAGACATAAATGGCCCCAGTGCTGTGCTCATCTTTTACATTGATTTGGTGATTTTGGATTTACCCCTAAAAGGATGCCCCACCTGAAGGACAATTCTAGCATATTCTTTACTCTTTCACAGAGGAGTTTTTTCATTAGAGAGAAAGAGAAGATGTGGCAGCAGAGAGAGCATGTCTGTGAATACTAACTCTTTCCTTAGTTGTTCTCATTCTAAAGGGTACATTTTTTTTAGAGCTGCTAATATCCTTTTTTGGTAGCTGTTGCTTGGATCTGACAGGGCAGCTTGTCTTTCATTATAGTATGTGTCAAATAATGATGGAATATTCAAGATTTTTAGTGTTATGTCCCTTTATAAACTTTATTTCCATGTTTTGGATGCATTTTAACGTTGTACTGGGCAAAGTTATCTGAGGGTCACTTTTTGCTTACTTTAGCGTAACAAAATGGATTCCTGGCCTCTGTAATACTGCATACTCTTGAAGTTATACTTTGTAACTTAGAGCAACACAACAGTGTCTTTCATTCATTTGTATTTATTCATTATTTGCAGGAGTTAAATAACCAAAAACAACTTTTTTTATTCCTGCCTGAGATGGCATATAAAATATAAACAACAATCTACATAGGTTCATAGGTTGGTACTAGGCTATTGGCCCTAGGGCCTATACAAGCCTAACCATAACAATTCCCTGGCTATTTCTTCCCACAGTATTTACTTCCCTGGACCTGTGTCTAGCAGGGCGACTGATGTGATCCCCAGGGTGAATTTCCTATTTCCCATCCAATCATCAAGGTTCCTTTTGAAGAGGGCCAAAGAGGCGCTCTGCTTAACATGTATGGGCAGTCTATTCCAGAGTCTGGGGAGTCCCTGGGTCAGGAACCTATCCCTCCAGCATGTTTTGTTTATTGTGATGACAAGGTTTAGATCCCTGGAGTCTGTGGCTCTGAGGGATTGGGATTTCTTTAAGTGTCGCATGTCCAACAGCTCTGGGTTTGACATGGCCTTGTATGTTAAGCAGAGATCGCCTCTGAGTAAACGATATGCGGCAGAGTATAGCTGGAGTTTTATTAGACAGTCAGCATAGGGCATACAGAAATGAAATTTATTTGATATAAGCAGTTCTAAGGTCATAACTGGTACCATTCTACAAAATGATCAATTAATGCAAAGTAAATAATATTACGTTATATTTATAATAATATACTGTCAAATGCATTTGTTTTCTGAATAACTGCATCTACCACAGTATTAAAAATAGTTAAATTGTACTTTCCTTAAGGATTAAATATTTACTTACTAAATTTGTTTGTAATAAAAGATTCTTTATTCCTTTTTTTGTAAACAGGAACATGTGATATTGAGGACATTGACACTATTTTATGCAAGAACGGTATGTATTCTCAAGTGTGTAAAGACTGTTACCACTAGAGGAAGTAGTAGAAGTTATTACTGTGATAATCATATTCATTAAAAATGGTAAACATAATTACAAAACATCATGTTCTACAAAGTGCATCACAGTTACTTGGAATTCTACTTTTCCTTCCCTTATCAAACAGTAGTCTGTTCCCCATGAGAAACGTAGATTCTGCTTCACAATGAACAGAAACTAAGGAACTTTTGATCGAACTAGTGTAATACTACCCACTTCTTCCAGATTGGGTCATTGCCCTGTTGGTCATTTCACTTATTTTCAAATGCAGCTATTGTTGTTGTTAAATCATGAGGATTTTAAGCCTAGCATTGATTTGCTTATTTATGTATGTATGCATATATTTGTTTGTTTTTTTCTTAGTTCTTTTAGGTTTCTTATTTTTGTCTGGCGGTCTACTTGTGCATTATAAAGAAAGGTACCAGTACTTCTTTTAGGTTTGCAATTGTAGAACAGAGAAGAGAAAATTATGGTTTCAGGTCTCTGTCCTTCTGAAAATCAAAGCCCCTTTGCTTGATGGCTTATACTTTTAAATGTAACAGCATAAGGTTCATAAATAGTTACTGTGCATGTGGTCCAGGAGACCAATGAGCAACCTAGGCTGATTTTCAAATTGCCCCAGAGCAATCACTGATTAAATGACTTGCTCAGAGTAACACAGTAGGCCAGTGAAAGCTTAGATAATTAAACCCTGGACTGCATGAAACAGCACATAGCCATAAACCTCTGTGATAAATGTGTGAGTTTCTGAGGAAGAGGCCTAGACTAAAATATTATGACCACATGCACCCTCCCATTACTTTGTTTTTTGGCTCTGATTAATAAGCAAATAACTGGAGAGCTATTAGTCTCATATTTTTGTCTGTTCATCATGAAATTTGTGGTTTTCTAGTAAATGATGGAGGATTACAGTCACCCAGGGCTGTCTTAACAGCATTATTGACACCCGGGCAAAGCAGTGCACTCAAGCATCTACCTACACAACCACTCACAGGATTAAAAATGAAAATGGCCGATAAAATGAAACATATCTTTATTGATACTTCCAACAAAATCAGTTTTTAAACACTGTACACCAAAGACTAGTCAACATAAACATTGAACAGTATAACATGAGCTTTGAAAAACACAAAAATCTCAACAAATTAATGATACTACAACTAGCAAACGATATAGACGCAGATGGCTCCGAATGAAATTATTATGAAATATTTATTATTAATCAAGTGTTCAACATAAACGTTTGTGAAATTTCTTTGCACAGAATTGTTTTATCATTGACTTGATGTCAATGGTCTTGATGATGTCATTTTCCATATACATAAGTGAAAGCCAGCTCAAAAGCTGCTGCCCCATTGTGCTGTGAAGCTGATTTTTTATAAGTTTCAGTCTTGAAAATGAAAGTTCTCCTGCACAATGGGTAACCATCACACACATGAATACTCTGAGTGCAATTTCAATATTGGGAAACACAGATTTCAAGTTGTCCGAAATTATTTTTCTGTATAATGCAGGGAGAGTCTCACAATTTTCACCAACAACAATGTAGTGCTTGAGAAGAACATATTCATTTAAAAGGTCAGCATAATTAAGCCCCAGGATTCACGAAGCCTCCGTGTAAGAGTTATAACTCTTACACAGAGGCTGCAGTTAAACGGAGTGATGTCAGCATGCTCTGCATATTCATGAGAGCATGCTGAATCACACCTAAGTCTAACACGGTCCATGTAAGACAGTAGGGGGCATGTCCATAGGCTGAGCCCTGCAAGCGGACACGCCCCCAGAAGTGTAAAAGTGCCCAAAGTAAACACCCACAACAGAGTCCATGGAAATGTGAATAAACACAACACAACACATGCCCCCACAGACTATGAACATAAAATATATATAAATGAACATGTTATATATTTTTTTTAAATTGTAAAGATGTTTAACCGTGAGTGCGCTCGTTTGCGCGGGCATGCCCATAGCGCAGCTACAGTTAGTCAGTGGGAAAGCATATAAGAACTAAATATGCAAAATAAGCCAGGAAGCAATAGCGTAGCGGTAGAGATGTTGGCTGAAGAGCAGGCATTCATGGTTCAAGCCCCCACAACACCAATTTTTTTTTTTCAAAATAAGCAGGAAACAAGTCCCTGACAAATATGTACACATAAAATCACATTTTATGTAAAATGTAATGAAATAGCCCATTTATATTGAAGAAATGTGAGGTAACAAAACAATAAAAAATGCCATATGTGCCCATAGCTGAGCTACAGTTTAACAGGGTGAGTGCATCTGCCCGTAGGTGAGCAGTGGTTTAACTGGTGCAAAATGAGTGCCCGTAGCTGAGCAGTGGTTTAACACACCAAATCTATGTGCCCCTAACTGAGCTGAGTGTAATATGCGTGCCGATAGCCAAATGAGGCTTAAATCAGCGTATCCCGTTTGCGCAGAGCTGCGCACCACGCAAATGAGCTAACCGACGGGCAACAGTGAGCAAGCCGTATCAAAACTGCCTTTAGACAGACACACCCCTCAGCATGTCTAGACAGTCATGAAAAATAAAAAGCAGTGGCCAGGTTCGAACCCAGGATACGATACACCATAGTCAAGGTACAGAACCACTAAGCCATGACAGCAGTACCTGTAAATGCAATAATAGCTAATATATAGGAATGAATACAAACTAGAGCATGAGCATGACAATGCAGGTTTACTGAAGTTGATACAATTCCAAAATGGCCAATCACAGATATGTCTGGGAAAAACGGACTATATAAGCCCCATAGGCGGGAATACACAGCATAAACGATTGTAGAACTGACCTGCAGGCAGAATGACAGGAGTAGGAGAGGGTAGTCGCTTTCGAGCGCAGAGGTGGGGTGTTGAGGAGTCCAGGTACATGGTCTGGCTCCTAGTCCATCATCATGAGGCCCAACTCATGCAGGGCCAGGTCCTCTGGGGAGCATACAGGGCTGAGGCGTGGGACCGGTTGGCTCATGATCTCACCAGTGCCACAGGGATTCCAAGGACTGGTGAACAGGTCTGTCACCACCATGTGGACCTGAAGAGACGCAAGCAGGACCAACTGAACCTTTGGATCCAGGAGGCCCGGCAAACACCCAACGCCCCACTACTGAGTAAGTAACATTTAATTATGTATGTAAGAAATTAAACTAGCTGATATTATGGAGATGTGTATTCCAGTATTACTTCATTTATATTACAGCTGCAGGTGTCCGTTCTGCGAACCGCAGAGCCTATGGCGATAGGCTGGTGCGGTTGCGCCACCAGGCAGGTCAGTAATCCACTACCAGTAACTGTAAAGAAATATAAAAGTATGACAGTCAGCAAAAGAGTGCAGTGTAGTCAGTAAGGAATAGAATCTGCAAGTAACAGTGTGAAAGTGTATGCAAGTATTGCTTGATTACAAAAGTGTGTTTCAGCCTGTAAGTTTAACCTAAATATGAAACTGTCCAACATATACTCTGAAATAAAAAATGCCCTGCCTGTAAGAAAATAGTACACAACCTGCAGCAGGCTGAAAAGTATAGCTGCAGAAGATGATGAAATCACATGTGTGAAATATATCCCTGTGGAAATACTGAAACATGACAGAAGTGAGACTACTGGAAAGGATTGTAATAACTACTGGTAAAACATGTCAATAAAGCCTAGAAGTACCATCCTGAATAGTAAAATGAAAGCAAGTGAGAGAGTGTGAGAAAGTGTCATGAATCCAGCAATACAGTACTAATAACCCCTGAATAAAGTATACTGCAGTCAAGACAGAATGAAATGCATGTGATATTCAAAACCAAACAGCAAAGTCTGTTCAAAGTGTTGCTGCATCTGGAATGTGTATCCCAAAATCTGGATATGTTGCTCTCAGTCTGCAATATGCAGATAGGATGATTGTCTGATATACCAAACATCCACACTTGTCTACAGCTATATAAAGCAAATGTAGCAGGGTGATGTAGCTGAACAAAGCTAGATATGAATGTGTATGAAGAACCATAAAATGTATATTGATGTTGCAGTAACAGTCCTATCACCAAGTTGAAATAGTTATCATATAGGAAACTGTAGTTAGAACAGTAGTGTGTATATAACTGTAGCTATTAGAAATGTACAGCATATGTATTGTTATTTGAAGGTGTTAATGTTACTTTCTCCACCCAACCCTATAACCACATATAACCCATTCCACGTGAAAATGGTATGTGCAATCACAATTAACACCCCTGGACGTTTGTCCTGTTGGGTCATATATATTTGCATGTCTGTTGATGCATCTGCCCTGTTCATACATCCACACCTGATGGCCTGTTGCCATCAATTAACCCTGCATGTTGTTGGACTGTGTATGTCTGTTCGAATTATGCATGTGTTATGCACGCTTTTCAATGGTGTGAATATCTGGGTGTTTGGTTAATGGGAATACTAATGCATGCTATTACAACTAATTGTGAATGGTATTATATGTCACTAACCCAAACTGTCATGACATAATGCAAAACATAGTACGACAGGGAAGGCGGGTTCCAGCAGACCCACCTCTCCCACCTCAGCTGGCGAGTGCACCTGGCACTAGTGCCGAGTCCAGACCCTCCTCCGGTGGCCCTGTGCCACCTGCGGGTGGAAGTGCTGTAGGGGATGGGGCTCGCCCCCCCCTCTGCAAGTGTGGCCAGAGGAGGACCACCACTCACCCTCTGTAGCGTCCGGACTGTGGTGCGTAGGGAGATTCGGGACTCTGTTCTTGAGCCCCTACGCCAGCTCGAGGCATGGGTGGCGCAACTAACGGGCATGCCTGTTGCCCCGCCTACACAGCCCCCAGCACAGCCCCGTCCTGGGCAGTGAAGGAACAGTGGCAACTGCCTATAGGTGGGGATATCAGTTCCACTGTTGCCATCTGTGGGCTCATGGGCTCTGGATATCCAAACCTCCATCCCCGTCAATTGTGTAACCCCCCGCACACGTGTCATACACCGCCCCTGTATGCGTCTTATTTGTCTTGTCTGTTTACCTACCCAACCTACCTCCCCAGCTGTACCAACTTCCTTCACCTGACATACCACTCTCACCTGAAAAAAAAAAAAAGGGCACTCTGTACCCACAAAAAAATTACGCCCCATACATAGCTGCCAATTCCGCACACATGTCTACTGGACATGGAACCTATCAATTACAACTGGCTGTACAACAAGTATTATTGTTGTCCTGACACCTCTCTCAGGGGTGGAAGGTTTCAAATGTCACACCAAATTGCACACATATGCACAGCTGTTGCTGATGAAGAAATGGGCAGCTATGGGCCTTACCTACATCCCTCCTGCACATCCCAAGCTTGTTTCCCTACTGTCTTACCCTCTTTGTGACCCCTTTTTTACCACTTTCCTGTCTCCCCATTTTCTTTTCTTTCAAAGAAAATAGCGCAGGTGTGCGCAAGAGTAAGCACGTTTAAGCGGTTGTAAGCGGGTGTGCATGGAGCTACCTGCCAGTGCGCATGCGTGAGCTCCGCGCAAACCAGCGCTAACCCGGTTACAACTGCTTAAAAGTGCCTTAGTCACTTTGATTGACAGGTCCTGTACTCAGTTCAAAAGCAAAATAAAATCCCACTGTGAGTCCCGAACCCAGGACCTTGGAAACAGTAGTCTGCGTGACTTACCACTAAGCCATGACTCTTATACAAGAACATTGTGCTAAAATAAATATATCATGTAATAGTAGGAATGAATGTAAAGGGAATATAGATGTGTAGTACACAAAGCATGCCATTTAGAATTACTATCAAAACTAGTGGATTTCCATAATAGTAGTGTGTGAACAGAAACAGCCATGCTAGTTGGAAGCTAGTAGGTAATAATGTCACTATAGCACCTTGCAAGCCACACACATACTCGCAGCAGGATAAGCACTGCCCATACCCCACAACCTCTTACAGGAACACATCTGGACCAAGTAATAAAATATGTGGAGCAAAGGCCCAAAACCAGGGACACATTACAAATAATGTTACAACAAACGCAGACAGTTCAGAGAGTAACAGGGTCTGCACTTTGTGGGATGTTTGGAAGGGTATGCAGTCTGAAACTTCAATGTTTGTCACCATATTCTGACTTGAGCCCAGAGTGACTTGCCAGAAAAAGGTGTGCATGAGATATTGACCAAAATATGAGGCAGACGTGGACAACCTGCAAATATCTGTACACATGACGGGTCTGGCACAACCATATTTGAATAGTTAAGAGCCTAGACATAGCAACAGTGAATGACTTACAGGGATGCCACACAGACCCCATGTGAAATGTACAAACAGTAGGCAGAAAGGTGTAACACATGCAAAGGTAACTATGGAGTCCTGAAAGTATTCATCACTTGCATGGCAGAAAAAGTGTAGTAATACATATGCTCATGCTAACCCACAGTCACAACTGCAGCATACCAGACATTTTAATGGGTGTACCCCACTGATATGTACCATTCCATGAGGCACATAAAAGATGAACCTGAAACTCTCTGGGGCCTGCTGAGCAGCATACTCAAATACCCTAATAGATGTCAAGGCCCACACCATGGCCAGACCACACTGCATGCTGTAACACCCTAGCAGATATAGCAAGCATTCCAAGGTGTGAATGTACATGGAAAATAGGAAAGCTACAGCAGCACACTACAGTCAAGACACCTAACAGGCATACAAGTAGTGAATGTAAAGGGCAACTATTGAAGCCTTAGCAACAAAGTGCAAGCAAAAGTGAAAGTAAAGCACACACACACACATTAACAGTAGTAGTAGTTGTAGGTGTTAGTGTACAGGAAACTGGAGAAATGAATGGAGGAATGTTAATCTACAACACACCTGGAAATATGAGAGAGATACCAACCTTTACACACACAGAACATCATCCACAGCATAACAGCATGGTCCCTGCCCTTAAAATCTGAAAGGGCTACGCCTATCTCACATACCTTTTTATAGCACTGTTCTGAAATCACAGTGAGAACTGCAATCAGTACACAACTGGCTGCATGCAATTAGCAAATGCTGGCTAACAATTGGTGCAGAGGCTATCACATGAGCATATGCAGATACCTACAAAAGTATGCTGTACTCCCAATCCACACATGCAATACTTTCATTGCACCCTGAGAAGGACGTGAGAGACAGACAGAGAGAGAGAGAGAGAGACAGAGACACAGAAAACTGCAATTAAGCAGACACAAACAAATTGTTCAGCAACAGCTACCTGAAAGCTGACAACTGGGAAGTGGAGCAGCAGGACAGAGAACCTGACAGCAACACAAGCAGCTGTGACAAACACAGGTAATGTAAAGTAATACTATGAAGGTCTACATACTGTGAACCCTCCATATGTGTCATTGGTCTGTATCCATATGTATATGAAGATGTGTAAAGGGCAGGGGACATACAGCAACTATCAGTGAAGGCTGTACATACATTTGTATGTGAAAGCATCTATGTGCAAATATCAATGTTGGTTGATTGTAGGTTGTAGTGCCATGTACAAAGTAGGTTTCACAGTTATGTATGTTTAGCAGTATGTTACTGTGTGTATACAGTATGGTAGACAAATATGTTGATATACCTGTCTAACATATGGATACGTATGTATGTCAACATATGTATGTGTATATATATATATATATATATATATATATATATATATATATATATATATATATAATTTGCATATATGTATACATACATAGAGAGAGAGATGTAGGAATACATAGACAGATGTAGATAGAATATTGTACAAACATATCTATGTAATGCACACATACAGATATAGATATATGTAGATACATATACATAGACACACTGATCTGACTATCTACAGGTATGACTGTATATGACGACCTGCAACACAGCCTGTCCCAGCCCCTCTGTCACTCACACCCCCTCTGTGCCCCCCCTCCACATCTATAGCAATATATGTACATCAATATATATATATATATATATATGTGTGTGTGTGTGTATATATGTATGCGGACATATATATATATATATATATATATATATATATATATATATATATACATATAGATATATCTATATACATAGAGATATATCTATATATATATATATATATATATATATATATATATATATATGTATATATATATATTTATATATATATATAGAGAGAGAGAGATGAATATAAATTCTGAGTGAGGCACATGTGTACAGATGTATTGCAACAGGTGCCTGGTGACAAAGGCATGGAGTAAACACCAGTGTCAAAACCGGAGTACCATACCACATTCCAGATCACCTACACCAGTAACCACCAGATATGTGATTGGCTGCCCACCACTGCATGTGTCAGGGATGAACAGGGTCATAAATGTGTACAATAGTGGCCCCAATGATATTCACAGTGGCACACTATCCCTGGAATAGCTGCACATGGTATGTGTCAGCGGACATGGTGTGTCAGCTATGGACATGTAGGTCGGTGTACCCCTCCACACCACATAATGGATGCCATGGTATGGACCTCACATGACAGCTACAGATATGGAGAAGGACACAGTGACATGTACAACACTGTCACAATGCACTCAAACACATTACCAATGCACAGTGACTGACAACACCACAGAGTACACATATGCTACCCACATAGAGGTTACCACTCCCGGATTTACATATGTAAGCCACACCCATGACAGATGTCCAACAACCATAGTAACACCTCAAACCATCCACAACCTACATGTCTGCTGTGTTCGTCCGTGCCACTGCAATAGAGTGCACATGTGGAGGTAAGAGTTCCTACCCACAGATAAGACATACCCTGCAATAAACCACACAGTGTTAAGAAGCAAGACTCCCCATGGGTACATGTCACACATACCCCTGCTGAACGTTAGTCAGATAGGTAATATGCCATATGAGTCACCCTGTGTAACTGTGTGACAGCAGCAGGTACCATCACACCACATGTGTCACAATGGTCAGGGTAGCAGAACAGTACGCTGCTGTAGTCCCAGGGGCAATAGCATATTGTATAGTATTGTATTGTAATGTAATGTAATGTATTGTGTTGTGTTGTATTGGAATGTTGAGGTGCCTCCTTCGTGGAGTGGAACCACTGCTGCTGTGCGCCAGTGTACAGGTACATATCCTGTAATCAGGCTAGTGTTACATAGCACTTCTATATGTGTGTTTAGCTCCTGTCAGAGTTTATGTAGCATGCAACTGGGGATACCATCAGGTCCCATTCATGTTGTGTATTCTGCTGTCCTGAGGGTGGCTCTCACCTGGACATCTGTGATGACAGGGAGGTTATAGTCAGCTGGGATAACTATGTCTTATTTTGGGGGAGAGGGCGGGGTGACACCTGCACTGAACCTGTCTGCCACAATGTTGTCGATATCTGTGGTGTCAGTGAAATATTTGTTGTTGTGTACTAACTATGGGCATAGAGGATGGATCCTGACCAGGTTGCTAACATAACTGAAGAAGGCCTTCTGGTTATCTGTAGTGTCCCTCTTGATTTCCCTCTCAAAGTTGCCCATGGATTTTGTATGATGGAAAATAGATCCTTACTAGTGCTGCTCAGACATGCCCTCCCTTTATGGAATTATGCTCTGTCTTGCAGTAGCTTCCATCTTCTGTAATACAATCTGTCTATGGCTGGGGTCCACCAGACAGGATGCTGTCCTTTGTGGAGAGTGTATTGGTCATATATGGGATTGCATGATCCATGCATTCTCGGAGATGTCTGTAGAAAGCAATTGTGTAGGGGTCAGCATTGTGGGTTGTATCTGCCACTGGCCCAGTGGGCTGAAAGGATACCATGTCACTGTTACAAAGTGTAAAGTTTGTATCTGTAATGTTATGCACTATAGTCGTTTGTGCTGGTGGTGGAGGTGGGATATGTATATCCAGGGCAATCAGTGTGTGGTCAGCTCACAGTAGTTGATGATGTAAGCCATACAGTACCTAGATACAAACCCCAGAGTGAGGAGGTGCTCTTGACCTGAATCAGTGTTCTGACTGCTGGGGTTTGGTAGTATGTCATATGGAGTGTGCCAGGTACTGTTGCACAGTTGCTGGCTGAGCACTGATACCTGGCCATCTACATGTGTATCCACCAATAGACAGACAGATGCTACATATGTGAGATATGTTGTATCATAACAGTCGAGTAGCATGTGTAGTATGTGTGCCAAATTCTGCTGACATATATTGCTGATACCAGGTTATTTTCTTTCTCAGGTACATGGCCCACCCGCAGAATCCCACCTACTCCACAGCTGAGGATGAGGAGATACACCAGAGCCTGGTGCGGGATTATGCAATACTCTTTTCCCGCACCAGCCAGAATCAGCAGGAGAGGGCTGCACTGTGGCAAGACCTTGTCCGTCGGGTAAATGACATAGGCACGCATAATAGGACATATGAGCAGGTACGACATCACTGCAGTGATTTAATCAGACATGTCCGTCAGCGTGCGTCGGATATCCACAGGCAACAGGTCGCCACAGGTGGTGGGGTGGCTACACATCCCCCACTCACCAGACTGGAGGGACTACTCATGAGTGTAGTGGCTCCAGTCCGCCAGCAACAACAACAGCAGCAGACATGCATTATGATGGAGGCTGGAGCCACGCAGCAAGACAGTGAACGTGCAGGTAATATTCCATATGTATAGTTGACTGTTGTGTACACTGATAGTTAATGCATGTGTGAGGTGTGTCCTTGGTTTGTAGCTGTCATCATAGTATTTAATGTGCAAGTGTGATATCCTCAATATTAGCAGCTGACCTGTGAAAGGCGACTGTTGTACTACTGACCTGTATCATACTCAGTAACAATGGCACAGTTGTGCCCACTGACATTAGTTTCTTCACGTCTGCAGGGCCCTCTGGTATAACTGCAATGCAGCCTATCCATGCTGGTGAGTGTGTATTAACAATTCCTGTAATAGTGTTGATAGTAATAGTACTATTTGGCTCACGTAGTAGTGCTCTTTGTATGCATGTAGGTGTGTCTGTGTGTTGATATCACGCATACTGAGTACTGTACAATTGTGTGAAACTGTGTGCATGTGTGCATGTGTGCACCTGTGCATGTGTGCATGCGTGCATGTGTGCATGTGCACATGTGTGCATGTGTGCGCATGTGCACATGTGTGCATGTGTGCATGTGTGCATGTGCGCATGTATGCATGTGTGCATGTGTGCATGTGTGCACCTGTGCGCATGTGCACATGTGTGCATGTGTGCATGTGTGCATGTGTGCATGTGCGCATGTATGCATGTGTGCATGTGTGCACCTGTGTGCATGTGCGCATGTGTGCATCTGTGCACCTGTGCATGTGTGCAAGTCCCTCCAGTCTGGTGAGTGGGGGATGTGTAGCCACCCCACCACCTGTGGCGACCTGTTGCCTGTGGATATCCAACGCACGCTGACGGACATGTCTGATTAAATCATAGTAGTGATGTCGTACCTGCTAAACAGTCACAGCCCTTAAGGCCAAACACAATGCCAGACACACTTGTTATAGGTGACTCCATAGTCAGACACACTGACGTCCCACTCACCAGACTGAACAAGGAAAAGATCACAGTAAGATGCCTGTCAGGCGCTAGAATCCGCCACATAACACAAGCACTCAGGTCACTCCACAGCAAGTACAAGTATGACTCAGTCATTGTCCATGCCGGTCTGAACGACCTGAGACGTACCTCCCTGGACTACATGAAAAGAGACATAGAGGAGCTCTCAGATTATGTAGCCCAGGCGGTGACCCTGACCCTGAGCAGTATCCTACCCTCACCAAGAATGATGCCACAATACAGAGACAAAATGATCAGCTTTAATAATTGGCTTAATTACTGGTGTCATTCTAAGGGGATCCAGTGTCTGTCTGCCTGGGATGACATGCTTGTCAAGCCACGCTGCTTGCAGGGGCGGCTTGCACCTGTCACCCCTGGGCTTCCGGATACTGGCAAAGGCTCTTGCCACCCCCATAGTGCCTTTTTTAGGCAAGGCTCAAATGATAAACCTACCACCCTAGAAAACAAAAATGGAGAAAAACTAAGGGTAATACTGCTCAATGTCAGAAGTCTAAACCTCAAGATGCACACCCTCGAAGCCCTCCTCAGTATGGAGAACATTGATGTATGTGCTGTGACTGAAACCTGGTTCAAGGCTCCTGAGAGCACCCCAGCACTATCAGGTTATACCTCATATCATGCGTTCTGGCCCCAAAATCCGGACGAACCACAAAAGGAGGGGTAGTATCCATATTCATAAAGGATACCCACACCTCCAGGTTAGTGGCAACGCACGAAGCATCGGAGACCATCCAGGTGCAATTAACCATAGGTATAACTGCCCTACAGTTTGTAGCATGCTACAGACCACCTTCTCAAACTCAGGAAACCCACACAGCCTTCCTGAAGACACTGGAGAGTATGAATGTCTCTCCAAACACCATCATATTGGTTGACTTCAACTACCCAAACATTGACTGGGAACATTACTCAAGCCCCAGCACCCTAGCCCAAAGGTTCCTGGAGTTCATAAACTCAAATGCTATGGAACAACTAGTCACCATTCCCACAAGAGGAGAAACTATACTAGACCTGATCATCACAAACATGGGGACAAAATGCTCCACACCAGAAGTATATCCCTCATTGGTGAGATCAGACCATAAATTAATCTCATTGGAGATCCACATCCCGCCCCCACCCCCAGCAAAAAAGACCACAGTGAAGAACTTCTCAAAAGCAAACTTCACACTTCTTAAGACTGGAGTGGTATCCTTCAATGCCCCCGAGCCAGTGGAAACCACAACCCACACTGCTGAAACCCTTACAAATGCCTTCTACGAGCACCTCCAGGAATGTATGGATCAAGCAATCCCTAATAAAATCAAGACCCTTTCCACCAAAGGCAGGCCCAGTCTGGTGGACCCCAGCCATAAACAAACTCTACAACAAGAGAAAGCTACTACATGACAGAGCAAAATCCTAAAGGGAAGTCATCTCTGATCAATACTAGCAAAATACTACGATCACTCATAAAATCATCCAAGGCCAACTTTGAGAGAAAAATCGCTAATGACACAAAAGACAATCATAAGGCCTTCTTTAGCTATGTTAGAAACCTGGGTGGAAACTCCCAGATATGCTCAGAATTAGTCCAAAATGATAAAAAAATCAGTGAACCCACAGACATTGCCAACATACTGGCAGACAGGTTCAGTGCAAATTTCTCTCCCCCCCCCCAAAAGGAGAAATATCTATCCCACAGAGTCTAGCCTCCCAAACATCTCAGATGCCCAGGTGAGAGCTGCTCTCTCTAAAGCAAACGGTGTCCCCGGCTGTGTGCTACACGAACTCAATGAGGAACTAAACCCACACGTAAGGCTGCTGTTGAATCTTAGCCTTACTACAGGATCGTACCCAAAGAATGGCGTCACGGCAACTGTGGTCCCACTCCACAAAGGCGGTGCTTCTACGGACCCTGGAAATTACCGCCCCATAAGCTTAACAAGCCTTGTCTGCAAAGCTATGGAGAGGATCATAATGGAACTCATAAATAAAGACATTGGGGACCTACAGACACTGGATCCTACCCAATTTGGCTTTGTCAGGGCAGATCCTGCCTCTTGAACTTGGTCAACTTTTGAAACAGTCACTAAGGCCATTGATGAGGGTAAGGCAGTTCACACAGCCTACCTTGACCTAGCAAAAGCGTTCGACACAATACCCCACTCGGGCATCATAGAAAAGCTCACCAGCTTAGATGTAAACCCATATGTCACAAGATGGGTTGCAAACTGGCTCAAGGACAGAACACACAGGGTTAGAGTTGCTGGTGCCATGTCAGACTCTAAGCCAGTCACGCGGTGTCCCACAGGGCTCAGTCCTGGGCCCCCTCTTGTTCGGCATTTATTTTCTGAAGTGCAGGCAAACATAGGGGGATTGTGGCTGACAAAATTTGCAGATGACTGCAAACTGGGCACCATAATTGACACTCCATCAGACACAGACATCCTCCAGAGAGGTCTCATAGAAATGGATAACTGGTGCCAGAGCCATGGCCTTAAGCTAAATGCCAAAAATGTATAGTCATACCCTTTGGGAAAAACAAGGTAACCCTAATTACCACATAGGTGGTAATCCATTAAACAGGAAGAAGTTATCAGGGACCTGGGGACCCAGGTTGACAGTAACCTCTCTTTTGACACTCACATTGCCAAAGTGGTTAGGAAGACCTTCTACATTGCCCACCTGATCATGAAGGGATTCACATCCAGATCAGGAGAGGTCATTGTACCCCTGTACTCTTCACTTATCAGACCAATGATTGAGTACAACGCCCCATTCGGAATGTAGGTTACCCGAGACCTGCAGCAGTTGGAAAGACCCCAAAGTTCCTCACCAAAAGGATAAAGGGGCTCAAACATATGTCATACGATGCCCGACTGAAGAAACTCCAGCTCTATTCAGTCGCATACCATCTGCTCAGAGGGGATCTGTGCCTGACATACAAGGCCATGTCCAACCTGGAATTAATGGACATGCTCCACCTCAAAAAATCCAAATACACCAGAGCCACGAGAGCAAGAGACTTAAACCTTAACACGGATATAAATAGGACGTGCTGGAGGGACAGATTCATCACCCAGAGACTCCCTACACTATGGAACAGAATCCCAGTCCATGTGAGGCAGAAGCCCTCACTGACTCTGTTCAAGAGAAATCTTGACGAGTGGATGGGAGATCGTAGGTTTACCCCGGGAATCATCTCTGTGTCACTGCTGGACAGAGGCACAGCAAACTAATGGGTATAGTTTTCTCATCCTAAGGGGTGGTGAAAGCCACACACACTCTGGCTAGGCTTATAAATGCCCTAGGCCAGATAGCCTAATATGAACCTATGAACCTATGAACCTGTGTGCATGTGTGCACCTGTGCATGTGTGCATGTGTGCATGTGTGCATGTGTGCATCACTGGTAATGTGTAGACATTGTAAACTGTGTTTCCTGTTTCCCTCCCACAGGTTCTGTTGCTGCTCTGGTGTCATGTAGCAGGGAACCTGAATCAGGTGCCGTGGGTACTGATAATGATGACATCTGTGTAATGGCACAGGAAAGTATGCCAGGGTCCGCCATTGGTCAGCCGATTGACAGTACACAGCTGTCGACCCCATCAATGCGCACAGATATCCTGCCAATACACCCTTTGTCACCAATGTCCCTAGGTGATGGACAGCATACAGTGGGCATTGACCAGGGTCATGTGCTATCTGTGGCACATGCCTCCCCACACAGCAGCCATGGGCATGGCCTAGAGATGGTACCGCACAGACAGATGTCCAGGGGTTCTCATGGGAGCACCCATGAGCATACTGCCCCTGTCAGACGTGCCCACAGAGGTCTTACAACCTCAGCTATGTTTCGGGCTGTCATGCAGGCACAGTCACGTATGGAACGGTACACCAGACAGGGTCTGAGGGAGCTGACAGCATGTCGCACAGCCATGACTGATGGTATGCGTGACATTGCGGCTGCCATCCGTGATTTCACCAATGGCATAGACAGACGTTGTGGGGACATATTAGACCGGTTCCACAACTACATGTCCATGAGCCAGGGTGATGGTGGGTGGTTCAGGCGTCGACGTGGCCGTATGCCAGCAACAGTAGCAGCTGGCAGTCATCACGGATGACAGCAGGGCCACGGCCACCCCTGTAGTGCCAGCAGCAGCCCCAGCAATGCTGGGTCTGTGCTGTCATCAGACCACCCCAGGAGACCACGTGCACGTGGCTCTGGCCAGGCCCGACAGAGATCTGTGTCCAATCAATGAACACCTGCTTCTGATGACAGTACCAAGTCTGGGTTGGTACCGGATATGGTCCGTAGCACCCCTGCAAGGCACAGGTACCGTGTCTGTGGCCAGAGACACTGATCTGTTTGACCTGGTGGGTACAGTCTGGGGCTGTCCACACCCACCAGTATATGGCAGCCATGAGGTGGAACTGTGTGCATCCATACACACATGCAAATTGACAACACCTAGGGCTACCGCATACATGCACACACTGCATCAACATTGCCCCACCTTCTACTGCTGTCCCTCACCAACACACATACATGTCAATTGGTGGTATCGGTGGCTGACTCAGGCATACCATGTTCACACCCTGTGCATATGATGAAACTGTGCCACCTCCTGCAATCTGTAACAACTGTGCAGGTACAGGTTAACATGTTGCTGATGCACAGGGTGACCACATAGATGTGTAGTAATAGTATCATGCTGTTAACAGTACTGTGTGCTGAATTAATTGTGGGTATATCACAGCATGCCTGATGCAGTAAGTGTGTGATTGTCATGTCCTGTTGCCTACTCCCATGGTAAGTACCATAGTGTATCATCTGCACATGTTGGCATACTGGTGGTAATGATGTCAACAGAAGGCTACATACATAGGTAGCACAGGGGATAAGGTAATGAATGTAGTAATACACAATGATGGACATGTAAATTGCAAGTGGCATGTTGCCCACACTGGACTCTGCAGTGCAGATGTTTGAGGATGTTGATATGTGTGCAGTACTACATGACTGGTACAGGACACACAGGAGCACCCTAGCACTGCATGCTTACATCTCATACCATGCTAGACAGCCCCAACACACATAACTAACTGTCACAGGAGTGAGAGTCCCCATATATGTCAGGGATACTGTGGTGGCAGGCCAGGTAGCATACATCCTACTAAGTATAGAACCACTGAGTGAAGGCTCAGTGTCTGTTATTTGGTATGTGTATTACTGCAGGTATGAGCACATGGGTTTCTATCCAGTTATTGTACATCCTGACATTACATGGTCTGTACACTTGTGTGCACTGAGACTGGACCCTAGCCATCTGACCCGTGTATGTCCATGTACATGTGCATTGTGCCTGCATATTTGCAGTGTTACCTACTGGAACTGGTACAGCTTGTTTGTGGTACAATGGACTACATGCAGCCCTGTTTACTGTAGCTTTGTTTGCATGCATGTTTGCTTGCAATTACCCTGGAATACTGATCACACCTGCAATGCATAGTTATAGAGCTTCTGTGGAGTCCTAGTGCCATCTGCATAGCTTACTATATGTATGTCCATGTCCCACTTGACAGGATGTCACTGTTTGTCCTGTTCACATGTACATTGCCTGTGACACTGTGCATATGACTTACCTGGCATATGTCCATGTGAGCAGTCATATATGCTACTGCTAACTAATCACAGGCACTACACCTTCACATATTCATCTTCTGTTGAACTACCTGCTTCGCTAGGGATGGCCTGCACCTGTCACCCCTGGGCTTTCAGATACTGGCAAAGGCTCTTGCTACCCCCATAGTGCCTATGTTAGGCAAGGCTCAAATGACAAACCCACCTTCATAGGTATCACAAGGGATAAGAAACTAAGAGTAATGCTACCCAATGCCAGAAGTCTAAACCTCCAGATACATGCACCCAAAACACTCCTTGGCATGGAGAACATCGATATCTGTGCAGTAACAGATGCCTGGTTCAGGGCTACTGAGAGCACACCAGCACTACCAGGTTTAACCTGGTTGATTTCTTTGAAACAGTCACCAAGGCCATTGATGAGGGGAAGGTGGTTCACACAGCCTACCTGGACCTTGCAAAAGCCTTCACAACAATACTCCACTTGGGCATTCTAGAGAAGCTCACCAGCTTAAATATAAGCCCCTTATGTCACTAGATGGATTGCACAGTGGCTCAAGGACAGAACCCACATGGTTAGAATTGCTCGAGCCATGCCAGACTCCAAACCAGTTACGAGTTGTGTCCCACAAGGCTCAGTCCTGGGACCTCTCTTGTTTGGTATATATTTATTGGAGGTACAGGCCAACACAGATGGACTGTGGCTGACCAAATATGCAGATGACTGCGAACTGGCCACCATAATCGACTCTCCAGCCGACACAAGCATCTTCCAAAGGGGCATCATAGAAACAGACAACTTGTGCCAGAGCCATGGCCTTCAGCTGAACAGTGTTTAGAAATGGGAATGTGCATCCTGTAGTCTGTTCACCTAGTTGCCAAAAGGGACATTGTCCTCACACACACTAACCCCCCTCAGCCAAAAACACACACTTGCCATTTGCAGGATTCAAACTCCTATCTTGCTATGTTATGACATTCGAGACAGACACATTAGCAGAGTGTGCTATTCGCATTACTGGGAGGTTTTCCTTCTCTTGCTGTACTTATAGGGTGCTGACATCATCAGTGTTTAGAAAGGGAAATGTGCATCCTGTAGTCTGTTCTCCTAGTTGCCAAAAGGGACATATCCCTTACACACAATTGCACCCCCCTTAGACAAACACACACACTTGCCATTTGCAGGATTCAAACCCCTACCTAACTGTATTATGACACTTGAGATGGATGCATTAGCAGAGCGCGCTATTTGCATTACTGGGAGGTTTTTTTTTCTCTTGCTTTACTTATAGGGTGCTGACATCATCAGTGTTTAGAAAGGGAAATGTGCATCCTGTAGTCTGTTCACCTAGTTGCCAAAAGGGACATTGTCCTCACACACACACTAGCCCCCCTCAGCCAAAAACACACACTTGCCATTTGCAGGATTCAAACTCCTACTTAACTATGTTATGACACTCGAGACAGACACATTAGCAGAGTGTGCTATTCGCATTACTGGGAGGTTTTCCTTCTCTTGCTGTACTTATAGGGTGCTGACATCATCAGTGTTTAGAAAGGGAAATGTGCATCCTGTAGTCTGTTCACCTAGTTGCCAAAAGGGACATTGTCCTCACACACACTAGCCCCCCTCAGCCAAAAACACACACTTGCCATTTGCAGGATTCAAACCCCTACCTAACTATGTTATGACACTTGAGACAGATGCATTAGCAGAGCACGCTATTCGTATTACTGGGAGGTTTCCTTTCTCCTGCTATACTTATAGAGTGCTGACATCATCAGTGTTTAGAAAGGGGAATGTGCATCCTGTAGTCTGTTCTCCTAGTTGCCAGGAGGGACATTTCCCTCACACACACTAGCCCCCCTCAGACAAACACACACACTTGCAGGATTCAAACCCCTACCTGACTGTGTTATGACACTTGAGATGGACGCATTAGCGGAGCGCGCTTATCGCATTACTGGGAGTTTTTTTTTTCTCCTGCTGTACTTATAGAGTGCTGAAATCATCGGTGTTTAGAAAGGGGAATGTGCATCCTGTAGTGTGTTTTCCCAGTTGTCAAAAGGGACATTTCTCTCACACAGACTTGCACACACACCAACCCCACTCACACTGAACATTTGCAGGATTCAAACCCCTATCTAATTATGTTATGACACTTGTGATGGACGCATTAGCAGAGTGCGCTATTCATATTACTGGGAGTTTTCCCTTCTCCTGCTCTACTTATAGAGTGCTGACATCATCGTTGTTTAGAAAGGGGAATGTGCATCTGTAGTGTGTTTTCCCAGTTGCCAAAAGGGGCATTTCTCTCACACAGACTTACACACACACACCAACACCACTCACACACTCTGAGCATTTGCAGGATTCAAATCCCTACCTAACTATGTTATGACACTTGTGACGGACGCATTAGCGGAGCGCGCTATTCGCATTACTGGGAGGTTTCCCTTTTCCTGCTTTACTTGTAGAGTGCTGACATCATCTGTGTTTAGAAAGGGGAATGTGCATCCTGTAGTGTGTTTTCCCAGTTGCCAAAAGGGACTTTTCTCTCACACACACACACACACTCACTCTGAGCATTTGCAGGATTCAAACCTCTACCTAACATTGTTATGACACTTGTGACGAACGCATTAGCAGAGCACGCTATTTGCATTAGTGGGAGATTTTCCTTCTCCTGCTATACTTATAGAGTGCTGACATCATCGGTGTTTAGAAAGGGGAATGTGCATCCTGTAGTGTGTTTTCCCAGTTGCCAAAAGGGACATTTCTGTCACAAAGACTTACACACACACCAACCCCACTCACTCACACACTGAGCATTTGCAGGATTTAACCCCCTACCTAACTATGTTATGACACTTGTGACGGACGCATTAGCGGAGCGCGCTATTTGCATTAGTGGGAAGTTTCTTTTCTCTTGCTGTACTTATAGGGTGCTGACATCATTGGTGTTTAGAAAGGGGAATGTGCATCCTGTGGGGAGACAGACACCAAGCACACTCTGTCTTAGCTGTCATTCCCTAGGGCAAACAGCCTAGTGTTGACCTCTACACCCATATGTTTAATTGTCAAATGCACATTATTTGTTGCTGGTAGACTGTTTGCACATCTTTATTGCCATAGCATTCCCTGTTTGTGTGAACAACTTGTGCATCTGTGGAAGATGTTTGCATATGGGAGGGATCCACTATATCACATATGTCTCTGTAGTCATTTAACTGTGTGCACTGGGCAGACTGCTGTAATGTGGTTGGTTCCTGGAATAACACATAAAAATACCAGATATGTGTGTCCAACTGCTAAACTGAGATTTGGCCTAAGTGTGTGAGCATGCCCAGTTCAGCCTTCCCATGGCATGTTGTCTGACATATGTCTCATTTATCAAAGTGTGTGAGCATGCCCAGTGTGAGCATTCCATATGTTGGACTCTGCAGCCCACCACATTTGTGGATGAGTGTGAACTTCAACAAATATCACCCGTTTATGGTTGTGTGTTGTGTGTCATGTTGTGTAGTTACTGTACAACTGCTTTGTGTGTGAACACAACAGGATTATACTGTGCCTGCAGTGTTTGCATGGGATACTTTGCATACAGTTGTCAACATCCTTTCACACTGACCTAACACTGTAGTACTGTATAGGGTACTGGTAGTACTTTGACTGTGGTGGACAGTATCCTGGGCTTTAGTGCTATCACTGCTTTACACTTTGATAGTGAGCACAACAGCCTGGTTAGGGGCCAGTTGTGTACATCTGACCATGCTGCATTCTGTTCAGATATGAACTACTTAAACCAGGCTTATCCAACATTGGTAGTGTATTCCACAACATAGGTGTACATTTGCAAACACTAGCGATGTGCCCTAGTCCATGTCTAATACTAGTTGGAGAGTGTGTTTGTCCTTCAACACACATTGTAAGTGGAGTTTGCCATGACATATGTCATGGTTAGTATACTGTGCCTCTGTCTACCTGTGACATGACAGTGATACCCAGGATAAAGCTACCATCTCCCATCCACTCATCAAGATTCCTATTGAGGAAGATTGATAAGTGACTCTATGGGTAGCCTGTACTGGGGTTCACTCATGGGTGGGGTGGCTTCTGTGTTATGGATCATGCAGTACAGCTTGTCCTATGTAAGTCAGTGCTGGGGTTCAGGTCTCTCATGTGCATAGCTCACTGCCATTCAGATTGTACAAGGTGCAGCATGTTTATTGATACCAGCAACACAGGCAACACATGGCATCTGTGCAAGCTCCTTGATACTCCTGGTGAGGTACTGTTGGGGACTTTATGGTTGATGGAGATGTCTGCTGAGGTACATCCCACAGGGGCTATTGTAGTCAATTGTACCACTGATGAAGGATGACTGCAGAGCCACAATGACCTCCCCTTATCTAGATCTGACAACCTTCATGATTAGGTGGTTATATGGTATGTTTCTGTAAACACTACAGCACATGTTTGTCCACTGCAGGATATCTATCACCTTGTGTCCCCAGGTCTCTCATTACATGTTAACTACATAATGGGTTAACACCTATGTGGTAATTGGTGGGCACTTACTGTATATCCACGGGGGTTGACTATACATGTTTCTGCAATTAGCTTGCTGACATGGCTATGGCACCAGTTGTCTGTTTCTATGTGGCCCTTTTGTGGGATGCTTGTGTCAGCTGGTGGATCATATGTGGTGAGCAGTTTGTAGTCCTCTGCAAACATGTTCGGACACAGTCCTTCCATGTTTGCCTGTACCTATGGGACATATATACCAGACGAGGGAGATCCCAGGACCAAGCCTTGTGGGATGCCAGTTATATCTGGTTTGTAGTCTGACATGGCTGCAGCATGTCTGACCATGTCTGTTCTGTCCTTGGTCTGGTTTGCAACCCCTCTACTGACATAGGGGTTTATATTTAAGCTGGTGAGCTTATCTATAATGAACACGTAGGGTATTTTATAGAAGCCTTTGCAAGGTCCAGCTACGCTGTGTGGACCACATTGCCCTCATCAATGACCTTAATGACTGTATCAATTGAGTCAAACATGTTTAGGGGCAGGATCTGCACTTAAGAAAGCCACACTGGGTAGGGTCCAGTCTCAGTAGGTCCCCAATATCTTTATGTCTGTGGTACATGCTGATCCTTTCCATAGCTGTGCAGACCGAGCTTCTCAGGATTCTGGGGTAGTAGTTTTCAGTATCCATTCAGGCAACACCTTTGTTGAGAAGGACCACTGTTGTTGTACACTGCTCTTTGGGTACATATTCTGTGGTAAGGCTGACATTGAGCAGTAGTGTGGTTTGGCATTCCATTCATCTTGGAGTCCATGTTGCACTAAGCCCAGGACACCATCTCATACCATTGCTGCTGTGTGTTTTGCTTTGTAGATGTTGGCTGTTACCTCAGCATCTGCAATGTCAGGGGCCAGCAGTCTGCTGGGATAGATATTCTGCATTCGGGGGGGGGTGCACTGCACCTGTCAGGATGTATGTTGGCAATATGTGTGTGTGTTTGTGATATTTGTGTGATTCAGAGCATATCTGTGAATTCCCAACATGGTTCCTACCATCAGTTGTGAAAGCCTTGGGATTATCCTTAGTGTCCTGTACAATTTGTTACTTCATAGGTTCATAGGTTCATACTAGGCTATCCACCCTAGGGCATTTGTTAGCCTAGCCAGAGTGTGTGTGGCTTTTGCCACCCCTTGCTATGTGAATATTATGGCCATTTATGATTTGCTTTGCTGTGCCTCTGTCTGGACATGACACAGTGAAGACCCCCAGTGTAACTCTACAATCATCCATCCACTTGGCAAGATTCCTGTTGAAGAGTGTCAGTGAGGGGCTCTGCCTAACATGGAGTGTGATTCTGGTCCAGGGTGTGGGGAGCCTCTGGATTATGTATCTGTCCCACCAGCACATCCTATTTCATTATTTGTTGAGGTTGACATCTCTCACTCTCACAGCTGCAATGGATTTGAGTTTTCTGGGGTGGAGCATGTCCATTACTCCTGTGTTGGGCATGGCCTTCTACAACAGGCATGCAATGCCTCTGTGTAGGCAGTATGTGACTGCATTAAGCTTGGGTGTCTACAGCCAGGCAGCATATGACATATATTTGAGACCCTTTATCCTCTTGGTGAGGTACCTTTGAGGTCTTTCTAACTGCTGCAGGTGTCAGGTAAGGTACATCCCATATGAGGCATTGTACTAGATTATGGGTGTGATTAGAGAACAGTATAGGGGCACAATGACCTCTGTTGACGTAGATGTGAATCCTTTCCTGATACGGTGTCAAATGTAGACAGTCTTCCTAGCCACATTGGCAATGTGGGTGTCACATAACAGGTTACTGTCCACTTGTGTCCCTAGGTCCCTGGTTACTCCTTCCATACATAATGGTTTACCACCTATGTGGTAATTTGTGGTACCTTGTTTGGTATTTGGTGGGACATTCATACTGTCCAGTGTCTTCAGGATGGCTGGGTGGGGTTCCTGTGTGTGAGAGTGTGGTCTGTAGCATGCTACAGACTGTACAGCAGTCTTGCCTACAGTTAGTTGCACATGGGTGGACTGCAATGCCTTGTGCATTGTCAGTTACCTGGACGTATGGGCGTCTGTGCTAAATATGGATATTCACCCTCCTTTTATGTTTTGTCCCAGGTTTTGGGGCCATGACACATGATACATGGTATAATCTGGTAGTGCTGGTGTGCTGTCAGGAGGCTTGCAGCAGGTTTCTGTCACTGCACAGACATCGATGTTCTCCATACTGGGGATGGCCTTGGGAGCATGCATATTGGGGTTTACACATCTGGCATTGGTCAGCATTACCCTTATGTTTCTTTCCACTTATGTTTTCTAGGGTGGTGGGTCAGTCTTTTCAGCCTTGCCTACAAAAGGCTCTATGGAGGTGGCAAAGGCCTTATCCAATATTCAGATGCCTAGGGGTAACAGGTGCAAGCCATCCCAAGAACAGCTGCGTGGCTTGTCAAGCATGACATCCCAAGCAGACAGACATTGGATCCCCTTGGAATGACACCAGTAAGTGTGCCACTTGCTATGACTGATCATTCCGTGTTTGTACTGTGGCATTATTCTTGGTAAGGGTAGGATGCTGCAAACAGTGAGTGTCATAACGGCCTGGACTACATAATCAGAGAGCTCATCTATGTCTCTTTTCATGTAGTCTAGGGAGGTACATCTCAGGTCATTCACACCAGCATGGACTATGACTGCATCATATTTCTACTTGCTTTGGAGTGACCTGCATACTTCTGTTATGTGGCGTATTGTGGCAGCCTACAAGCAGCTTACTGTACCCTTTCCCTTGTTCAGTCTGGTGTGCGGGACAGCAGTGTGCCTGACTATGGAGTCACCTATTACAACTGTATCAGGCATGTTGTTTCTCCTTCTGGCCTGTGACTGTTTGGC
The DNA here is from genome assembly GCF_019279795.1 of Protopterus annectens. NCBI lineage: Eukaryota > Metazoa > Chordata > Ceratodontiformes > Protopteridae > Protopterus > Protopterus annectens. Next base: position 609,548,856 of record NC_056750.1, on the reverse strand, counting down.
ACACCAGCTTTGTGTACTATGTGTTGCATGTGCTATGTTTGGAGGTTGTTTGATTGGGTGTCTGCTTTAGAGGCCTCTGTTGGTGTGCTGTGTTTGTAATTTGTGCCTCCGGGAATGTTTTTCTGTGTTTATGTGTTTGGTTTGCAGTTGTGATAGGTCTATGTGGGACTGTGTTTGTGGTGTGTGTGGTTACCTTCTCCTCCTGACTAGTTTTGGGAGTACTGAGTTGAGGGAGCTCAGACTCCAGTTTGGATAGCTGGTTGCATCTCTCACATATATTTGTATTTCTTGGGTGGAGTTGGGGGTTGTCTGTGTACTTGGGGCAGGTGTAACATTGCCTCAGGATTCACAGATTCAACTTGTTGTGGCTGGCCTTAGTGGATTGTATGTGTGGATAGATTTTATTGCCATACTACTGATCAGTGATTACTTCATTGTTTATGTTTGCTCTATCATGTAGTAGCTTCCTCATTCTCTTGCATGGTTTGGTTATGGCTGGTGTCCACCATGCCAGATTCCTGCGTGTATGGCATTGTGTCTTGTTTTAATTTAGGATTGCATAATCCAAGCATTCCTGGCAGTGTTCATGGAATGGCTGTATTACAGGTTCTGAGGTGTGGCCCATATTTTGCACCTGCACAGGACCTTAATGGATTCCACATCAGTTTGGAGGAGTGCAAATATTGCTTTACACATGTTTTCCACTGTGGTTTTCTTGCCAGGGACTGTGGTCAGGATGTGTATATCCGGTGTGATTACTCTATGGTCTGGTTTTACCAGTGAGCAATACACTTCTCGTCTTGCTATCCAGTACCCATGTTGCTGATTATCACATCCAGTATGCTTACCCCTCTTGTGGGAGTGGTACGTTGTTCCTGGGCCTTTTGGTTTATGGATTCTATGAACTTTTGTCCTACACTGTTGGAGATAGTATAATGCTCCCAGTCTATGTCTGGGAATTTTCAGTCACCCAATATAATGTGGTTTGGAGAACTTGATATATTCATGTATTCCAGCATAGGCCAGGTGCAGTTCCTGGTGTTGGGACAGTAGTCTGTAGCAGGCTATAAACTGGGGGGCAGTTTTAGCCACTGTTACTTGACCATGGCTAGTCCATGCTGCTTTTTGTTGTGGTACCAACATGGGGGTGTGGTTATCCTTGACAATTCTTGCTAGTCACCCCCCTTCTGTAGCTTGTTGCATGTTTTGAGGCTGTACAGCACAGTATGAGGTGTAACCTGGTAGTGTTAGGGTGCTGTTGTGAGCCTTGGCTCAGTTTTCTGTTACAGCGCAGATATCACCATTCTCCATACTGGGTGAGTTTAGACTGCATGCATCTTGCTGTTTCAACTTATCCCTTATCTTATTCTTATCCCTTCTGATACCTATGAAGATAGGTTTGTGTTTTGAGCCTTACCTATTCAGGGCACACTGTGGGTAACAACAGCCTTTGCCAGTATCCATACGGCCTGCACTGATAGGTGCACGCCAGTCCTAGCAGGTGGTGCATCATGTCATGCTCAGCATGTCATCCCAGACTGCCACACATTGGATCCCTTTTGACTAACTGCGATACTTTTGTCAATTATTGCACTTGATCATCTCATTGTCATGTTGTGGCATGATGCTTGGTGAGGGTAGGATGTTAGTCAGGGTCCTCAGGTGTGCATATAGTACATGGTGTTACATTACTTAACACATAGCATTCATGCCTCAGGTGGTGCTGCAGGGCTGCCTCTGTCGGATGCGCATATTACACTTCCCTGTACGTTTGAGAGCAGGTTGTGTCATGTTAGGCATCCCTGTTACTATATGAGTGAGTCAGAGAGGGGTATCATTCCCAGGGTTCCTACTGAGCCAGTGTATGTGCTATGCGCTGCCTCTTTGCCAAGGCCAGGGCATACTGGGCATGCCTCCTTCTGCCTACTGGGGCAGGCTCAGGTTGTTCCTCCTCCGAGTCACGCTCTGCCTGTGTTGGCCTTGGCAATGGTGGGGGGCTGTTTGGCCCGGCCCTATGCTGGTCCTGCTGCAGCTGTTTTCGCAAGATCATATTATGTAGCATAGCACATACCATGACAATTTGGGTACATGTAGTTGGTGTGTACTGCAAGGCTCCACCAGATGTGTCCAGACACCGGAACCGTGACTTGAGCAGCCCAAACACACGCTCTATTACATTACGTGTTTGTGCGTGTGCCTCATTATGGCATTCCTGTTCAGGTGTGTGTGCATTTCTGATGGGTGTCATCAGCCACGGCTCCAGTGCATAACCTGCATCCCCCACTAGGTGTCCGTGCGGGATGTCCCCATTGGCAAATGTCCGGTACAGCTGCGTCAAATGCCAGATGTGGGAATCGTGGTAGCTTCCAGGACAGCCAGCACACACATTCATTATTATGCCCTGGGCATCACACATAACCTGGCAGTTGGAGGGGAAGCCCTTGCAGTTGATGTATGCCCTACACCGCTCACCGGCTGGTGCTTTGATGCGTATGTGTGTGCAGTCTATTGCACCCACTACCTCAGGGTATTCCGCTATTTGCTGGAAGAGACGCATATTGCTGGCAAATACCTCACGGGCATTGGGGAAATATACATGATCACCGACATGTGCTGACATGGCATCCAGGAACTGGTGCAGTACCCTGGAGGCTGATGCCTGTGATATCCCCATCATATCACCAGTTGGTCTCTGGAAGGTACCTGTTGCTAGTATTCTTAGGCCAACACATACCTTGGTTTCCACTGGGATGGGTTCCCCTCTGTTGGTTCTGTGTGTGAGGCGTGGCCTGCACAGCTCCACTATTTGTTGCAAGAGGTCTCTGTCCACTCTATAGTGCTCTACTATCTCCAGCTCATGTAACCCATGGTAGGTGACCCTGGGCCTATACACTCTTCTCCGTCTCCTCACTGTGGGTTGTCTGGCACCATCTGCATTGTCACCACCCTCAGCAAGTCGCCTATGTCTCATTATGACAGCTATGGCAGCCCCTAATATTTCTGCTCTGAGTTCAGCTTTTTCAGTTTTCACTTCTGATAACTTAACTCCTGTCTTGCAGTGTCTCTTGAGAGAAACATCCTGCACTGCTGTTTGCAGAGTTTTAAGTGCTGGGCTGGGCTACTATTCTGCCTGTGTAATTGCCTGTGTCTAATTGTTTTCACCTGCTAGCTCCAGCAGTATTCCCTGCTAGCTTCCTACTAAATCTGTTGCTTCCTTTTTCCTCTCTGTTTCCTCAGGGAGGAGCCATGTGCACACCAGCAGAAACACGCTCACAGTGGCTTACACACGCGCACACATGCTTACACGGTTCAGAATCTGCTTATTTGGATTAAAACGCGTGCATGCCCACGCAAACAGTGTTAAACATCTCCCAACACGCTCCCACATGCTCAGTCTGCCTTACACGCGCTCACACTGCCTTACTCGTGCTTCATGGCGCGCACACGTGCGCATACACATCCAGCAAGAAACTTTGGTGTAGGCAACAGTGTACACCTTCCATTTCTTGACTTTCTCATGCTTAGTTAGTGGCACACACGTTTCCATGATATCTGTTTGACATCTGTCATGTAACTCTGACCTTCAATGAACTGCATTTCTTTCTACCATTCCCCCTTGTGATGTCACCTATCTCCTACTCTGTTCCTCCCCCTTCTGTAACTCTTACACTACTCAGACTGTGCTCATTTGCTATGTGACAGTGGAATTCAGTATCCTAACACTCATTTGCATCAGATTGCCTACTAATGCTTAGTTACATCTCTTAGACTCAGCTTCCCCCCTTAGCAACCACTACACGGTGGCCATGTTGGTTTTGGTTTGCTGGTCCCTGCATTGACATTCCATGTATTGCATGAAACCTACATCTGTAGGTTTAAAACCTTAGTTTTTATGTTTTATACAGCGCAGCCCATTTGCGCGGGGCTGCGCTGGGTTTAAACATCGGCAATTGCCGAAAAAAATATATATATATTTTTAATATATTTGCATCAGGTTACTTTGCCAATGGCCACATATTTGGCCATTGGCATGCTGCCTGACACATATGCACCCTTTATTTGGAGCTGACATGGCTCCATTACAGTTTTTGCAGAAACGTACTCAGTTGCCAACTGAGTACATTTCTGCAGCTAAAACGGCTCTTACATGGGCTGTTCTGGGCTTCCTGGATCGCTAATCAGCCTCATTTGCATGCTATTCGGCTGCAAGTGAGGTGATTAGCTTATCCACGCCCACTCCGTGTAAGAGCCGTTTTAGCTTGTCTCTTACACGGACTTTGGGCTGTTCCTGGATCGCAAAGGCTGCATGGAGTCTTACACTACTCTTAGACTCCGTGCAAGCCTTCGTGAGTCTGGGTCAAGGTCTTCGTGATACATATTAACCAGATTTGCACACTTTTCATTTCGCTCATCAGAACCAATTGTTTTCAATTCACTGAAAAAGGAAAACAGATTCCTAATCAATGAATAAGCTTCTGCACCTTTTGCCAGCTCAAAAATAAGTGAGTCCAGAACAGAAAGGAATGTGTCTTCCTTGAACTTTTCACTTTTACTGAGCAGTACCTCTTCTTCTGTTCAGTCGACTCTAGAAAGACGCACACTTCGCTTTCGTTCTCATTTTTTTCACATTGCTAAAATCTGAATCTGGACACCTACTCCTGGCTTTTAATTCGTATTCACTAAATTTGTCACTAATTTCCTGAAGATAGGTTTTCAGAAAACTCAAAAAGATTCATGGCAACAAGTATGTTCACATCCTTCGACTGCAGGACATTACTTGTTTTGTTAACTCTTTCAAGAATGTCATTCCAAAAAATTGGCAGAAAGATTGTTTCCAGGTTCTTAATTTTCTTGCTCAATCCTTCTGCCTCTAGCCTTGTGTTCACTTCTTGTTCAGTGTCAGCTGATACAGAATCCAGTCCATTTAATTTTTTCAAAACCCCCATACAGAGCATGAACAGCATCAAAATGTAACAACCATCTCGTGTCAGATAGATACCTGACCACAACATCTTTTCCTAAAGATGATGCCAGAACATTCCATCAATGTGGAGAAGCAGAGAAAAAGGAATACAGATGCTGAACAAAGTCAAAGAATTTTACAATCTGTAGACAACACTCCCAACATTTTTACTCCCACCAAGTTCAGGCTGTATCCAGCAGAGGGGACATAGATGGCAAACTCATTCAGTTGAAGAATCCATGCTTGCAATCCAGTATAGCATCCAGACATATTTGAGGCATTATCATATGACTGAACATGGCAGTTTGATAGAGGAATTTTGTTTTCATTGAAGAAATCCACAACGGTGTCTCTAGATTCTTTGCTGTATGAAAAAATATGGGGATGGACTTAATGAAACATTCCACAGACTCATATTCTCGAATGTACCGGACAGTAAATGTCAGTTGATCAGTGTGTGAGATGTCTGGAGTGGAATCCACACTTATTGAATAATACTTTGACTCTTTTATTTCATCAAGAATAGCACAAAAAACATGATGTCCCGTTAATTCACTAACTTCCTCACAAATGTTCTCCGATAAATATGATGAGTTCCCTTTTCCACGATTTCCACACAGTTTGAGATGTTCTTTCAAAACAGGGTCAATTTCACTCAACAGCTCTAGAATACCTAAATAATTTTCATTTTTTGCTGACCCAATAATTTGATTTTATCCATGAAATGGCAAACCTCTAGAGGCAAGAAAGAGAATTACAGAAACCACATGTGCAACACTTATATCAGTACTCCTGCTCTGAGTGATGATGTTCAAGTAACAAGAATCTACACTTCCAGTTTCTTTATGTCGGATCAAATATGCCATCATGCACTTACGATGTTCTTTGTTTTCATGTTCTACAATAACATTCCTGTGTTTCCAGTCCTTGAATCCTGATGTAGCAAAGGGAGATTCTGTCTTGGACAACAGACAACATACAAAGCAGCAGTACAAATAACCTTGGGAAGGTGAATAGAGTAGCCATTCATGTTTTACACACTCACCATTCTACAGTTGACATTCAAATATATTCTTTGATAAATACCTCGTATGAGTATTCTCTCCTCCAGCTCCTTTATGCACTCTTCATGAGTTTGAAAAGTTGCTATCATGATTCTGACATGATGATAGCCGACTACGAATCCAGAAATTAGTGTTAGTATTGTTCATGCTCCATAGCCCTGAATCTGTGTCTTGGACTGCAAATTCCTTTACTGTTACAGATGTGGATATTTTCTCTTGTGGAATATCCCCAGCAGTAGGAGCAGGTAATGATACCATTGGTATGTCTGCTGGAACTGGATGATTGGCTGCAGGAGTGGATGTAGATGTGGATGCTGTATTTGAAAGATCATTTTTAGTGGTTAATAAGTTTGCACCTGGGTTCAACCAGGATGTTAATTTTGGAAGTGTGTACATTTTCTCCTTCTCCTCTGCAACTCTTTTCCTCTTCTACACTCTACTCAAAAACCCTACATTTAATTTCTGCTCAAAGGGTTATTCACCGATATTCAAAAAAAAAAAAAAATAAAACACAGTTTAGTGCAGTTTCACCTGTAGAAAATTTAGGTCAATGAGAAAAGTAAACACCTTCAAATTGTTGCACATATAGTAGTGATCCACTGCTATGACTACCTGCAAATGGGACCAGTCCACAAATACAACCACAAAAGTTGTTGCACTTGTTAAAAATTATACTCACTATTTAAATAAATAAATATATATATATATATATATATATATATATATATATATATATATATTATATGTGATCATAAAGGAGCAGCAAAGGTATTTCAATTCATGGCTCATGGACAGTAGAGAGCCAATTATCTAAATTAAGTGTGACCTAGGGTAGCTCATATAATCAAACATACAATTGAACCTGATAAATAACAGTATTTTCAATCCATCTACATACTGTGAGAGTTGAACCCACAGCTTTCTGCATCAAAAGCAAGTATACTAACTTTTGTGCTTCTAACAATGTTTTTAAATACTTTAGTGCAATAGTGATATAATTTGCTAAACAACAGTTGCACATTGTCAACAGACTTGGCATAAACAGCACTAACCTTCTCTTCCCCCAAAGCTTTCACCTCATTGTAAAATGCACTTGACACTCAACCATATCTCTCAATGTTGTAGCACAAAAAATCTGGAAAAAGCAAAAATGTATGGGGGGAAGAGACAAAGGCCCAAAACAAGGGACATATTTTAAATATTGCTTGTATAATCTTAGAAAGTGGCTAGAATAAAAGGTTTTGTGTTACCATGCATTTCCTGAAAGATAGGAAGGCTGAAACTTACATGTCTGTCATAACTGTATTTAGTGGTTTAGTTCTCACCGATTTGCCAGAAAGCAACAATTTTTAAGAGGAACAGACCAAAAGTATGAGCCAAAAATTCCAGACATTGTATGAAAATCTGGACAATTGAGAGCTATGCACTCAACTCCTTGAAACACAGGTGGTGGTAGGGGTAGAGAATTCAGGCTGATGTACCTAAGGTTCAGGGTTTGAGCCTGAGCAAAGTACCACTAACCACCAGTTATCTTTAATCTGGGCATTGTACACATGTGCACACACACACACACACACACACACACACACACACACACACTGAAGTGGACTATGGACATAAAACAAAAACAAAACACACTTAAACACAAACCCTTTGATGTTCTGGGACCCTTATAGCTTGCTTTATATGTGGATTTTGCCACAGGCTTAGTGGTTGCCTTTGCCCTGAACCTCATCTAATTAAAATTGGTCTTGCTCAGATGTGTGCACAGAAGGTTGTAGTAGCTTGCATGTGTGTGTGTGTGTGTGTGTGTGTGTGTGTGTGTGTGTGTGAGGGGGTGAGAACAGTCTGGTTATTACGACTTTTAATTTTTCTTACAATCAGCTCTCATAGATAGGTGGAGAATGTCACTATAGCTTGCGCAAAGGCTGTAGTGTCTACAGTAGTGTAGTCATTATTTGTTATTTTCTTTTATGAACCATAGTAGAACACTAATGTTTATGGCCCATTTCAGGTTCTGCCAGGGAACAAAAAATAGAAATAATGCATAGAGATATGCAGCAAATATGCAGCAAAGAAACAACTTGAATTACATATACAGACTGAAAAGAAAATAAACAAAGAGTAACAAAATGCAAGAGAATATACTGCACATATACATCAAAGAAAGAAAATACATTGTTGCAACAAATTATCAGTGCAGTAAAGTGTAGGGTGGTACGGTGGAAGAGCAAGTGAAGTAGGAAGGCAAAGCATGAAGTACACATTTTTAGCAGGAGCCACTTGAAATATATGACTGTGGCTATCTGGCCTTCATCCTAATCTGCCCAACTAACTCTAGAGGAATACATAGAAGGTGACGATTTTTTTTTGTGGGGGGAGGAGCAGGCACTGTTCCCAGAAATTATTTGTGAAACTTCACAAACATTTGTCTTTTCAGTTTATTGTGAAGTATTATTTTGTGAAACACAAATTATTTCTTCCTTGAAAGAGAAAGAAAAAATAAGATTGACTTTCTTTTTTTGCTCATGACTTTTGCTTACTGCATCAAATGATAAAAATTTGGAAAATAATTCTAAAATGTGCCTGTTGAGAGGTATGGGTATAACCACTACTATAGTGAGTCAGAGAAGTGTGCTGCATGTGGCAAGAGGTGCAATCATGCCTCTTAACTGTCCAGAATTTCTTAGAATATCCAGATTTTACTTCCTTCATATTTTTGTTCTGTTCCTTTAAAATTTGTGGTGTTCTCAAAAGTCATTGAGCTTTGAAATCAGCAAATGACATACATTTGAGTTTCAGACTTCACATCCCTCAGAAAATGCATGCTAATGCAAAACCCTTTATTCTAGCAACTTTCTAAGTATATAAGATCAGCATTTAAAATTTGTCTCTAATTTTGGTGATTTGTCCACCTATTATTTTTGCCTTTTGTGAGCTATGGGTATAACACATGTAAAGTGACTTGGCGCTTTTCCTGTCATTTGTTAAATAAAACTAAGTAAAGAGGTTTGCTTCTGAAAACAAGGCTAAAACAATGTACAGAAAGCATTTCCCTGAGTCTAGTATAATAACAGGCAGGCAAGTTAAAATTCCTTTTCATGGAGCAGCTGTGAGTTTCATGATAAAAGCAGAATCCATATTTACTGCAATAGCACGTGTTACATACAGAAGCTTCTTGAGGCATCTGCATTTACATGAAGAGAGTCTCAAATATGTAACCCCACAGACAAGTTCAGGTGCATTGACTGATTTTTAGTCATGTCTAGTCGGAAGGGGCAGAAGGTGAGTTCTGTTCTAGAGCTCAGTTTTACATAAACAACTTGCCAGCAGCACTATGTCCTGGTGACATGTTCAAACCCAAACATTCAGCAAATAAGTGTTGTCTATAGGTGCAGTGCAAACACACTGTGATGTCACTAAACAAACAATTGTGAGCACAAATGCTAGTATATATGGCCAAGGTGCTGTATTACTTTAACTAAATAAACAAGTGTTGGGTACAGTTGCCTGTTGCTCAACAACGCTAACAGACACCGATCAGAAATATTCAGAGCTCAAAAAAGAGTGCCTTGCAGCTGTGTGGACATAGCAGAAATTCTCCAGATACCTATTAGGGTTTGAGAGTTTCCAGTTCCAGACTGACCAAGACAAACTCTAGTTCTACTAATCAATTCCTATGACTTAGACAAAGTGCCACAGAGATATCAGACACTGTTAATGAGACTATGAAGGTCCAATGCCAAAGCAGCACACAGGCCTGGAAACAAAAATTTGTTGCAGATATGTTGATGCAGATATGTTTATCAAAAATCCTGTATGTTACTGACCTTTATCAGGTACCAGATATCATATTGCAGCCAATGTGCAAAGCTACATGATGACCAGACCACTAACTACTGAAAGTCTAGAAAAGATGAAACAAGGGTAAAGGCTGCAAGTTGCTATCCAACATGTGTGAAATGGATGGTAAATCATTGGGCAGAAACAGCGCATGCTAAAGTACTTCACAGTCAGGATACAGTTATAAGAGCATGACTGCATATTGTTTTTATATCAAGACAGAATTGTAATGCACCTATCACAGAAACCAAAAGTGATACATCAATTATATGAAGGCCATCTGGGTCTCACCAAATGCTGTGGAAAACCCACAATGTCAGCGTGCGGACAAACATCAACCAAGACATCCTAAATCTGGTCTCTAAATGTCAATACTGCATTGTCTATAACTCACTGCAAAGATGAGAGAGACTTCTACCAATATTGTTATCACAAGCTTCTTGGCAAAAGATGCCACTGATCAGCATGAATCTTAGGGCAAAAACTACCTCAATTTTGTGAACTATTATCATTGTGACACAGAAATAATACATGCACTAACTGCAGCAAGTCAACAAACAATGTATGTTTTACCATTGAAATAGTTCCAGTCAGTGGTATACAGTTTATGTCCAGTGAGTTTCAACAGTTTATTGCTGACTATAAGTTTATCCATACTTTAATTCCTCACTATCTGCTGTCAAATTATGAAGTTCAGAGAGCAGTACAACCCCCCCTCCCCTCAACAAAATACTAAGACTAACAAATCCTCACAAACATCCATAACACATTGTGCTACTCCACACAATGTCACTGGAGTTAGCCTTTCACAGCATATGCTTAGAAGAATATGAATTGACATGACTTTGTTAGTCAATACTTTGGCCTAGAGTTATTCTATTCCATACCATCAAACCAAATGACTAAAAAGCCAAAGCTTCCTGCAAAAGGTTTATGAGTGACCTCATTTTGCACACCCACTATCAATCCCACAACTAAATCAAGCTGTCTGCTTAAAAGTGGAGGTAGAAAAAGTGGAGTGCAACAGGAACTACAGAGTAGAAGACAACTGAACCATTTTTCAACATGTTCAAACTAAAGATGGTACCATAGCTCAATCAAATAGATGGTATCTACAACTGGTTCTTGATGAGTGCCAACCTAAATGGAGTGCTATCCTAACCAATTTGAGCCAAGAATATCCAAACTGAGGTCTAATATAGTTGCACCTGAACTAACAACATATATATCTCAAATTAACTTTTGTGACAGGAATGGAAATTTAAGTTCAGCTGCTGTGAGTGACAGATCATATGCTGTCCAACACGTCCAACCAAGCATGACTGCCCCCAGTCTCAGTCCTGCTGACTTTCTTTTCGCCAGTGACTGCAAAAGCTTTAATTTATGCCATAACAGTACGTCATAACATCTTTCCTTTTGCAGGTTCTCAATCCTTTTCCAGTTTCAGTATGAGTGGTATTCAAGTGATAAAGAATGACCTACAAATTCATATCCCAAAGCATTTCCTTAATTGTGATAGAGCCAGGGGGACAGTTAAGTAAATGCTAGCAATGCACTTATTAATGTTTTGCAAATAAAACACATTGCTTATATGCAATCTTTATATGCGTTTGCATGATCCATCCAGAGTGTTGAATGTATAATGGTGTGCATCATCCTACTTTGTAGTTTAAAAAAATTAGATTGTTCTCTTAAGTAGGGAACTGTGATGATAACCGGAATAAAACTGCTAATGTGTTTTACATACTGCATACATGTAAGATAGACCTAGTCATATTAAGGCTAATGTATAGTGCTGCCCTTTTTAGAATTTACATAGGCCACACCACATGCCTCTGTGTGGAATGAGTTCAGTTTTCAGTCCCAGAGAAATATGTTATATATATATATATATATATATATATATATATATATATATATATGTGTGTGTGTGTGTGTGTGTGTGTGTGTGTGTGTGTGTGTGTGTGTGTGAGAAGATACTTGTGGCATGGAGTTAAGTTCTCAGAAGCTGAAACAGCAGAAAAGATCTCGATCTGAAAGTTGGTCAGTGTCTATTGCGGGACTTCCCCAAGACCTGCTGTTGGACTCCAGTGTTAGCAGAAAGGGTCTCCAGAAAGAACTTAAAGGTGCCAGAAGGCCAGAAAGTCAGCAGCTGTGGCAAACATTATGCTGAAATCCCAGGTGTGGGGATGTGGGTGGACTTTTATGAGATTATGGAGAATATATGGTAAACCTTCCAGTGATTCCAGGGAGATGGGCATTTTGATAAGGCTGCTGTCAGCAAAGGTGAAGAAATTATGTTCTAATTGGGCTCGTTGCATAGCTCTCAACCTTTTTCCACCAAAATATGAACCAGTCTCTCTCTCTCTCCTCTCTCTTATAATGTGGAATAAATGGGCAAAATGTGTACCACTTACTAGCAACTTCAGCTAGGAAGATCAGGGCATGCTTAAAATGTATTACTTTATACTTACAAAAAAGTTCTTTTAAAGAATTAATGCAATTCACTATTACTTTATATAGGCATTTGTTAAAATATTCTTAAAATGAATGTGTGACAGACCATTTCATTGTGGAACAGCATGGAACAAAGGAATTTTTAAGACTCAGAATGAAGAACATTCTTCATAATGAGGTGTACTTGAAAGTTGTGGCTCCTTGGTGGCAGGTGGAAGGAATTTTGAGGAACACTTGGCCTCAATGCACAGATGCTCATTTAATTAGCCAATGGCAGAAAACAAATTCTAGTGGGACTGGGAAATTTTTCTAAATAAAATTGCTGTGGCAATTGAACAGTTCCACACTAGCAGGGCTCTATGAGTGAGTGATAAGTAGTCAGAAATGCTGAATGTGTTGGATAGTGTAGAAGTATCATAGCTAATGTCACTTTTTTAGCTCAACACAGACAGCTGGTACATTATGTCCAGGCTGACAAACTGGGGTTGTGATTCCCATTTTAAAAAACAGGAATAGTTCTACTTATACACAGAAAGAGAGACAGAGATCATATTCCTCAGTATCTATAGTTAAGCCTATGCCAGGATAGTAGAAAGAATACTGTATCTGATAACCAAGGCTTTGATGAAGGAAGACAGGAGCTATATTTTATTCATGTGTGGATGTTGTAGTGGTTGAAGGGGTATTCTCAAGATAGGACAACACAGATCACAGACTATGTGCCATGTCAGGTCTATCCACTTGACGGTGTAAAAAATGGTTCTAGTTGTTGCGGTCATGTTGAATAATGTCAACAAAATGAGCTTGAGTATTTGCCTGTGATAAGTGAGTTGAAGAACCAGCCTACTCTGACCTATGCCAGGGATCCATGCTAACAGTGGGAGGGGTGCATGTGTGTGTCCCTATTGGTCAGTGTGTGCCCACCATAAAAGCCCAGCAGTCCAGGGTTAGTAAGCTACAGACCAGCTGGTGTCCAGTTTCCCAGCTTGGGTTACCTGGGATAACTCTGTTGAGCAAAATCTGGATGTAAATTCAGTCAGCATGCCAAATATGAATTAAGAATTGCTACACTCAGTGTGGGTTCACTGATGGGATACAGACTGAAAGAGAATGACTTGATGGTAAGGAGGAGGATGGACATCCTATGTATCCTGCAGACAAGATGGAAGGGCAGTGCAGCAGTGCCACTTGGCTTGGAATCCACAGTCTACTACTCAGGAGGAGGAGGAAAGGCTAGAAATGGTGAAGGAATTGTGAAGAAGAGACTCCAGAAGGCAGTGATGGATGTCAACAGAATTAGCGATAAACGTGTGGTAATCAGACTCAGTCAAAGCAGTATGTCTCTCAGCAGGGATGTAATGACAAGGAACAGTGCATTCAGGCAGCAATTGCATGACTTACTAGATATAGCAGGACAACATGAGTTGGTGTTGATAATGGAAAACTTGAGTGCACATATCTGGACAATTAGAACAGGATATAAGGACTACCTTGGTTCACATGGGTGGGGCAACAGGAATAAAGAAGTAGATGCCATTCTAAACTCCTGTCTGTCAAATGGATTGATGGTAGCCAATGCATGGTCCAGCAAAGGACAGTCACAAGATCATGCACAATTGTGGTCAACATGCGACTCAGGTAGACATCCTCTTAGTAAAGAAAGTGCGCTGGGGTAGAATCAGCAATTGCAAAGTCATCCCCAGTGAAACATCCAGCCCACAGCATAAATCAGTGGTTGTCACAATCAGCTGCATGCCGTTATCAGAGAAGGCTATAAGGTCAACACAGACTAGGCTGAAAACCTGGAAGTTGACTGGAGTGTAAGTACAAGAGTTCAAGAAATTACTCAGCTCTTACACCTCAGGAAGAAAAGGAAATAGGTAGGGTTGAAGAATAATGCCAGGGCATCAAAACAACATGTGTGAGGAGTACAGAACAGGTATATGGTCAAGCTAGGTATGGAAGTAAGGTACAATAGGAAACCTGATGGTGGAATGCAGAAGTCCAGGAAAGGAGTGCTGGAAAAGGTGGGATATAGAAAAGATGGGCTAGGCTATGTAGACATACTGGTTGGCTAACAAGGAAGCTAAGAGAGGAGTTGTAAAAGCAAAGTGCAAGGCAGCAGTGGCACTCTACCAACTTCCAGAAAGTGACTCGGTAGATGGCACAAAGAAACTCTATCAGACTGCAAGGCAAAGAGAAAGATAAAGAAGACAGTCACACACCATTCACAAGGGATGCCAGCAACTGCCTGCTCAGGATTCCACAGGAGATCAGTAACAGATGTAATAAGTATTTCCATCAGTGTCTGAACAAAGAAATCCCCACAGAAGCTGTACTGCCCCAGACACAGCCGATGATGAAAGAAGAGGAGGAGCCCACCCTAGAAGAAGTAAGAACAGCACTAAAGAAAATGAAGTCAGGGAAAGCAGCAGGCTCAGATGATGTCACAGCAGAAATGACTCCTGACTGGATAATAAACATAGTAGAGCTAGTGTGCAAGAACAAAGGGGGCACCCACAAATGTGGGCAGTACAGGGTAACAAACTCCTGTCACACTGCATGAAATTCTGGTAATGGTGACTGATAAATGAATATGCTGAGTGGTAGAAGTTAAGACGGGAGATGAGCAGTTTGGATTCAGATCAGGATTCAACACAACTAACCTGATGTTTGCAGAGATAGTTAAGAAGAAGCTAGAGACGAGGAAAGAGTCCAACTGGTCATTCCCGAACGGTCAGAAAGCACATGACAAATTCCCAAGAAAGCTGATTTGTCCAGTCCTGTGGTGGTTCAAAGTTCAAGAAACATTGTTAGAACTAGTTCAGGCTATGCACAAGGAACAATGATTCAGGTACAAACAGCGTTCAGTCTCGCAGAGTGGTTCCCAAAGGGAGTGGGTGTGCCTCAGGGTTCAGCTCTGAGCCCAGTACTGTTCATACTGGTGATGGACAACAGCAGCATACTGGTTGAAGGGGACAGATCAAGAAAGTTGCTGTATGCACATGATGTAGAATTACAGGCAGACTCTGAGCAAGAACTTAAGCAAAGGATAGCTGAATGGAATGCAATCCTGAAGGCACATGGGATGAAACTGAGCACAAATAAGACAGTTGAAATGGCAGCAAATGTGGGAAATCAGAAGAGGCTTGATAAATGAAATAGATGCGAAATAGGGGAACAGGTTAGCAGTTTCAAGTATCTGTGTCGGGTGATTGAGGAGAAGAGACATTTGAATGGGAAGTCAAAGCCACAATCAATGGGGCTGTGGCCAACTGGCACAGACTGTCAGGGGTAATGTATGACAGAAGAATGCCAAAGAAGCTGAAAGGTAAGGTGTAGAAAACAGTGGTGCGATTGGTACTACTGTACGGCATAGAAACCTGGGCAGTAAAGGCAGAAGAGCAGTTGAGGAAGCTAGAGGTGATGAAGATGAAGACTCTGAGAAGAGTGGTAGGATGCACACTGCTGGACACACGAAGAAATGAGGACAGCAGAGCAGAAGCCTAAGTAGTTCCGATAGCAGAGAAGGTCAAAGAGAACAGATTGTGGTGATTTGGGCACATGCAGAAAAGCACAAGACAATCTGGTGAAGAAGATTTAGGCCAGACAGGAAATGATAGTATTCAGCAAAGAGATGGATGGATTATTTGAGAGAAGGCCTGCAACAGTCAGACATGACTATCGAAGAAGGTAGGAAAGTGACTTTGAATCAAAAGAGATGGTGATAGTTAACAGAGCACCCCATCCCCATGTAGAAAATGGGAACAAGGGGACTGATGATGAGAATGTGTTTTGTGAATGTCCAGAAAGTGTGTAAGTGGGGTCCATGCAATGCCTTGTGGGAGGTGCTACAAATGTATAGCACTGTTATCTCTCTCTACCACAGAGCCAATACATTTGTTCTAACACTATGTGATGATTGCTGATTTGCAAACATTACATTTTAAGAATCTTGCCAAAGGAGGGAGTAAAGTATCATCACATACTATATAATTATATTACTGTTTAGTGGGATCTGATTCTTTATTTATATTAGAGTATAAATTATGGAAATTCCTCTGTATTTTTCTTACCTTTATTATGTTTTTCAGTCAGTCGACATAACAGTTAATCTTATTTTAATACCTTTCTAGGCTGATTCCTTGCATTTTTTTTATTTTAATGAAATATGTGTATCACATTATATAGAATGCAACTGAAAAAAATGAAAAAGTAATTTATGTATTGATTTATAAACCTTCATGGAGTCTTTCTCATTGTGTTTAGCTAGGATGACAAGGCAGCAAAGTCTGCTTCTTTTGCTTTTGATTCAGACTTTACAACAGGCTATGTCTGGCAGAAGCGAAGAAGTATCTACACATTCAATATGCAGCAGTGCTGTGCTTTATGGGTAATTATACAGTGTGTGTACTAGATTAGTAAACAATTTGGATCTGTCTGATATATGGCCTGAGGGAAAGCTCTACCTTTTCTTATACAATGAGATGTTGAAAAGTTATACATAGAATATCCTTATAAATGATACTTGATATTCTCCCCAAAGTTCAAAAAAGTATCAGTGACACTCCTGGATATCCCTGTATCTCTGCTAGACAACGTGTTACATATAGAGTTGCTTTATTTCTTGACTCCCTTTTGAAATCATATCCTTAGAGGTTGGACTCAGTTATTAGGGGATGGTACTCATTTTTTGCAGAGTATTAAAGACATTTATAGACAAAAATAAGCTGACCACACTGCTAAAGGAGACTCACAAACAGAAGAGCCAAACTAAGAAACAACAGTGATATGGGTTACATCACTCTGCTTGATTGGTCTTTTTTAATTGGTTTTAGCTGATTGGTTGTGTTACATTTTAAATATCTGTTTTTTAATATGTGTTTGTATTTTGGTCTGATGAAGCAGTAACCTCGCGAAAGCACTAACCTTCCTCAATAAACCAGTTCTTTACATATTTTTTGGTGTTCAAGAGAAGTTTATCTTGCTTGGACTGCTTGGACTGTGTTGGCTGACTCACATTTATTTTTCTTAGTTATTAAAGACATTTGCCAGAATTCAACTACTGGGCTTTGGCTGATGTCAATTCACTTTATTCCTCTAATCCAGCTTCACTTAGAATTAGGACTGTGCCACAGTCTGTGCATGAGGGACCACAACATAGTATTATTTTAAATTAAATTTTTATTTTATATTATAGTCACAGGTCTATATCACAAGATCGAATGTTTATGTGATCGAACACCTAAACATTGAACTTGTAACATCGAACCTCAAAACGGCGAACGGTGCAGGGCAAGACATCTGTTGGCCATGAAAATAAAAAAATAACTTTACACCCAAACTAAGTGGGGGGCTTCATCCCCCACCCCCACCTCCCGATCACCTAAACATTTGATCATGTAATAGTGACCCTATAGTCACTTTATGTTTAATGGTGAGATTTAAACAAAAGGTGTGTGGTCGGCTCCTCTTCAGAAGATTAAAAGCTCAAAAGACTGAAAATCAAAATATCTAAACCTCAAAATAGCAAAAATGGAATTTGCCCTTTCTCCAGTATTGTTGGATCTTGGAGTGGGTATATATAATTATCAGGGAGTGTGGGCCATTAAAAGTATTTCCTATATTTTGAGTTTTACACATTTTGATTTTCAGTCTTTTGATCTTCTGACATAGGCCTGTGTGGACATAGGAACATCCTTTGTTCCCAAGTTTGCTAAATACTTTATGCAGTATTTTGAAATATCCTGTAGTCATTTTTACAGTCATTTTTCGGAAGTTGTATATTAATGCACACTAGTATAGGAAAGACACAGTAGATATTGCACTAGTACTATGAAGAAGTTGTAAGTATATCGGTAGTAAGAAATGATACTAGTGAGGGATAGGGAGATTGGTATGTTTTAATATGATTTCTTGTGATATTAAAGTGTTTTGAATTTTCCATCATTACATTTGTGGTAGGCTACTGAAACCGTTTCTTCTAAATTAACATTTTGTTTGCCTGTGATTTTTCTTTGGTGAATTATAATACAATTAATATATGTAGATGTTGAGAACTTTGTTCTATAACTCCCTGAGATCACTCTATCAATACATCAGAGTTATAGCTGTTGGACTGTTGGGATAGTTAACTGAATGCAAGGCTTCAGTACCTTCACCACATTTAGATCATCAACTGCACAGACAGTGACAAAAAGGTGGGGTTGTCTCAGTTTATATTATCAACAAGCATAACTCTAGTTTGGTTAAACAGGATGATTACCATAAACAAAGTCCCATACTATATCCTAGCAAGCTGTAGGTCACTCTCTATGTCCCTCGAATCCCATAGCTCGTACCTAGACCTACTGGGGACACTCACCATTAAACCAAATACCCTATTAAAGGGAGACTTTAACTACCCCTCTTTAGACTGGGAAATATACACTGCTTCATACTCACAGGCACAATTCCTGGACTTTATTAACTCAAAAGTCCTTGACAGGATAGTGCACACACCCACCAGAGGTTCAAGAGTACTGGACCTGGAACTCATCAGTATGGCAGAGTATTGCAACACCTCCCCCCCCCCCCCTTCGAAATAAAACTCAGTTTGGAAATCCCAGCAAACCCTGTAACTAGTTAGGAATTATTCTAAAACAAATTATTTCCTATTAAGTGATAATTTGTCAAAATTCACTGCCTCTCCCAACCCCAAGTTCACAGTAACCTATATAGAACTGTTTACAAAGATCCTGTACAAGCATATAAATGGCTGTATAGACTCTACTGTACCTACTAGAAGTAAGTCCAAAACAAACCACACTGGTAGAATCTTAACATTAATAGGATATATAACAAGAAAAAAAGCCATAGCTAAAATCATGAAGATAAACTCTCATAATGATAGGACCTTTCTAATTAAACTAAACAAGAAACAAAGATGACTAATTAAGTCCAACAATTCTAATTACAGGTCAAGATAGCCTCACAAGCCAAAGTCAAGTACAAGGCCTTCTACAGCTATGTTTGAAACCTCCAAGGCAGCACACATCAGTGAACCAAACTGTTTGGTCAGTTGCATCACTTTCACTGAGAAGAGTGATATAGCTAATTTGCTGGTTGACAAATTCAGCTCCCACTCCTGCCTTCCTCCGTGAAACACCTATTAGCATAAACCCTGTAACTATTAACAGGGAGCAGATCTTGGGTGCTCACTAAGGCAAAAAACACAGCCTCACTGGGACCCAGCAGTATTCATGAATGCCTACCAAATAACTTGGAACATGGCCTACCAGAACCACTTGAGTCACTTTTCAATTATAGCCTCAAAACAGGCTTTGTACCATTAGAATGGATTACTGCAATGGTTATCCCACTTCACAAGGGTAGACCATCAAACGAACCTGGAAACTACAGACCTATTAGTCTGACTAGTTTAATATGCAAAGCCATGGAACACATTACCATGGAAATGATCAGCAAAGGCATAGACAACCTTCAGACACTGGACTGAATGCAGTTTGGCTTTGTCATTGGAAGGCCATGACTATTAAACCTGGAGGACTTTTTTGAGAAGGTCAGCAAGGCAATAGATGAAGGGAAAATGGGTGCATACAGCTTAAATGGACCTGGATAAGGTGCTCGATGCAATGCTCCCCACAGGTATAGTTTACAAGCTCACAGAACTAGGCATAAACCCCTATATCTCACACATAAGAACAAGGAAATCAGGACTGGTGAGACCAGCTCCACTAACAAACGGGTCACCAGCAGCATACCACAGCGCTCCATGCTGGGACAGCTCCTATTTGACATCTATATCTTGGAGGTAAAGGCTAATGCCAAGGGCCTTTGGATGACCAACTTCACAGCTGACTGCAAATTGGGAGCTATCATGGGTTCCCAATAACACAAATATCTTACAAGAGGGTTTAACACAGACAAATGGCTGGTGCCAAAGTCATGGATTAAAACTCAATGCAATGAAATGCATTATAATACCTTTTGGTTAAACTGACACCCAGGCTAATTACTCCACTGATAAGACATCCCTAACAGTTGATCTAATAGTCAGAGATCTGGAAACATATGTAGACAGTAATCTGACCTTTGACAAATATGTGGCCAAGATAGTGAGAACATTTTTCTATGTCACCCATCTTATGAGCAAAGGCATCGTATCTAGGTCCAAGGAAGTTGTAATACTACTTTATTTGGCCCTCATCAGACCGATCAGTGAGCATAATGTCCCCTTTGGTATGTACCTAACAAGACAAATGCAACAGTTGCAAGTCCCACAAAAATTTCGTACTAGGAGAATTTAAGGTGTAAATACATTGTCCTATGTGGATTGCCTTAAAACCCTATCTCTATACTCTGTCTCCTACAGGTTACTGAGAGACAATCTATGTCTGGCATACAAGGCATCCTCAGATCCAGCTCTGGTGGACCTTTTGCACATCCAAAAATGAACTGAATCAGAACCACTTGATCCAAGGATTTAAATTTTGCTTGTGACATAAGACATGTTTGCAAGACAGATATATATGTCTCAGAGGATACCCATAATCTGGAAAAGGCTCCCTATCCATAGAAAGCAGAGTCCATCTCTGCCCCTATTTAGGCCTAACCATGACAAATGGATGGGAAATCAAACATTTACCCCAGGTCTGACCCCCATGTCTCTGATGGACAGAAGCAGATAGTAATGCCCAAACTAACATATACCCCACATAGCCTCTACAAACTTCCTAACATACCCTCTTGTAATAAACCCCAGTGATACAGAGTGGCACAACTGAGTTGGTTTGCATTGCTAGACTTATAAAGGCCTTGGTTGTCATTAGCCTAATATATACCCATGATCCTATGAGTCAGTTTTTTTTGTTGGTATAATTATTGCATTATTAGTGTCTGGTATTTGTAGCACAAGACAAAAGGAATGCAGCCAGCTATTCTTATCAAATGTTCATTGTCTTCTATCAGATGCGGCATGGCTGGATCTGCTTTTGTGACTGGCATGTCTTTAAAACCCTCCATGATAAGTATGCAAAGCTGAGTATGTAAAAATAGTGACATTTTCTACAGTCTGTTCAATCTCCACATCCTGTGCTTGGTATGATGCAGCTGGCATTATGTTTTCCTCTATATAAAATAGCCAGTTAGGCAGTCTAATACATTGCAATGCCTGGTGAATGTAAGTGATAACACAAATAAGAAACTACACTTTAGGCTTAATGAAATGCCTTGCTAAAGCAAAGGCTTGTTAACTATACTCTGATAGTGACATTCCTTGGTAAAATTACTAATTATGATTTTTCATTCATTTTTCAGGTGCCAAGGATTGTAAAGAGTTGATGGGAAAAGGAAACACACTATCTGGCTTGTATACTATTTACACTAATGGCTGCAAACCCATGGAGGTTTTTTGTGACATGCATACAGATGGTGGAGGATGGCTGGTAAGTACCACTTACCACATCAACAAACAGGGTATTATTGCATAAAGTACATTCTCAAACTGTAGCTCTTGCAGGTAACAAGTAGAATAAATGTCAGTCTAATAGGCAATGAGTAAAGTATTGCTGGTACCTCTAAAGAAAACAGCAGAACATAGGTTGTGGGTAACATATGTCATAATATCTGTAATGGTAGAACTGTGATACCTGCCAGAGAGCCTCCATAATGGCAAGAAATGGTTGGGTCAGCATTTATACAGGTTCATAGAAGGTTATTAAGCTAACAGCCCTAGAGTCCTTACAAACCTAGCTGTATTTATTCTGAGTTGCCCCAATTGTCAGTGGTTAGGTGAGTGAAGTTCACAAATGTAAGGGTCTGTGGTAGTTAATACCCACTTCCTCTGTACAGGATGGCCATGGGCACCATCCCAGAAGTGAGTTTGTGGTCACCCATCCATTGATCTAGGTTGCATTTCAAGAGAGTCAGGGAGGGGCTCTTTTCATGTGAAATGGAAGCTTGTTCCAGAGAAGTGGCAATCTCTGGGACATGTAGCTATCTCTCCAGCATGACCTATTCATGTTAGAAGCTAGGTTAAGATCCCTGGAGCAAGTGATCCTCATGCGGTTTGATTTATGAATGTGTAGCATTTACATCAGGGCTGGGTCACAGACTGCCTGTAAGTCAGGGACAGGTTACCCTTTAGCAACCTGTAGGAGACAGGATACAGTGACAGGGCTTTCAGTCTTTCCATGTAAGACTTGTTTTTTGTACCTTGTAATTTCTTGGTGAGAAACCTCTGGGGTCTCTCCAAGTGTTGCAGGTGTCTGGAGAGATACATGCAAAAGGCAGCATTGTACTCAATTACTGGTCTGATGAGGGCTGAGTATAATGGAATTATAACATCCTTAAATCTAGCTGTGATGTCTTTACATATAAGATGTGCCACATAGAAGGATTTCCTTACTACTGCGGATACATGGTGGTCAAAGTTCAGACTGCTATCAAGCTGAGTACCCAGCTCACATACCAGTGGGTCTACACTTAAGGGAGGGGGGGTGCTGTCTATAATGTAATTAGCAGGGATGTGAGCTTTCCTAAAGGGAATAATAATGCATGTTTTGCAAGTAGCTTTAATCCATGGCTTTGGCACCAATCATTTGTTTGTGTCAATCGTCTCTGCAGTATAGTAATATTGTTGGGGGATTCAGTGATTGCTCCCCTGCTTATGCATTAATTGCAACCAGAGTAGAGCCCTAAGAGCCAATATACCTGTTTATAGTAAAAAAACATGACAATGATTACAGCTGGTTTGTCCTTTTACAAGTTGTAAGATATCAGTTAATTAGTCATAGCATGTGCCTGTGCTTGGTGCTTGGTGATGCACAGAAATACTTGGGGTTAGTTGCCATGTAGTTTCTAATTAATGTACTGATCTGTAATGAGTACTGAAGCTATTGGCTAGACTGACATTAACACAGCCAGTAAAGCCATATGGTCTATATCCTATGATTACAATCGATAAACATCATGATACATCCGTAAAAGGTGACATTGGCGGTTCTGTACAACTATAATTATTATAATAACCAATAATATGTACCACAGCATATGTCACTCAATATCTGGTTACTTCAGTGAAGAAATCTGAGCATAGCTGATATGTATCCATTGATTAATATGGCTGATATACTGTATAACCATTGATTAATATAAGTCCATTGAGAAGTGTCTCAGTGCCCCACAGTATCTCAGGATACAGGCATACAGTTGGTTAAATTATCAACATGATAACACAGTAATAGGAGTTTCTCAGACTTTGCTGCTTTTCCTGTGAGAGACATGTGAAGTTCTTGTTGAAAAGAGATGCTATTGCTTGCTGCAGGTGGGTGTCACTGCATGGACATAAATGTTGCGTGATGATTGGTATCTGTCTGTATAATACTTATGACAGAAACAATGTCTATTACAATGACTGCTAGGGATTCACATATATGTGTGTTTGTAAACAGTAGTGCTGTGCAGATATGAGTTAGAAGATGTAGCACTACATACACAGTCAGATGGCATAGCAATTCTGAACTCAGCTAACTTATCTATACTTTGCAAGCTACCAAACAGTAAGGAAGACATAGTGGGATCTATTGAATGGGGAGTAAGATATGCCTCTCACTGACTGATTTAGGAGGTGACATCCAACTTCTTCCACTGGCCTTTGCTTTTTTCCTAAAGCAGAAAACTAAATAGGGTAGAAGGGTACATACATTACGGCAGTAGGATTCTTCTAGCTTCCAAGAGGTTTTTGTTTTTTGCTTCTTATCCATTTTAGTTATAGACAGATAGAAAGATAAATGAATACATTTGAATCAGACCAAGTTTGCTGGCTTCAGATTTTCTACTTCAAAAGTGTAAATCATAAATTACTGAAAATAGAGTTACAGGAATTAATTTCATTTATCGGATGCCAGAGACACTAATGTCGTTAGATCTCAGTACTTTGCAATGTATGTGTCATGTCAGAGTAAGAGAGATTCCTCCAGCACTTTATTATATACAACTGATTTATAAACACTGATACTGAATTGTCTTGTCTTAGGTCTTCCAAAGACGTATTGATGGTTCTGTTGATTTTTTCCGGGACTGGAACTCTTATAAGAAAGGGTTTGGTTACAAGCAGACAGAATTCTGGCTGGGAAATGACAACATTTGCAAGTTAACTGCTGCAGATAAAGGTATGAATTCTTTGTTGATGTTCTGTACTATATTTTGCAAAGAGTATTTAGTAATAATGTTGTCACTTGTTCTTTTATTTCTGTATGCCTTACCTAATCTGCCACCTGTTGGCCTAGAACCTGTGGCTCCTACCTTTTCCCCATTTACAACCCATGGTTTGTCCTTCCTGGTCTGTACCAAAACAGTACCACTTATGGTCATTCGTTAGCATGATCATGTACTTCGCAGCAGAATACACTTTCACCTCTGGCATGCTGGCCAAGGACATAGAAGAAACAGATCAGAGCCAGAAGCCAGACAATTGTACTGCTCTACCACAGGGCTATTAAGCCATGTGGTCTGTATCCAGGAGTTGTATATAATGAAGACAGGAGCTCAGATGTGTCCATGCCTAATGACTTTAATTGTCTGGCCCATTCTATGGTGTGCTTTTTGTGGCAACCTGTCTACAGTTCCAGATTCTCCTACAGAATAATCCTGTTGTGGCTGTTCTGTAAGACTTTTCCCACAAATGCAAACTAAGCCCCCAGTGACTGAATCCTTTCTCTCTAGATGACTATTTTGTTGCCCACATCTGATCCTGTACTCAGTGTGTCAGCAGCAATTGCAGAATATGTGACTCTGACCTAGTAATATGTTAAGCTGAATGAATGTAGTACTGTACTTATGCTCTCTCTGATGGAGGATTCCACATTTTTCCTCTCCTGCTGACTAGAGTAATGTGGCATGTTCTCAGTAAAGCACTCAGAGTTAGAAAATATTGATTAGATTTTATCAAAATGCGAGATATTTGGAGGTGTTTAGTAGACTTATATTAAATTAAATATCAAATTAAATATTAAAAAAATAAATTAAGGGTTATTGAACCTTCAAGTAAGAAACAATAGACATTGTTGGAATATTTAAGTAGTGAGGTATGTGGAAAAGCAGCCTACCTCAATCACATGTGGGTCAGGGGTTAGCAACCATGAAAAAATAAAGTATGTAGACTGTGTTTGAATCCAACTCACAATGATTACATTTCAGTTACTCATTGCAGGAACATTTCATTTCACTTCAAAGACAGTATGGTGGATGTCATGATTTGCCTTATTTTAACGGCATTAGTAAAAAATATATTTTTATAGAAATTGGAGGGTTTACTAATCACTGCAAACAGCATGGTTTGTGCTCATAAATCTCAGTTTGATTTTATCTTTGTACTGTTACCTATTGTGTATTTTTATCATAAAAATACCAATAAATGCATAGTTTCATATGTTCTTACGCGTTTATATTACGCTGTCGAAAACTCAAAAACTGTCGACAGCGTAATAATCGACATGAAAATGTCGAAACCCCAAACATTGAACACACAGAAAAAAAAAAAACACCCAAACACAACACAAATTGCTCTATGCAGGGGGGCAAGCACCCTGCACCCCACCCCCCGCTACTTAAATATACCAACTCCGAGATCACACTACATTGCAGTAAATGGAAATCTCCCCTTACGGAGATTTCCGTTTACACACGCAATGACTTTCGCTTTCGACATTTTGGTGCTGACAATATCAGCTTCGATATTGTTGGCCTTTGACAGGGTGAAGTAGACCCATTCTTACTATGTTTACAGTCAAGGTGACAATCTGGAAGCTAAACCACATCAACTAATGCTGGAGGGAGACTAGCAGTTTTCCCCATTAAATAGCCGTTCTCCACATATCCCAAGCTAAAGTTTGCAATCACCCATCCTGTCACCCGGACTGATGTCAAAGATTGCTAAGGAAGTATTTAATTGGTAGGGGCAGCCTATTCTAAATACTGGGAATTGTTTATCTTTTATGCCATCTAGTATCACTGACATGATAATACAGGTGCAGGTCTCCAGAGTAGGTCTTTGCATTACCACTGGTTCTGTTTAGGTGAAGGAGTTCAAAGAGTGTTAGGTCATTCATAACACTGGCAGCAGAGACCACTCCTCAGGAGTCTGAGAATGAGTGGTGGGATAGGGCATTTAGTTTGTCCGAATAGCTGACGGTACTCAAATCTGAGGGGTCTCTATTATAAGCTCGAAGTTACAGAACATCGAATACAATATGGTCGACACCATATTATCGAAGTTCTGTAACTTTGAAAATAAAAAAAATTAATTTTAAACTTCAAATACTTACCCTAATGGCTTTAAGCAGGGGGGCAAGCACCCCTGCACCCCCCCACACCTCCCATTACTTAAATATACCAACTCCGAGATTGCACTTTAACGTAGTATGGTGCGGAAAGGGAAGATTTCCCTTTCCTACTCTGTAGTGTGATCTTGGAGTTTGTATATTTAAGTAGCGGGGGGTGTGAGGTGTGGGGGCTTGCCTCCTGCCTACACTCATTAGTTTTTTTTTTGTTCTACATTTTTTTATTGAGTTTTGATTGTTTAATGGTTCGATGCATACAGTTCTATGCTTATGCATTCGAACCATTAAACATTCAAGATTATAATATAGACCCAGACCTGAGCACTTGTTGGTGAAAAAATATTAATTTTTTTTCAAGCTGGTGTAGTTGCTTAGCAAGGGATATGCTAAAGGGTGCAGCATATTCAATAATTCACCTTATAAGGGATGGATAAAATGTGTCTATAACTTCTTTGTATTTTGATGAGATACCACAAAAGATATGTTGTAAAAGGCAGAAGAATTTTCTAACTACCAGGTCTGTTATCAACATATATCCCCACAAGCCTGATTTAAGTGGTATTTTATATATATATATATATATATATATATATATATATATATATATATTAAGCAGTTGTTATGCTAGCTTTCCAAAGGTAATTATGCTGCATTTCTTGGTCTTCAATTTAAGCCCATGGTTATTACACCAAGTGATTTTATTGGTCCTGCTCATAAGGCAACAATTGATGAGGTCATTGTACACATCACTTTAAATTGCATTTAATCTTGACTATTAGTAATGTGAAAAAGCTAACCACATTTTTTAATTGTGATTATCAATGAATGAAAAAGAAATATGGCATAATTAATGAATTATTCAATTGTTTTGATGGTAGTTCAAATGGCCTCAGATTCTGTAATACAACTGTAATTTATATAGCCTCATAAAATGAAGAACATAGATGACAGACAGCATTTTGCTTTACTATGTTGTGTAATAGCCCATATCATTAATTGTATGACAATAAAATCTGGCTCAAAATGGAAGCCCATAAAACAATAGACCAGAGCCCTGTGCTACCTTTGGATCTGCAACAGGTTTTAACAGCTGTTTGAGACAAGCAAAGAGAAGATTTTTTTGAGAGATGAGACAGTGAGATAACTCAGAGAGAGGATTAGCAGGGGAAGAGTACTGGCCTGCATGGTTTTCATTTTTACCACAAATGTCAGTGAAATAAGACTAGAAGAACCAGTCTGAGTGAGGTTGAGATTTTTCTCCCTGCTAAGGGTACCTGGTTCATCTTATTTAGACTTGGTTGTATGTTATTTGCTGTTATTCTGGTAACTTTGGAATTGGTCTGCCCGTATAGTTGTTAACCTCTGAAATGGAAGGTTTTTAGTCGAATGAACAGCTGATATACATTTGCTACAGGCTGCATTGTACAAATACAACATATTAGATGGTGTATATTTCATACATTTTTGTCATAGTTACAGTGCCTTCCTCCCAGAAGGTTTCAATGATTTCAGAAGCTAATTTTTTTGGACATTATGATGAACTTTTCTCATTTAGTAAAGAAGATTCAGACAACTTAAAGATATCTTGCTAAATAAGTGCAGGTTCAAGATGCAGCCAATTACTCAATACAATGAATAGTTCTCCAGTCAACATTTATTAATTATTTTAGTTAATGGGTAAGTGAATTATATGAGTTATCCATTTTCATTCACAGCTATGTGCAAAAGAAGGACCATAAGCAAACGGCTGCTGAAGCAAATATGTAAGGAATGCAATTTCCTTAGCCTTTGAAAAACAACATTATTACATTGTTACTTATTACTGCCACTATATTCCTTAGGCTAAGTACAAAAAGAGTAATACACTTCAGTGAATTGTGATTTAATCTGCCAAGAATGTAAGCTGCTTGACTTCCACCAGTTTTTTTCATGTAATTCAGGTAAATGTAGCTCTTCAAACATTCTACATAGATGTAACAGTTACATTATATTAGTTATGAGATTTACAGCATCACACTGCATTAATGGGGTGGCACAGTCCTCAACAGAAAAAAGGAATATGTTAATTCCTTATGATGACATTTTTCTATTGCAGAAACATTTATTGATGAACTGAGGTACTCACAGCACAAATCAGTAAGAAGTGTTTTATCAAATCAATGCATATCCATCTAAAGCAGGATAGTAATACCAATGTTTCTCATTAAAATTGTCAATTGAACAGTTTTTCATTTTTGTAAGGAGTGCTATTATTAGTTTAACTGAGTTATTTTGAAATTTACTAGTCAATTAAAAGAGGGAAACAGTGAAACTTGTTATAGAAGAAAAGAAACAGAGTATTTGAAATGCCAATTAGAATTTACAAATCCATTACAACTCAGTGCACATTTTAAAAGAAAAATAGCATTACATTTTAATAGTTTATTTATGATATTAAATTTAAAGGATATTTTGCTGCAGAAAAACATCTGACATCTGGTATACCATAGGGTTCAAGTTTGAGTACTGTACTATGCAATCTACATATTAGTGACATCATAATAGCCAAGTCATATTGTATGACAAAATATGTCCATGACTTCAGATTTGCTATGATAGTAACTGAACTAAAGGGCAGTACCACTTTTCAGGCTTTGAGAGATGGGTTTTGACAATTTGAAAAATCTAATGATACAAGTTTCAGTTTGGTAAGACAACGCTGATGCAAAAATAATATAGCTCAAAATTAAAAATGAGGCAAGGAGAGCTGCTCACAGTAAAAGGCATAGGTATTCGGGAGTCACTTTTGATAATAAGTAACATTTTAGAAGATTCTTCATTGAAGATTTGATTCTATGAGAAAATAGAAAAAACAATGGCATTGCTGTACTATTTAACGTCAAGATCAGTGTAAATTATGATGGACAAGTTGTTAATATGATGGGACCAGACTTGGAATGTTGTGCTATACTCTGGAATCATTATAGAAGAAAAGATTATTCCTTAGACAGGATTCCAAAATTATGGATGACAAAGATAATGAGTAATGCTGGAAATAAGTGCAGGGAAGGTCTTGAACACTGTTGATTAATATATTCAGGAACAAGTGGGTACATTATAGCAGCTCATAAAGGCTTCAAAAACCCTTAACCACTTAGAAAGATTGTGTCCTGGCCATGATAACTGAAATGATGTAATGTTTCCTGGCTAGTTTTGGTTGGTGGTCTATAAATATAATAATTTAGTGACAGAAACAGACTAACTGATTTTCAGGCCAAAATTTTAAAATATGGAACAGATAAAAATTGAGAATTAATCAGCTCAGGTGAAAATTGTTATACAGCTTACTGGTTGCAGACAATACAGTGAATATTTTCTAAATTTTCAGTCTATAAGTATAATAAATATTATAATGGCAATAAGTACATATAGCCAGCATTGTATTATCTAGCTAAAATAGTGCATTAAAGACGATATACTATATAGGAAATGGCATCTA
This sequence comes from Protopterus annectens, assembly GCF_019279795.1. NCBI lineage: Eukaryota > Metazoa > Chordata > Ceratodontiformes > Protopteridae > Protopterus > Protopterus annectens. Next base: position 609,518,709 of record NC_056750.1, on the reverse strand, counting down.
GAGAAACAAACTTCCAAATGTCAGATTTAAGAAACATTTGTCCACTCAGGGACGAAGTCGGAAAAATGAAGAAATTAACTGGCTAGAAAAATGGATAGAATGGATCAACTATTTCACGGTACCTTTTGGGTGTACATTTTCACTTAATATACATCATGCTCATTTATTAAATGAAATTTGTTTTAGATGAACTTGGAAGTAAAATTAATGTATGTAGTGTTTCTAAGTAGATAACATCAATCATTCCTGTATGAGTTAGAGGATTTCCTTTTCAGAGTTATTGCATGTTGAGTAATTTACAGCATAAGTGATGAGTTGGGTCTCCTTTTTGTCCTATCTCTTCTGTAAATGAAAGCAAAAATTGAAGTGAATCTGCCAAGTCAGAGTTTATTTGACAGTTGAACTACCAAAAGCAGGTAAGGCTGTTGCTGTTTGCAGTGACTGTAATATATGCTCTTATGAGCTTCTTGTATTTAAAGTATACCTTCATTATTTAGGGCCAACATAGAAAATATATTAGGAATATTACTAAAGAGTAAATATAAGTGTTGAGACATCCTCCCATAGATTCCATGTACAGAAGCCAACACATTGCTTCAGCAAGGTCTTATATACATTAATAAAACACCTAAATGATTTGCAAATCATCAGAAAATTAGCAAATACTTTGGAATGTCCATGGCTTAAACAACTCTGTGTCAATAATATTTCTAGCTTACAAATATGTCTTAACTGATAGCAATAAAGCTGTCATGCTGATTGGTGCAACACAGATACAGTAGCAAACAGTCCAGACTATTTCATATGATAATAGGATTATAGAAAGTTACGAGGCTAATGGTCTTAGGGCACTCATAATCCTAGCCAAGTTCTACTCTTATTTCTAATTAGTCCTGTCATCCTTTACTGGTTATGAGCTGTCTTGCATTACTTTCAGAATAAATGTAGTTCCTAAAATTATACCTCTTTTTTTACCAATTATAAACATTTTATCAGTCAAACATGGCAGACTGTACAGTGTATTTCCTAATTCATCATATGTTCTACTCCAACTAATTGCTTTCCATGTGCAGCTAATTTACCAACCCCTGCAATTTTAGAAGCAGGAATTTGTAAAATGTATATAGATATTCTATGTGCTAAATCACCAACGTTGTCATTTCTGTTTGTCAACTGGATTCATGAATTTATTAATAGTGAGCATAGTTATGGATCATTACTACTAGATGCTTACATTCCACCATATCATATCAATTAGTAAAAGCAATACTACACAAGCAACCACAAATGACGCAGAAAACAGGCAATTTGACCTAATCAAATATATTTATGTATTTTTGTTTCATTTCTCACCTGAGCTTTAAGCACTATTTGGTCCAGTCATTGCCCTGAAGGTGAATGCCTTCTAGCTCATTGATTCTTCTGGGGTCAAGGGTCAAGTGACAGGGCAAGTGCTCTTATCAAAGAAACTCATCTTTTTTATTCAGACTATTTAGTTTCTCCTCCACATGCCCCATTAAGACTCAATGGATGGCATGCAAGGGGAATGAGGAAGGAGCGCCTATATTACATAATCGAACTTTTAAAAGTTCGAACGTCATACGACATCATATGATCAAACTTTTAAAAGTTTGAAAATATAATAAAAAAAAAAATAAACCAAAGAAAAATCCTACCTGAACGGTTTAAGTAGGGGGCAAGGCCCCCTGAACCCCTCACCCATTAAATATACCAACTCTGAGATCACACTACAGTGCAGAAAGGGAAATCTTTCCATTCCGCACTGTATGGAGATCTCCGTTGAAATGTTTAAACTTTTAAAAGTTCAGTCATATGGTGTTGACCATATGGCGTTCGAATTTTTAAAAGTTCAACAATGTGATATAGACCCAGGAAGGATGCATATTCAAACTCCAATCATGGTAAGTCCTACTGGCTTCAAAGGAAGCACCTCTGCTGAACCCTGGTCTGTACGCAAAACTCAGGACAGTTTGCACTCTGAAATGCACTCTTCCCTATCCACTTTCATAATGTGCGCTGAACCTAACCCAGACCCTAAACCTAAACCTGCCTCTGTTTCTACTTATAACATTAGACCTTACCTTAGAAAAAATACTGGAACATTATTTATTTATTTTTATTTATTGACATTTGTTAACTGGGTTGGTCCAACTGTGCTTGTGCCCTATTTTCAGTGGACCAATTACCACTACTCATACAAATTAGGTCTTAGTGTTAAAGAAGAGATATAGTTTAAAGACAGAAAAAAGTGGTTCTTTTATTTCTGCAATATTTTATAAGCCTGATGCTTTTATAAGCTTTAATGTATGTGTGTGTGTGTGAGTGTGTTTGTATATACTGTACATAGATACATGCACACATATCTGTCTCACATTATCTCTCTCTATATATCTACATATATCTATCTATCTATATATATATATATATATATATATCATAATTTTCTTTCAACTGTTCCCGTTAAAGGTCTCCACAGCAGATCACCTGTTTCCATTTCTTCCTGTCCTCTGCATCTTGCTCTGTCACACCAACCACCTGCATGTCCTCTCTCACCACATCCATAAACCTTATCTTATGCCTTCTTCTTTTCCTGTTACCTGGTAGCTTCATCCTTAGCATCTTTTTCCTAATATACTCAGCATCCCTCCTCAGCACATGTCCAAACCAATGTAATCGTGCCTTTCTGGCTTTGTCTCCAAACCTTCCAACTTGGGCTGACCCTCTAATATACTTATTCCTAATCCTGTCCACCCTTGTCACACCCAGTGCAAATCTTAACATCTTTAATTCTGCCACATCCAGCTCAAACTCCTGCCTTTTTGTCAGTGCCACTGTCTCCAACCCATATAACATAGCTGGTCTCACTACCCTCTTGTAGACCTTCCCTTTCACTCTTACAGGTACTCGTCTGTCACAAATCACTCCTGACACTCTTCTCCACCCACTCCATCCTACCTGTACTCTCTTCTTCACCTCTCTTCCACACTCACCATTACTCTGAACTATTGACCCCAAGTATTTAAACTCATCCACCTTTGCCACCTCTACTCCTTGCATCCTCACCATTCCTCTATCCTCCCTCTCATTCACACACATATATTCTGTCTTAGTCCTGCTGACCTTCATTCCTCTTCTCTCTAGAGCATATCTCCATCTCTCCATGGTCTCGTCCACCTGTTCCCTACTCTCACTACAGATCACAATGTCATCTGCAAACATCATAGTCCACGGGGACTCCTGTCTGATCTCATCTGTCAACCTGTCCATCACCATTGCAAATAAGAAAGGGCTCAGAGCTGATCCTTGATGTAAACCCACCTCCACCTTAAACGCATCCGTCACTCCCACCGCAGACCTCACCGCTGTCATACTACCCTCGTACATATCCTGTACCACTCTTATATACTTTTCTGACACTCCTGACTTCCTCATACAATGCCACAACTCCTCTCTAGGCACCCTGTCATATGCTTTCTCTAAGTCTACAAAAACACAATGCAACTCCTTCTGACATTCTCTGTACTTCTACATCAACACTCTCAGAACAAAGATCGCATCTGTAGTGCTCTTTCC